>NC_140987.1:457662307-458069807 GCF_052327205.1 Somniosus microcephalus
GTTAAGTTTTAACTTTGAGATGTGTTATCCATCTACTTAATAACACATCTACTGAAGAAATAATTGACTTCAAAGTTTGCCTCACTGTACATAATGAATGCTTTAAATGCTGTATTGAAAAAATCATAGAAATGCTCGTGTACTTTTGAGTGCATCCATACAATGAATGCAATGAAGATTTTTGTAACTGGGCCTCTAAAACTGCGAGGAAGGTGCCTCTGATATCCCGTCATTGTTGAGTCTGAAAAATATCAAGACCAAAGCCCAGAAATGACATTTGGCAATATTATATGAAGATTGAAGAATTCATATCGAATTAACTATAGCTGTCCCAAGGTGTAGAGACAAACAAAGGCTCCATTTCCATCCCATGAACCTTTGTAACCATAGAAACATAGAAGATAGGAGCAGGAGTAGGCCATTCGGCCCCTCGAGCCTGCTCCGCCATTCAATGAGATCATGGCTGATCATCCAAATTCAGTACCCTGTCCCTGCCTTCTCCCCATATCCCTTGATCCCTTTAGCCTTAAGAAATATATCTAACTCCTTCTTGAATATATTTAATGAATTGGCCTCTACTGCCTTCTGTGGTAGAGAATTCCACAGGTTCACCACTCTCTGGGTGAACAAATTCATCCTCATCTCTGTCCTAAATGGCTTACCCTTTATCCTTAGACTGTGACCCTGGTTCAGGATTCCCCGACCATCGGGAACATCCTTCCTGCATCTAGTCCATACTTAAGAAAGGACATACTTGCTCTCGAGTCAGTTCAAAGAAGGTTCACTCGGTTAATCCCGGGGATGAGGGGATGAACATATGAGGAGAGGTTGAGTAGATTGGGACTCTACTCATTGGAGTTCAGAAGAATGAGAGGCGATTTTATTGAAACATATAAGATTGTGAAGGGGTTGGATCGGGTGGATGCGGGGAAGATGTTCCTGATGATGGGTGAAACTAGAACTAGGGGGCATAGTCTTAGAATAAGGGGCTGCTCTTTCAAAACTGAGATGAGGAGGAACTACTTCACTCAGAGGGTGGTAGGTCCATGGAATATGCTGCCCCAAAAAGCTGTAGAAGCTACATCATTACATAAATTTAAAACAGAAATAGACAGTTTCCTAGAAGTAAAGGGAATTAAGGGTTACGGGGAGCGGGCAGGAATTTGGACATGAGTCTAGGTTCGGATCGGTCATGGCCCTGTGGGTAGCGGAGCGGGCCCAGGGGCCATGTAGCCTGATCCTGCTCCTATTTCGTGTGTCTAATTCTGTTAGATTCAGGAGATGGTTCTGTGATAGTGGATTGGCGGTTAGGATCAGATCAGCCATGATCTTATTGAATGGCGGAGTAGGCTCGAGGGGCCGATTGGCCTACTCCTGCTCCTATTTCTTATGTTCTTATGTTCTTATAGTCCTGTCAGAATGTTATAAGTTTCAATGAGATCCCCTCTCATTCTTCTGAACTCCAGCGAATATAAGCCCAATCGACCCAATCTCTCCTCATACTTCATTCCTGCCATCCCAGGTATCAGTCTGTTGAATCTTTGCTGCACTCCTTCCATGGCAAGAACATCCTTCCTCAGATAAGGCGACCAAAACTGCACACAATACTCAAGGTGTGGTCTCACCAAGGCCCTGTACAACTGCAGCAAGACATCCTTGCTCCTGTACTCGAATCCTCTCGCTATGAAGGCCAACATACCATTTGCCTTCTTAACCACCTGCTGCGCCTGCATGCTTACCTTCAGCGACTGGTGCACAAGGACACCCAGGTCTCGTTGCACTTCCCCTTCTCCCAATCTATTGCTGTTCAGATAATAATCTGTCTTCCTGTTTTTGCCATCAAAGTGGATAACCTCGCATTTATCCACATTATACTGCATCTGCCATGCTTCTGCCCAATCACCCAACCTGTCCAAATCATACTGGAGTTTCTCTGCACCCTCCTCACAGCGCACACGCCCACCCAGCTTTGTGTCATCTGCAAACTTGGAGATATTACATCTAGTTCCCTCGTCCAGATCATTAATCTATATTGTGAATATACCATCATCTGGGACAGAGTGCATGGAGGAAATCTAAGGGCAGGACAACTCGGAGATCTCCTACAGTCTGCCTTGTAACCTGTTACAATAAACTCTTAAACCAAAAGCACTGATATTCCATTTTATTAGCTCCCATATATGTTGAGAAAGTTTTGGGTTTCAGCGCCAACAGCATCTTTATAGAAGAGTTTTGAATCAACTAAACCTTGGAATAACGTTTTCACTATGTTCAATCTACAGTATGGACTCCACGAAGCCCATAACACCAGGAACATTTACAGCAATTCAACAGCATTAATAATGCAAGAGTACATCAAGGTTTCTGCAAACTCAGTATGTATCAATCACCTTATATTAATAGGACATTCCAACGATAGACTGACTGAGCCTGCTTATCTCCTTATTTATTATATTAAGGGAATAAGAGACACCATCCAATGAAGGGAGCCAAACTTTCCTCTCCCCTTTTATTGTATTTTCAAAAGTTTATATACCCATAAATGGGCTCAAATTAAAATTGGGGCTGATCGCGTACAGGCTGGGTCTCTTTTCTTGGGTAAAGAGAAGGCCGAGGGGTGACCCGATAGAGGTCCTTAAAATTATGAAAGGGTTTCCTAGGGTAGACGTAGAGAAGAGGTTTCCACTTGTGGGAGACCAGAACTAGAGGCCATCAATATAAGATAGTCACTAATAAATCCAATAGGGAATTCAGGAGAAACTTCTTTCCCCAGAGAGAGGTGAGAATGTGGAACTCGCTACCACAGGGAGTGGTTGAGGCGATTAGCGCAGATGTATTTAAGGGGAGGCTAGATAATTTTATATTTCATTGCAACTCACACAGTGCCAATCACCATGTGACAATCTCAATTATATTTTAAAATCGACTGTGAGCCTTTGATGGTACAGAGTTGGTGTCTGGTGCAGTACGGGAGCTTTATCTATGGGAGTATGAGGTAGTGTGCACAGGACTGCTGCTAGGGCTGTTAAAATACAACCATGCGTATAAGCGCACGTCCACCCAAGCACCCCACCCACCCACCCCTTCAACCACCGTCTGCCCCACCTGTGACAGAGACTGTCAGTCCCGCATTGGACTCATCAACCACCTGCAAACTCATTTTTAATGTGGAAGCAAGTCATCCTCGGTTCTGAGGGACTGCCTAAGAAGGAGAGAGAGATGCGTATAAGACACACAGCCAGGGATGCCAGAAGTAAATGCCTAACCAACTGTGCCCAAGTAGATCGACGTTCAGTCTTGTCCACTGTCATAAATCGCAACTTCTACAAGAAGTAACTCAGGAAGTACTACTGGACGGCCAGCTGAGGGCGCCGTCCGAGGAGTATTAATACTCGGGCGTGGGCCCAACTTGGCCAGCGACAATCTGGAAACAGGAAGCTAGTGACTACTAACTATACCTCCATGTTTTGTTACAAGTCAATTAAAGCCTTGCTTTATGTTCAACCAAGTGCGTAGTGAGTCTTTATTACGTCATCCACCACGGAATAAAAACTGATGTTTTGATCATTTGTCTAAAGTGGCACACTGTGAACCTCACAGAACCATAACTAGCTAAATGTTCAAGGGGAAAAATTGGGTTGCTTTGCGATTCCGTTAGCGCCCGGAAGCCGCGCCGCTGATGCCTCCCGCAAAACTCAGCGGGAGGTTAGCGGCGGTAGCCGGTAGCGCCCCTGTCGCAAACTTGGGTTGCGCCCCCTGACCTACCACCGGACGCTATGCCCAACAGAGTCAGGGGGCATTTTTGCAGCTGCGGCGGCGCTGTTTAAAGGGGCAGGTGTTGGGTGGCCATTTTTTTTTGGCCGACTGACAGCACCTCCCCTTTTATCTTCGGGGTGCCGGCCGCGATCGCTCAGCCCAGCACTCCTCCTGAGGGCCGGGCTGTTTTCTGGACACTCCGTTCCCCGGTGGTCCACCAGGGCTACCACTGAATTTACGGAGCAGGGGCGCAAACTTTTTCAGGGGCACTAAAAGTAGCACCCCGGCGAAGTTAACGCCTCAAAGGGGGCTTCACTGAATTTCTCCCCCTAAGTTTTAACTTTGAAATGTGTTAGCCATCTAATTAACAACCTTCTGAATGTCCCAAACAGTTAATACCAGGCAAAGAAAATCATAAACTGCAAGAACTGCATCATCTATTTAATCACATCTCGAAGGGCTCAGATGTTCTAGGGGCCTGATCTTGTGCTATGTGACGAAAGGTATCCAATTGTAGAAATGAGCAGACACTGTACAGCGAGACTATTTGTCCTGATATTGTATTAGGAGAGTGGCGTAATTGAAATATTAAAGTGAATTTCCCTGGGAATGCACACGGCCTCGTTCAACACTGAAGTCCAAGTGATATTGTTGTACTGTGGCTTTCTCATTGATGCGAAGCGGATTGGGATGAGCATCAAAGCATTCGCGGCTCTGGGCAAAATGGTTTCATAACAAAAGTCACTGCGCTTTAGAGTGATTCATTGTAGGTCCGGCAAGGATCCCAAGTGTGCCCGAGGTCATTGGAGCTCAATCAACAGAGTTCTGAGATTTCCTGCCTTGGTCGACTCCCGTCGCTGTACAACTCGCGCAAACCATTTTCTGCAACGACGGTAATGATCCTTTTGAGACGAATGGTAGCAAAATACTGCAGATGCTGGAAATCCGAAATAACAACAGAAAATGCTGGAAAAACTCAGCAGGCCAGGCAACATCCGTGGAGAGAAATTAGAGTCAACGTTTCGGATCAAAACCCTTTATCAAGACTAAAGAGGCACAGGGAATGAAATAGATTAAGAGGCCAGGCTGGGAGAGAACAAAAGAAGTGAAGAGACATTAAGAGGTATTCAAAACGAGACGAGATGGTGATAGGACTAGTGGAGACAAAAGACAGCTCCAGATTAGGCGTGAAATGCGCTGGCAGAATGGGAGACAGCTGCCATGTGGGAGAGAAAAAAAAGTGGGGGGGGGGGAAACCAAAACAAAGGTGTGGATAAAAAATATAAGTAAAAATGTAATGGGGCGATGTTGAGTCCGAAAGGCTGTAAACTGCCTAATCGGAAGATGAGGGGCTGTTCCTCGAGCTTACATTGAGCTTCCGTGGAACAATGCAAGAGTCAAGGACGGTGAGGTCTGAGTGGGAATGGGGCGGTGAATTAAAATGACAGGCGACCGGAAGCTCGGGGTCACCCTTACAGACTGAATGGAGGTGTTCCGCAAAGTGGTCACCCAAGAAGCGGTTAGACAAACACCTGAGGGAGAAAGGAATAGAAAGTTATCCTGACAGGAAAAAGAACGGAAATAAGGAAAGGAGGATAGGGGGAAAGCAAGAAGAAAAAAACTCGGCAATTATATATTTCACAAGCTCAGAATGTTTCCAATGGCTTTACAACAACAACTTGTATTTCTATAGCGCCTTTAACATAGTGAAACATCCCAAGGCGCTTCACAGGAGCGATTATCAAACAATAATTTGACACCGAGCCACATAAGGTGATATTGGGACATGTGATCAAAAGCTTGGTCAAAGGGGGAGGTTTTAAGGAGCGTCCTAAAAGAAGAGAGAGAGGCGGAGAGGTTTAAGGAGGGAATTCCAGAACTCAGGGCCCAGGCACAGAAGGCACGGCCGCCAATGGTGGAGCGATTAAAATCAGAGATGCTCAAGAGGACGGAATTGGTGGAGCGCAGATATCTTGGGGGGGTTGTGGGGCTGAAGGAGATTACAGAGATAGGGCGGGGTGAGGCCATGGAGGGATTGGAAAACAAGGATGAGAATTTAGAAATCGAGGCGTTGCTTAACCGGGAGCCAATGTAGGTCAGTGAGCACAGGGGGTGATGGGTGAACGGGACTGGGTGTGAGTTAGGACACGGGGCAGTGAGCACAGGGGGTGATGGGTGAATGGGACTGGGTGTGAGTTAGGACACGGGGCAGTGAGCACAGGGTGTGATGGGTGAACGGGACTGGGTGTGAGTTAGGACACGGGGCAGTGAGCACAGGGGGTGATGGGTGAACGGGACTGGGTGTGAGTTAGGACACGGGGCAGTGAGCACAGGGGGTGATGGGTGAATGGGACTGGGTGTGAGTTAGGACACGGGGCAGTGAGCACAGGGGGTGATGGGTGAACGGGACTGGGTGTGAGTTAGGACACTGGGCAGTGAGCACAGGGGGTGATGGGTGAACGTGTCTGGGTGTGAGTTAGGACACGGGGCAGTGAGCACGGGGTGATGGGTGAACGGGACTGGGTGTGAGTTAGGACACGGGGCACTGAGCACAAGGGGTGATGGGTGAACGGGACTGGGTGCGAGTTAGGACACGGGGCAGTGAGCACAGGGGGTGAGGGGTGAACGGGACTGGGTGCGAGTTAGGACACGGGGCAGTGAGCACAGGGGGTGATGGGTGAACGGGACTGGGTGTGAGTTAGGACACAGGGCAGTGAGCACAGCGGGTGATGGGTGAATGGGACTGGGTGTGAGTTAGGACACGGGGCAGTGAGCACAGGGGGTGATGGGTGAACGGGACTGGTTGCGAGTAGGGACACGGGGCAGTGAGCACAGGGCGTGATGGGTGAACGTGTCTGGGTGTGAGTTAGGACACGGGGCAGTGAGCACGGGGTGATGGGTGAACGGGACTGGGTGTGAGTTAGGACACGGGGCACTGAGCACAAGGGGTGATGGGTGAACGGGACTGGGTGCGAGTTAGGACACGGGGCAGTGAGCACAGGGGGTGAGGGGTGAACGGTACTGGGTGTGAGTTAGGACACGGGGCAGTGAGCACAGGGGGCACTGGGTGAACGGGACTGGGTGCGAGTTAGGACACGGGGCAGTGAGCACAGGGGGTGATGGGTGAACGGGACTGGGTGTGAGTTAGGACACAGGGCAGTGAGCACAGCGGGTGATGGGTGAATGGGACTGGGTGTGAGTTAGGACACGGGGCAGTGAGCACAGGGGGTGATGGGTGAACGGGACTGGTTGCGAGTAGGGACACGGGGCAGTGAGCACAGGGCGTGATGGGTGAACGGGACTGGGTGTGAGTTAGGACACGGGGCAGTGAGCACAGTGGGTGATGGGTGAACGGGACTGGGTGTGAGTTAGGACACGGGGCAGTGAGCACAGGGGGTGATGGGTGAACGGGACTGGGTGCGAGTTAGGACACGGGGCAGTGAGCACAGGGGGTGATGGGTGAACGGGACTGGGTGTGAGTTAGGACACGGGGCAGTGAGCACAGGGGGTGATGGGTGAACGGGACTGGGTGCGAGTTAGGACACGGGGCAGTGAGCACAGGGGGTGATGGGTGAACGGGACTGGGTGCGAGTTAGGACACGGGGCAGTGAGCACGGGGGGTGATGGGTGAACGGGACTGGGTGCGAGTTAGGACACGGGGCAGTGAGCACAGGGGGTGATGGGTGAACGGGACTGGGAGTGAGTTAGGACACGGGGCAGTGAGCACAGGGGGTGATGGGTGAACGGGACTGGGTGTGAGTTAGGACACGGGGCAGTGAGCATAGGGGGTGATGGGTGAACGGGACTGGGTGTGAGTTAGGACACGGGGCAGTGAGCACAGGGGCGATGGGTGAACGGGACTGGGTGTGAGTTAGGACATGGGGCTGTGCGCAAATTGACTGCCGCGTTTCCCACATTACAACAGTGACTACACTTCAAAAGTACTTCATTGGCTGTAAAGCGCTTTGGGATGTCCTGAGGTTGTGGAAGGCACTATTAAAATGCAAGTTATTTCTTCTTTTTTAGTGTTTAGCATGAAGCTGCCAGAAGGCTGCAATTGACCCTTCCACTGGGAATTTCTCCCATTTGGCCGGTGTAACTTTGGCGGAAGATCGGCAGAAGCCCCGCTTTCACGGTGTATTCGGGGTTTCTCCTGATCATCCGCCTCTGGAGAATCCCCGGGGAAATTCCCAGCGATGGGCCCTGACTATTTTCCCAGGGGCGGGGGACATCAGTTGTCAGTGACCATGGCCCAGAAATTCGAGTCCCCACGGGTGAGTACGCATGGGGTACTCACCCGTAAGCCCAATGGAAGTGCCGGTTTCCTGCATGCACTGCGCATGCGTGGGAAACTGGCACTTCCGATCCCCTGAACGAAGTGGTTCAGAGGTCGAACGCGTGCGCCGGAGAGGCAGCGTGTGCGCATCGAACTTCATTTTTTTTGCAGGCTTTTCCGGGAGGGTAAGTCTCCAGAATTTACACTTTTAAAAAGCAGTCGTAAGGCCTGCTTTTAACAAGGTAAGTGGTGAATTAATTAAAATTAAAACATTTTTTCCACAGGTTTATTATTTTTAAATACTTTAAAGAAAGGTAAGTTTATTTTTAGCCCCATTAGAAAATAAAATTATTTTTTTCAAAAATGTAAATTATTGTTTAAAATATTTATTTCATGTAATTTATAGTTTATTTAAAAAACGTGATTTAAAAAAAAATGTATTTGAAGATTTAGTGATGTTTTGGGGCCCGTAGTATTTATAAGTTTTGACAGGTCTTATGAATGAAGCATTCCCTGCTCCAATTGGCTCTCCATGACCCATGTGATCCCAGGGGACGCTTCGACCTAACTGCGCCCCTGGGATACACAAGCACTGCGCGCCGGCAGCTGGAGGGGCCCAGGATCGGAATCCCACGTGGGCCCACAGCTCAACGGCCGGCGCGCTAGGTAAGTGCAGGTCGGGGGCTTGCACCCGCGGGAAGCCCCCGACCCGAATTTCTGGGCCGATGGAATATTGAATATATGGAGGTCGTACTTAACTGAGAATATCAGCCAGTCAGAGAATGGAACTGGACGCTTTGGGAAGTGACCACTGCATCAGCAAGTCTCAACTGCCCCTTCAAAGAAGGAAAAAAATGTTGGCCTAGAAATTCAGGCTCGCCCATTTCTGGGCACGCAGAGGGGGAGGGATCAATCCCCGTGCCTGAATAATGAGGCCCAAAGCTCCCCCCAGATTGGGCCTTGGGCCTCATCTTCATCGAGCCGGCGAGCCGTAGAGAGTAAGAGGCAGCGCGACGTGAAACGGGGTTGAAGATCAGTGAAATGAGGAAGGTGGGGCGATGGGATCGGGAGGAGTGAGGGGGGAGTGAGGGAGTGAGGGGGGAGTGAGGGGGGAGTGAGGGGGAGTGAGGGAGGGAGTGAGGAGGGAGTGATGGGGAGTGAGGGAGTAAGGGGGGATTGAGGGGTGAGTGAGGGGGAGTGAGTGTGAGGGGGGAGTGAGGGAGTAGTGAGGAGGGTGAGTGAGGGAGTGAGGAGGGCGTGAGGGGGGCGTGAGGGGGGAGTGAGGAGGGAGTGAGGAGGGAGTGAGGAGGGAGTGAGGGTGATCGGAGGGAGTGAGGGTGATCGGGGGAGTGAGGAAGGTGGGGCGATGGGATCTGGAGGAGTGAGGGGGGAGTGAGGGGGAGTGAGGAGGGAGTGAGGGTGATCGGGGGGAGTGAGGAGGGAGTGAGTGTGATCGGGGGGAGTGAGGATGATCGGGGGGAGTGAGGGGGGAGTGAGGGGGATTGGGGGAGTAAGGGGGAGTGAGGAGGGAGTGAGGGTGATCGGGGGGAGTGAGGGGGGACTGAGGGTGATCAGAGGGAGTGAGGAGGGCGTGAGTGTGTTGGGGGAGTGAGGGTGATCGGGGGAGTGAGGGTGATCGGGGGGAGTGAGGTTGATCGGAGGGAGTGAGGGTGATCGGGGGAGTGAGGGGGGAGTGAGGGGGAGTGAGGGGGGAGTGAGGGTGATCAGGGGGAGTGAGGGGGAGTGAGGGTGATCGGGGGAGTGAGGGGGGAGTGAGGGGGGGTTGAGGGGAGAGTGAGGAGGAGTGAGGGGGGAGTGAGAGGGGAGTGAGGGTGATCGGGGGAGTGAGGGGAGAGTGAGGGTGATCGGGGGAGTGAGGGGGAGTGAGGGGGGAGTGAGGGTGATCAGGGGGAGACGATGATTGGGGGGAGGGGGGCAGCAATGGAAGACGGGTCTGTGTCGAGCAGCCGCTCACTCCTGCCGGCTCCCCCTTCAGGTTAGTATATTTGAAACACTTCCCTTGCTGGTTGCGGACTGCAGCGGTCCCTCTAAGGATCCGCTGTTCGGCCAGGAGTTGAGCTGAGTTTCCCGAGTGCTGTTGGCGCGGATCCGACGTTCGGCCAGGAGTCGAGCTGATTTTCCCGAGTGCTGTTGGCGCGGATCCGACGTTCGGCCAGGAGTAGAGCTGATTTTCCCGAGTGCTGTTGGTGCTGGCTGCCTCACTGAAACCCTGTCTCGATGGGGGCCTTGAACAGGTGTGAACCCAGTTGCATCTGCAAATAAGAGGCCTGAGGCTTGTTTCAGGCCCGTGCACTTCACGCCGATTTTTTGGCCTTTATTAATATGACGGGCGGCGCATTCCCGATTCATAATGCATGCGTCCTGCCCGCCATATTGGAGGCTTAGGTGGCTGTTTAGTGCCGGAGAAATGATGTGTGAAGCCAAATTCTAGGCCGTTGTTGCCTTACTACAAATGACTTGTTCTTTTGCAGTTTAATAAAGTCTAGTGTAGTGTTATTCTGCCACCTTCAGAACACAGGAGGGAGCATGTGAGTGTCTGGTGTAAATTCAGTAGCTAAAATTAACGAAAGGCAGTTTTCTGTTCAATCCGTGGGCACGTCAGGAATTTACTGCAATATTCTTCTGGCCGGCCTCCCACCTTGCACCCTCTGTAAACTAGAGCTCATCCAAACCTCTACTGCCCCGTGTCCTAACTCACACCCAGTCCCGTTCACCCATCACCCCCTGTGCTCACTGCCCAGTGTCCTAACTCGCACCGAGCCCCGTTCACACATCACCCCGTGTTCACTGCCCCGTGTCCCAACTCACACCCAGTCCCGTTCACCCATCACCCCCTGTGCTCACTGCCCCGTGTCCTAACTCACACCCAGTCCCGTTCACCCATCACCCCCTGTGCTCACTGCCCCGTGTCCTAACTCACACCCAGTCCCGTTCACCCATCACCCCCTGTGCTCACTGCCCCGTGTCCTACATCACACCCAGTCCCGTTCACCCATCACCCCCTGTGCTCACTGCCCCGTGTCCTAACTCACACCTGTAATGATATCAGCAAATAGTGATGGTATTTGCCTGTTTGATTATGATGCCTTACCAGCATATTTGCCTGATAGATTGCTTGTGCCTGACCAGCAGAGGGCATGTGACAGAGACAAGCAGTTTAGTTTTAGTTTCGCTTTTAGATGGATCACTAGCATGGTGTCTCCTGTAATGCTGTTTGTGGTAAACCACTGTCATACCTGTCTGTGTCTGTATGTGTATTCCACTAGGTACAGGTCTGGACATGCCTCGGCTGACTCCTCCCACTATTCCAGGTATATAAGTGACTACCTCCCAGTCCCTTAGTATTCTGGACGGGTCGACCACTCGAGACAAGACCTTCATTCTTTAGTTAATAAAAGCCTGATTGTTACTCGCTCAACCTCAGTCTTTTGAGTAATTGATGGCGCATCAATGTTAAAATGATTTGAACAAACTTTAGATTAAAAGACATTGGCCTAGAAATTCAGTGGGCTTTGCGCCCAGTTAAGGCCCAAAGAGGGCCTCTGTGCCAGTAGAGGAGGTTGCGCTGATATTGAGCTCGGCGGTAATGGCGGCGGTAGCCGGTAGCGCTGCGCCGGCACCGATGACGTCATCGGTGTGCGCAGTGCCCCGTTTCCGCCCCGATGCTGGCCCGACCCCCATATTCAGTTGCCGCCGCCTCCTCCGTGGCAGCCGCTACTAACATCCGGAGACCAGGGCCTTACTGCAGCCTTAGTGGGGCGCATAAAGGTGGAGGTGCGGCCGGCCGCTTTTTCGGCGGCTGCCTGCCCGCACCTCCTTCCCCGGCCTCCTCCACCACCCCCCCCCGCGGCATTGCCGGCTGCTTTCCACGAGCCCGGCACTTCTCCGTGGTGCTGGGCTCATTTGCCGGCACAATCCAGCGGCGATCTCCCCGTTGCAGGCACCTCCACCTCAAGAGAAGGAGGAGGCCTGCAGTACCGCAGCCTGCTGCACCGCAGCGGGTGGCGCAGCGGCACCTAGAGCGCTGAAATTCAGTTTCAGCGCCCCAAGCGGGGGCGGGCACACCCTGGAACAGCGCCCGGTTCCGACTTGGGGCGCAAAAACTGAATGTCTCACGGGCGCAACTGGCTCCGCGCGCAGCGCTAACTTTTGGGCGCAAGCCAGCTGGCGGGCCCCAACTGAATTTCTAGGCCATTCTCTTTCATAAATGTCTTGTCATTGAACCCACATACAAATCGATACATGGTGTCAGAAGTGATTGAAAGAGATGAAAAGGAAAAATCTGAAGTTGAATCAGCTCTCCACATATTAGCAAGCCAAAAGAGAACATCGTTACTTACCATTGGAGAATAGCTAACGAAGTGAAAAAATGGAAGGTTTACACCCACTGGCAAAGCTTCACTTGACAGGTAATGTGGCTGAAAATTGGAGAAGGTTCAAACAACGTTTGGAGTTGTATTTATCAGCAATCGGAGCTGACGAGAAAAGTGATAAAATGAAAGCGTCAGTGTTCTTACATGTCGCGGGTGATGAAACGCTGGAGGTGTATAATAACTTCACATTCGCTGCTGATGGAGACAAAATGAAGCTAGATAAAATAATGGAACAGTTTGAGGCCTACTGCATACCTAAACATAACGTGACGTTTGAGAGGCACAGATTTTTCACATGTGTACAGAAAATGGGTGAGACTATTGATCAGTATGTGACTGAACTGAGAAACTGAAGCAAAACATGTGAATTTGGGGGACTGACAGACTCGCTGATAAAAGACAGACTGGTGTGTGGTATTCCAGATAATGGTTTAAGGGAATGACTGCTAAGAGAGCAAGATCTAGACCTGGGAAAAGCCATAGCACTGTGTAGGGATACAGAGACTGTGAAGTCGCAGGCAAAGGAACTGTTCAGTGACAGTATGCTGCAACGTGGATGCAGTGAGTAAGAACGGATACAAACCGTTTAACAAAAAGAGCGCCAATGTGAAAAAAGAGGCGTGGCCAGCGAACGAAAATGAAAGGGACAATCGAAAGTCATGTAGTCGATGCGGTACACAGCATCCACCAAGAAAGTGTCCAGCATATGGTAAAACATGCAATAGTTGCAACAGAAACAACCATTATGCCCGTTGCTGTAAGAACCAAGCGCAACAAAGCAAGGTCCATACAGTAGATGAAAGCGAGATAGAGGAGTTCAATGTAGTTGTTGTGTCTGAAAACAAAGAAGAAAAAAGAGACTGGATGTTGACACTAAAAGTGAACGACATACATATTCCATTTAAATTGGATACTGGAGCACAAGTTAATGTGATATCAGAGACTGATTTTAAGAAAATTAGACCCAGACCAAAGATACATGGAATAAAAGTGAAAGTGACAGGATACTCAGGTACTGATATACCGGTGAAAGGAAGATGCATTGTCAAAGTAACACACAAGGACAGAGAGCACACGTTAGCATTAATCGTGGTGCCAAAGGATGTGCAAGCCATACTAGGTTTAAAAGCCTGTGAGAGACTGAACCTGGTAAAGAGAGTCCTCGTTGTGGAAAGCGAAGGAGAGACAGTCTATGATGAACTCATGAAAGAGTACAACGACCTATTTAAGGGTCTAGGCTGCCTGCTAGGAGAACACACGATCAGAGTAGATAAAAGTATGCCAACGGTCATACATCCATGCAGAAAAGTTCCGTTTGCTCTTCAAAAGCAACTGAAGGCAGAGTTGGACAGGATGGAAAGCCTGAACGTGATTCAGAAGATAGATGAGCCAACTGAGTGGGTGAGTTCCCTTGTCATTGTGGACAAAAAGAATGGAACACTCAGAATTTGCCTGGATCCAAGAGATCTAAACAGAGCAGTAAAGAGAGAGCACTTCAAGCTTCCTACACATGAGGAAATCATGGCACAGTTTGCAAATGCAAAGTATTTCAGCAAGTTAGATGCATCATCAGGATTTTGGCAGATGAAATTGGACGAAGCAAGTTCAAGACTGTGCACGTTCAGCAGTCCATTTGGCAGATACAGATTCCTAAGGTTATCATTTGGCATTGCCTCAGCTCCTGAAGTGTATCACAAAACTATTCAAATGATCTATGAGCACCTGAAGGGAGTTGATACATCAATGGATGACATCATAGTATGGGGAACCACGAGAACTGAGCATGACGAGAGACTGAAAAAAGTGCTGGAAGCAACAAGGAAAACAAACCTGAAGCTGAATAGAGAGAAATGCCAGCTTAGGATGACAGAACTGACATTCGTGGGAGATATCCTTAGCAGTGAGGGCATCAGACCAGATCCCAGAAAGGTGTCCGCCATTGAGAATATGCCAAAGCCACAATGCAAAAAGGACGTGCAGAGGTTTAATGGAATGATCAACTACATGGGGAAATTCATATCCAACCTCTCAGAAAAGATGGCGCCACTGAGATGACTAACTGAAAAGAACATAGAATGGGAATGGCATCATGAGCATGAGAAGTCATGGAGCGATCTAAAGAAACTGCTCACAGAGGAACCAGTTCTGAGGTTTTATGACCCAGCGAGACCCATCAAGATATCATCAGATGCATCACAGAGTGGGCTCGGTGCCGTTCTTCTGCAGAAATATGACTACTGGCAACCTATTGCATATGCATCGCGCTCAGTGACAGACGCGGAGACGCGAAATGCTCAAATAGAAAAGGAGCTGCTCAGCATCACATACGCCTGTGAAAGATTTCACCAGTTTGTGGCAGGACAAGCAATCAGTGTAGAGACTGACCATAAGCCCTTGATTGCATTGTTCCAAAAGCCACTAAATAGCTGCCCGCTTAGAACACAAAGAATGATGATCAGGCTGCAACGCTATACACTGAATGTTGCATACACACAGGGTAAGCTGATGTATACAGCAGACACGTTGTCCAGAGCTGTAGACCCAAGTGAGCCCGCAAACACCAAAATGGATGAAAAAGTGAACGCCTACGTGGACATGATCACAAGTGCACTGCCCATAGCAGATGCAAAAATGGAGCTCATAAAGACTGAGACAAACAAAGGTGAAACAATGAGACGACTGAGGAAAAGCATCTTGGATGGATGGCCCAACATGAAGCAAGACTGCTCACCTGACATGGCAGAGTACTGGAACTGCAGGGCGGAACTATCAGTGGTCGAAGACATCATCTACAAAGGAAGTAAAATAGTTATCCCAAAGAGTCTGAGAAAAGAGATGCTAAAAAGGATCCATGGAGGACATCTGGGAATCGAAAAGTGTAAGAAAAGAGCACGAGAGGTGATGTACTGGCCACGAATCAACCAAGATGTGACAAATGAGGTGTCAAACTGCACAATATGCCTGAAATATCGAGCAAGCAATCCGGTAGAACCACTAAAGCCACACCCAGCGCCAGACAGACCTTACCAGAAGGTAGGCGCTGACCTATTCGTATGTCAAGGGAAGGACTATCTTGTAGTCACAGACTATTACTCCCTGTATCCAGAGGTTTGTAGACTGTACACCACCACTGCAGATGCTGTGATAACATGTATGAAAGCCATATTCTCCAGACATGGCGTGGCAAGCGAGGTCTTCACAGACAACGGACCCCAGTTTTACAATGCAAGTTTCCGACACTTTGCCAAAGAGTGGGACTTTGTCCACACAACGTCAAGTCCTCACTATCCACAGTCCAATGGACTAGTGGAAAAATCGGTCCAGACAGTGAAAAGACTGATGTACAAGGCAAAAGACAGTGGAACTGACTTCTACCAGAGCATGCTTGTATAGCGCACAACGCCGCTTGAGTGTGGTATGTTATCAGCCCAACTCCTTATGTGACGTCGGCTAAGGTCAAACCTACCCATCCCGGAGAACCTCCTGAAAACAAAAGAGGGGGAGAAAGTGAGGAAGTTCAAAGAACAACAGAAAGAAAAGCAAAAGTACTAATATGACAGAGGAACACAAAACCTACCTGAACTCCACACTGGTGAACAAATAAGGTTCAAAGACAAAACAAACATATGGACTCAGAAGGGAACTATCCTGAGTGAAGTTCAACCAAGATCGTACACCATTCAGATGGATGAGGGTGCTGTTCTGAGAAGAAATCGTCGAGATCTTCTCATGGGACCAGCCACAGCAAGTCAAAAGACTGATACTGTTGAACAACCTGATCACACAGCTGAGAAACCATCATCTGAGGCTACAACTCAGATTCAAGGACAATCAATCAGAAAATCCTCAAGACACGTGAAGCCTCCTGAGAGACTCATTGAGCAAATTTAAGGACTATTGTTATAGAAGGAAGTAATGTTATCTTATTCAAGTTCTAGTGTATTTACATATTTCATGTGAACACACAAAGCAAGGTTAAAAAACCTTGATAATGATAATGTTAATGTAAGTTCATTAAGTGTTACAGTTAAAATGCAGATTAATACAAAGAAAACATGTTGTTAGTTAAAAGTAAAATACTTTTGTTTTAAGAAAGGGAGATGTAATGATATCAGCAAATAGTGATGGTATTTGCCTGTTTGATTATGATGCCTTACCAGCATATTTGCCTGATAGATTGCTTGTGCCTGACCAGCAGAGGGCATGTGACAGAGAGAAGCAGTTTAGTTTTAGTTTCGCTTTTAGATGGATCACTAGCATGGTGTCTCCTGTAATGCTGTTAAAATGAGTTGAACAAACTTTAGATTAAAAGACATTCTCTTTCATAAATGTCTCGTCATTGAACCCACATACAAATCGATACAACACCCAGTCCCGTTCACCCATCACCCCCTGTGCGCACTGCCCCGTGTCCTAACTCACACCCAGTCCCGTTCACCCATCACCCCGTGCTCACTGCCCCGTATCCTAACTCACACCCAGTCCCGTTCGCCCATCACCCCCTGTGCTCACTGCCCCATTTCCTAACTCACACCCAGACCCGTTCGCCCAGCACCCACTGTGCTCACTGCCCCGTGTCCTAACTCACACCCAGTCCCGTTCGCCCATCACCCTCTGTGCTCACTGCCCCGTGTCCTTACTCACACCCAGCCCCATTCACCCATCACTCCCTGTGCTCACTGCCCCATGTCCTAACTCACACCCAGTCCCGTTCACCCATCACCCCTGTGCTCACTGCCCCGTGTCCTAACTCACACCCAGTCCCGTTCACCCATCACCCCGTGCTCACTGCCCCGTATCCTAACTCACACCCAGACCCGTTCGCCCATCACCCACTGTGCTCACTGCCCCGTGTCCTAACTCACACCCAGTCCCGTTCGCCCATCACCCTCTGTGCTCACTGCCCCGTGTCCTTACTCACACCCAGCCCCATTCACCCATCACTCCCTGTGCTCACTGCCCTGTGTCCTAACTCACACCCAGTCCCGTTCACCCATCACCCCTGTGCTCACTGCCCCGTGTCCTAACTCACACCCAGTCCCGTTCACCCATCACCCCCTGTGCTCACTGCCCAGTGTCCTAACTCACACCTAGTCCCGTTCACCCATCGCCCGTGCTCAGTGCCCCGTGTCCTAACTCACACCCAGTCCCGTTCGCCCATCACCCCGTGCTCACTGCCCCGTGTCCTAACTCACACCCAGTCCCGTTTACCCATCACCCCGTGCTCACTGCCCCGTGTCCTAACTCACACCCAGTCCCGTTCACCCATCGCCCCCTGTGCTCACTGCCCCGTGTCCTAACTCACACCCATCACCCCGTGCTCACTGCCCCGTGTCCTAATTCACACCCAGTCCCGTTCACCCATCACCCCGTGCTCATTGCACCGTGTCCTAACTCACACCCAGTCCCGTTCACCCATCACCCCTGTGCTCACTGCCCCGTGTCCTAACTCACAGCCAGTCCCGTTCACCCATCACCCCCTGTGCTCACTGCCCCGTGTCCTAACTCATACCCAGTCCCATTTACCCATCACCCCCTGTGCTCACTGCCCCGTGTCCTAACTCACACCCATCACCCCCTGTGCTCACTGCCCCGTGTCCTAATTCACACCCAGTTCTGTTCACCCATCACCCCCTGTGCTCACTGCACCGTGCCCTAATTCACACCCAGTCCTGTTCACCCATCACCCCCTGTGCTCACTGACCTACATTGGCTCCCACTCTGGCCTTGCCCCCTCCATACTCTGTAATCTCCTTCAAGCCTTTCAGTCCTCCGAGATCTCTGCGCTCCTCCAATTCTGGCTTTTTGAGCATCCCCGATTTTAATCGCTCCACCATTGGCGGCCGTGCCTTCAGCTGCCTGGGCCCTAAGCTCTGGAATTCCCTCCCTAAACCTCTCCGCCTCTCTCTCCTCTTTTAAGTCGCTCCTTATAATTTACCTCTTTCACCCAACTTTTGGTCACCTGTCCTAATATCTCCATATAAGACTTGGTGTCAAATTCTGTTTTATTACGTTAAAGGCGCTATATAAATGCAAGTTGTTGTTGTTACCGTGATATCTGGGCAAATGAAAACATTCTGAAAGATAATCTATTCTAAATTTCTCAAGTGTTGAATTTTCTTTATTCTCAAGGTGTGCGTGACTGCAGCAAGAACGCATTTATTGTCCATCTGATTTTGCCCTGACAACTGAGCAAGCCAGGTGTGGGCCAGAACAGGTAGAGTTGGCAGGTTCCCATTCCTGATGGGCATTAGTGAATTTGATGGGTTTTTATGACAATCTGGCAGCTTTTGTGGTCATTTCCCTAACACCAAATTGACAAATTTATTGTATTCATTTTCATAACTTGCCATGGTGGGATGTGAACTCACGGTCTCCAGGTTGTGATTCACTAAACTACAGTAACCCCCTGTCATCACAAAAAGCGAAACGAGAAAGAAACTGTCTGGGGACAATGAGCCGTGGCCCTGTGGAACTCGAGTTGGCAGTGAGGCACAACACCATTAATCTTCATCCTTCAATGTTACTTGTGGTGCATTAAGTCATCGGCGCTTGTAACTTTACCTCAGCTGATGAATTGTAATGATTTTGCAGTGTGTGTTGGCAGTGTATCATTGCTGATATCCTCAGGGACTCTCTGCCATCTCATCACCTTCACAAACTCAATCCAAACCTAATGGTGGATATTAGGGAAGGCACATCAAGGCCCATTCCCCAATCAGGTTCGCCAGACAAGGCCCAGTGCACGCAGGGAATGCTAATCAGACCTTGATTTTCTGTCTACTTAAATTACATTGAATTACATCGAACGTACAGCACAGAAACAGGACATTCAGCCCAACTGGTCAGTGCCGGTGTTTATGCTCCACACCAGCCTCCTCTCACCCTACTTCATCTAAACTTATCAGCATATCCTTCTATTCATACCATATCATATTCCACTCAGACCTCACCGTCCTCGGCCTCTTGCATTGTTCCATGGAAGCTCAGCGTAAGCTCGAGGAACAGCACCTCATCTTTAGATTAGGCACTTTACAGCCTTCTGGATTCAACATCGAGTTCAACAATTTCAGATCATAACCTCGGCCCCTATTTTCTTTTTTTTTTTATCCACACTTTTTGTTTGGCCTTTTCTCTTCCCTCCCCCACATGGCAGCTGTCCGTCATTCTGCCAGCGCAATTCACACCTCATCCAGAGCCATCCTTTGTTCCTTAACCTGTCCCATTACAATCTCCTCTTGCCTTGAATATCTCTCAATGTTTCTCAATGGGGCAGAAATTCCTCCCGAAACACGTGAGTACGGAAGGGGTACTCACGCGTCTGGCCGGAGGAAATGCCGGTTTTCAGCATGCACAGCGCATGCACTGAAAACCGGCATTTCCTCTCCTCTAACCCAAGAGGTGAAGAGGCTAGCGCGTGCGCTGTAGGGGGCAGCGCGTGCGTCTTGGATTTCCTCTGTTTTGGGGGATTTGCACATGTGTAAAGGCCTCCGGTCTTTACACTTGTAAAAAGCACACACAAAGTATTTATTTTTACAGGTAAGTGGTGTTTTAGTGCAATTTAGAAATTTTTTTTCCACAGGTTTATTATTTTAAAGAATCTACAATAAGATAAGTTTAGTTTTAGACCCTTTTTATTAAAAAATTATTTTTTTCAAAAAAAAATTGTTTAAATTTTTTTTAAACTTATTTATACCTAATTTAATGATTGGGATGTTTTTTTAACTTTTTATTTAAAGTTTAAATAGTGTTTTGGGCCCCCGTAGTTTTCATGAGTTTGACAGTTCTTACTCTCAAACTCATGAATGAACCTTCCCCTCCCCTGATTGGTTGTACAGTGCTCACCTGATCCCAGCCGGCACATCGCACTAACTACGCCGCTGGATCAGGTTAGCACAGCGCGCTGACATCAGAACCGGGCCAGTGACAGGAAATGCGAGCAGGCCCGGGCTCCAGATGTCAGCGCGCCGGGTGAGTGCAGATCGGGGGCTTGCACCCGCGGGAAGCCCCCGACACCAAGTTCTGGGCCAATGTCTCTTAATCTCTCCGGCTTTCTATCCTATCACTGACCTTCCCTTTTGTTCTTTCATCCCCTCCCCCTTTTCCCAGCCATAGAAACATAGAAGATAGGAGCAGGAGTAGGCCATTTGGCCCCTCGAGCCTGCTCCGCCATTCAATGCGATCATGGCTGATCATCCAAATTCAGTACCCTGTCCCTGCTTTCTCCCCATATCCCTTGATCCCTTTAGCCTTAAGAAATATATCTAACTCCTTCTTGAATATATTTAATGAATTGACCTCAACTGCCTTCTGTGGTAGAGAATTTCACAGGTTCACCACTCTCTGGGTGAAGAAATTCCTCCTCATCTCAGTCCTAAATGGCTTACCCCTTATCCTTAGACTGTGACCCCTGGTTCTGGACTCCCCCGCCATCGGGAACATCCTTCCTGCATCTAGTCTGTCTAGTCCTGTTAGAATTTTATAAGTTTCAATGAGATCCCCTCTCATTCTTCTAAACTCTAGTGAATATAAGCCTAATCGACCCAATTTCTCCTCATACGTCATTCCTGCCATCCCAGGTATCAGTCTGGTGAATCTTGGCTGCACTCTCTCAATGGCAAGAACACCCTTCCTCAGATAAGATGACCAAAACTGCACACAATACTCAATGTGTGGTCTCACCAAGGCCCTGTACAACTGCAGCAAGACATCCTTGTTCCTGTACTCGAATCCTCTCACTATGAAGGCCAACATACCATCTGCCGTCTTAACCACCTGCTGCACCTGCGTGCTTACCTTCAGCGACTGGTGCACAAGGACACCCAGGTCTCGTTGCACTTCCCCTTTTCCCAATCTATTGCCGTTCAGATAATAATCTGTCTTCTTGTTTTTGCCACCGAAGTGGATAACCTCGCATTTATCCACATTATACTGCATCTGCCATGCATCTGCCCAATCACCCAATCTGCCCAACCTGTTCCCTAAACTTGCTTTCCATTTCCTGCTTTTTTCCAGTTCTGATGAAAGGTCTTCGACCTGAAACGTTAACTCTGTTTCTTTCTCCACGGATGCTGTTAGGCCTGCTGAGTATCTCCAGCATTTTCTGTTGTTATTTCGGATTTCCAGCATCCGCAGTATTTTTCCTATTGTGTCCTTCTATTCCTTTCTCCCTCGTGTACTTATCCAGCTTCCCCTTAAATGCATCTCTGCTATTCACCTTAACTACTCCCTGTGGTAGCAAGTTCCACATTCTCACCACTCTCTGGGTAAAGAAGATTCTCCTGAATTCCCTATTGGATTTATTAGTGACTATCTTATATTTATGACCCCTTATTTCTGGTCTCCCCCACAAGTGGAAACATCTTCTCTACATCTACCCTATCGGGTAGACGCAGGGAGGATGTTTCCCCTGGCTGGAGTGTCTAGAACCAGGGGTCACAGTCTCAAAATAAGGGGTCGGCCATTTAGGACTGATGAGGAGAAATTTCTTCACTCAGAGGTTGGTGAATCTTTGGAATTCTCTACCCCAGAGGGCTGTGGAGGCTCAGTCGTTGAGTATATTCAAGACAGAGATCGATAGATTTTTGAATATTAAGGGAATCAAGGGATATGGGGATAGTGCAGGAAAGTGGAGATGAGGTAGAAGATCAGCCATGATCTTACTGAATGGCGGAGCAGGCTCGAAGGGCCAAATGGCCGACTCCTGCTCCTAATTCTTATGTTCTTAGGAACACCTTTCATAAACCTGAAGACCTCTATCAGGCCATTAATGTGTTAAAAGGGATACTTTATATTCCACTTTAAGGAAATGGTTTTCTAAACCGATTTGAAAGTACATCTACCTTAAGTGAAGGTTCCGCTGTAGGTTCTTTCCAATGTTTAATGAAACATGACCTAAGAATCATCTTTCTTTAATGAATCCCGATCTGAAGTTCCTCCAAACATTGAGTTTGGACACAAGGATTATTTTGTTTTTGAAGGCGAGACAGAGTTTCAATGCATTACATGTAGCTTGACCCCATGACCTTCGGGTCTTGACCCAGGAGCACGAGCGCTAGTTTTTCCATAGCCTTATATAGATCGCATTCATTTTAACTTTAAGTTTATTTATACAAGGTGACAAGGGAGTAAATTATTGCCTCGTAATATCCTGATTCACCCGTAGGTCTGCTACAGAGGATGGGGAAAGATTGTTTTATTATTAAACCTGTCATCAAAAAAATATATGTAGATATTCCCATGGCATTCAACCAAAGAAAGGGACTGTCTATCTTGGGTTACAGGTAGAATTACTACCTGGGGCGAGCCAGCTCGATGGGGCATCGGTTCAAATCTGGGCCAAAATGTTGAGATGAAAGTTGCCTTCAACTCCAATTGGTAAATGTTGAGATTTAGGGTTCCCTACGCAAGTTGCATGCAACGGGATCGCATGTGTTGTGTATCGTTGCGTCTGCATGATTTCCTGGCCGTTTAAATGAATGGGTGGAAGGCCTTATTGGGTGCGTTGAGCTCACTGCCTGAATTCCCAATATGTGGATCCGCTGGAGCTTAATATTTAGCCGTCAGAGTCTTACGAGGTGAAATGAGTTGGAGGACATGCAAAGTCCCTAGAAAGCATGAACCCAGGAACAAAGTGACCTCTGTTATGGTGCAAATTGGCAACCTTTCAAGGTCAGAAGACAGAGTGAGGTGAGGAAGGCCATTCGGCCCGTCATAGCTAATTCAGCTCGCAAGGGCACATGTGCGAAAGCTTTTAGAGTGGAATAAAGAGCAGTTCATTTCAGAGACTGTCTTGTGAAGAAGTACCCTGAATCAAATGTGGCTCAGAATTTCCTGCACAGTTTCGGCATAATGGCGCGCAAGTGATTTGCACTGGTTTTACGTCTAACCATCGCCACACGCAAATTTCCTCAAACATCTGGACCATTCCCAAGTTACGTCCACCGAACCCCCCACTTAACTCATTAACATAGCTCTGCCCCCAAATACAAAAGAGCCGAGAACAACAGCTCTGATTGGCAGTAAATTCATGCAGGTATTGCATAGGGATTTTATAAATCTTCTTAATTTCCTTTTCCTGAGACTTGCACTTTCTATAACTTTCAATGCTTTTTCATGCCACAGTTAACTTTCCATAAGCATGATGTGCAGGTTTGAAGGCTTCTGGACTAAGGTGTCAAGATGTTTCAAGGAAGAAATTATAACACTGCACTGAGCCCGGATACCAGTGGGTGAGTAAATCGGGGTTCTCTGCCAAAGGGAAATTGCACTCTGGTGCAGTTAAGGACGATTTTCTGACTGAGGCACATTGTTGCAGCAAAGTCTGACAATGTCTAACCCATGCTGTGCCTGACCTGAGAATCATCAATGCTGACACTGAACTGGAAAGTGTTACGTTCACGAGCGCTGACATCCCACACCTCGATAAGCAGACATTTGTGAAAAGAAATAGAACTTTATTTTAACCTCCAAACAGTAGGTTGGGAGCGAGCCTCAGGGGGAGCGTTCCCATCGCCGAGTCAGCGGGTGAAGGGTTCACGCCAGGCTCTAGCCAGCCCGGCGAGTGGAGACTAGAATACAGCAGGCTTTAATTCCTTAACGCCAAATCTGGCACACAGCAAAGGAGCAGAGAGGCTCAAGCACCGAACTAAATTCTTCCAGATCGGGCTCCAGCCCCTGCCCTGCTAAACTGGTTATCGTTGCACCTGTTTTAGGCCACTGAGCGGGCACAGCGATGTTCAATTTAGACCCCGTGGTCTCTAAATGCTGGGTTGACAGGTAGCGGGGGACTCGCATCTGGACAGAGTGACCACAGACTCAGGGGTGCTACTCCCACCTGGGAGTCAGAAGGGTTGGGTTTACGCCCCACTCCACGGGCGAGCGGAGATCGGAGCGCCGGCTCTGAATATTGGGTTGTCATCCAACAGGGGGACTTGTGCTTGATGGGTGTGGGTGCCCCCCACCTCATTGTAAAGGGTGGGTGGGGGTCTTTAGCCTCAGTTGCAGCCCAGCTACATAAGAATTAGGAGCAGGAGTAGGCCATCCGATCCTCGAGCCTGCTCCGCCATTCAATAAGATCATGGCTGGTCTTCTGCATCAACCCATAGCGCCTTGATTCTCAGAGTGCCCAAAGATCTATCCATGTCGGTCTTGAATATACTCAATGACTGAGCATCCACAGCCCAGCTAGGGGAAGATTCTCCAAAGATAAAAACAATGAGGAAGGTCATGGGAAACCACCGCAGCTCCTCTTCCCGAGTAAGTGGCTGAAGAATCTCGTGTGTGTCCCAGGGAACAGCACAGTGGATGGACAGTATGATGTCCATGTGCATGGTATATCAACAGCCCCCATGTGCCCTGGTGAGTACCACCTGACAAACCTGTACGGTAATATTTTTTTCCACTGAACATAAATAAATTCAAATAGAATCTCTGATTAATAATATAATTTAAACTTTGTCTCAATGCCCTTCAACTTTCACTGGTCTCCATAGAAAATCCAAGTAGAGAGCATCCATCGATTTACTCCCCTCAGTGAATCTGGGCTTGGTATCAATATCAGACTGTAACTAATAAATCCAAGAGGGAATTCAGGAGAAGCTTCTTTACCCAGAGAGTGGTGAGAATGTGGAACTCGCTACCACAGGGAGTGGTTGAGGAGAATAGTATAGATACATTTAAAGGGCAGCTGGATCAACACATGAGGAAGGAAAGAATAGCAGGATATGCTGATGGGGTGAGATGAAGAGGGGTGGGAGGAGGCTCGTGTGGAGCAGAAACACCGGCACGGACCAGTTGGGCCGAATGGCCTGTTTCTGTGCTGTACATTCTATGTAATTCTATGTATTGCAGCCAGTTATCATTTCCTTGTTGACACTTTGCTTTAAGATACTTTTTGTCAAGACAGTCTTTCAAATGAACTTTGCTTTCCTCCAAGCGACCCACCCACACCACCCCCCCAAAAGAAAATCCCTTTCATCTGTTTTGAAGACTTTTTATAGCTAATATTGTTTACTGTGCTGTCGCTGGGGGGCCTTCTCCTTCTCAGTAAATCTAATTTGATCTTTGGGTTCCTGGGTCATAAACCTTTTCGGGAAAGGTCTACAGGCTCCAGTTTCTGGGTCCAAATGATCTGGAGTCTGTTAACTCCTTTTTTACTGAGTTAAAACTCATTCCTTTGGCAGAAATCAGTAGATTGGAATAAGATGCTTCGAGTCTTTTCTGATGCATAGAGATCAAGGGGAGTAAATTTGAATTAATTTTAGTGAAATAGATGCCCCAAATGTATTGCCGGGTGGGATCTTTCTGTGCGAGGGGCCTGGGCAATCAAGGAGTTCACATTGTGAGGCCGGGGAGAGAGATTTTAACTTCAGTAATGTAGGAAACGCAGCAGCCAAATTGCACACAGCAAGCTCCCACAACCATCAATGCGGTAATGACCAGAGAATCGGTTTTAGTGATGTTGATTGAGGGATGCATGTTGACCAGGACACCGGGGAGAACTCCCCTGCTCTTCTTTGAAACAGAGACATGGGATCTTTTACACCCACCGGAGGTGGCAGACAGGCAATGTTCCCGCCAGTTCTTTATTTAACAGGCTGTGCGGCCTCTTCAAATTTCCATGCATTTGCGGTGTTTCCATCATAAAGCCTATTCTATTAAGGCTAAAGGGATCAAGGGATATGGGGAGAAGGCATGGACCGGGTACTGAATTTGGATGATCAGCCATGATCTCATTGAATGGCGGAACAGGCTCGAGGGGCCGAATGGCCTACTCCTGCTCCTATCTTCTATGTTTCTATGTAAGCCGCTGAACAGGACCTGCAGACTGCGGCTTAACGGGAACATTGCAGATGGGGTCTCGGTTTAATGTCTCATCCGAAAGACAGCACCTCCGACAGTACAGCACTCCATCAGTACTGCACTGGGAGTGTCAGCTTAGATCATGTGCTCAAGTCCCTGCAGCGGGACTTGAACCCACGACCTTCTGTCTCAGAGAGAGACAGAGAGAGAGACACAGAGAGAGAGAGAGAGACAGAGAGAGAGAGAGAGACAGAGAGAGGGAGAGAGGCAGAGAGAGAGACACAGAGAGAGAGAGAGGCAGAGAGAGAGAGAGAGAGAGAGAGAGACAGAGAGAGAGAGAGACAGAGAGAGATAGAGAGAGATAGAGAGACAGAGAGAGACAGAGAGAGACAGAGAGAGAGAGAGAGGCAAAGAGAGAGGGAGAGAGAGAGAGAGAGGCAGAGACAGAGAGAGAGAGAGAGAGAGACAGAGAGAGAGAGAGAGACAGAGAGAGACAGAGAGAGAGGCCCTAAACAGACAATACAACATGGCTGAATACCTGACCATGGTAAAGGATAGCAAACTGAGAAAAACCTTGACAAGGTACAGACTTAGTGAACATAGCCTGGCGATCGAAAAAGGCAGACACAGACAGACCCGGCTGCCAAGAGAGGACAGGATATGCTCTCACTGCAGTCAGGGAGCGGTGGAGACAGAGATGCACTTCCTCACAGCTTGTGGAAAATATCAGGGCATCAGGGAGAATTTCTACCAAAAATTCTCACAAATATGCCCTGAATTCAGAAATTTGAATGACGACCAAAAACTCCCATACCTACTAGGGGAACAGAGAAACTGTGTAACCTTAGCGGCACACTATGTTACAGCTTGCCATAAACAGAGGGACAACCAGTAAACCTAAGAAAAGAGTATATACAAATTATACGAATGTATATTTATACACTCAGGGATATATCTGTTTATACACTGTATGAATAGATCTGCGTTTGTGTGTTCAACCATAAATGTTTTTCGATGCTTTGGCAACATAAGATGTAGCTTATCATGCCAATAAAGCGATTTGAATTGAATTGAATTGAATTGAATTGAGAGAGAGAGAGAGAGAGAGAGAGAGAGAGAGAGGCAGAGAGAGAGAGAGAGAGAGAGAGAGAGAACTGGCCACAAAAACAAAATCTCTCCACCTAAAGAAAGCCTGTGGTCCAGACATCAAAAATGAAATGCTCAAGTTCAGCAATATGGAGATGCAGGGTGCTGTACTCAAGTTATTCAACATCATATTACGTTCAGGCTGTTTTCCCGATATCTGGTGCCAAGGACTCATCTCTCCCATATATAAAAAGTGAAAACAAATCAGACCCAAATAATTACCGTGGCATCTGTGTCAACAGTTGTCTAGGGAAGTTATTCTGCAGTATTCTAAATAGTAGATTGCTGGATTTTCTTAACAAACATAATATCCTTAGAAAAAACCAAATAGGCTTTCTTCCAAAACACCGCACCACCGACCATATCTATACCCTTCACACTCTCATTGAAAAACAAAAAATGGGAAAATATTCGCTTGTTTCATTGACTCCAAGAAAGCTTTTGACTCTATCTGGCATGAAGGGCTCTATTACAAACTTCTTCAGTGTGGAATAGGGGGCAAAGTCTATGACCTTATTAAATCGATGTATCTGAAAAATAAATGCGGTGTCAAAATTGGAGACAAACGCACCGGTTTCTTCACCCAGAGAAGAGGCGTCCGGCAGGGCTGCAATTTGAGCCCGACCCTGTTCAACATATACATAAATGAGTTAGCAGACATGCTGGAGCAAAGCGAGTCACCGGGTCTCTGTCTCCTAGATGGGGAAGTGAAATCCCTGTTCTCTGCGGACGACCTGGTTCTGCTGTCTCCCACAGAACAAGGATTACAGCAACAATTAGACCTACTCGACAAATACTGCCAAAATTGGGCCCTGACAGTAAATCTAAAGAAAACCAACATCATGATTTTTCAAAAAAGGCCCAGATGTCAGGAAAACAAATACCAGTTTACTCTCAGTGATACCATCATAGGACACACTATGAGCTACACTTACCTTGGTCTAACCATCACAGCATCAGGGAGCTTCAGCATAGCAGTGAATGCACTAAAAGAAAAAGCCCGAAGAGCCCTATATGCAATAAAAAGAAAATTCTACAACATCCAAATTCCAATCAAAATCTGGCTCAAAATATTTGACAGCATAATCCTGCCCATTGCGCTGTACGGTAGTGAAGTATGGGGCCCACTCAATCACCATAGCTACACTAAATGGGAAAAACACACAATAGAAGCCCTACATGCAGAATTTTGCCGAAGCATTCTTCGCACCCAAAGGAAAACACCAACAAATGCATGTAGAGCCGAACTAGGCAGATACCCACTGATAATAAACATCCAAAAACGAGCACTAAACTTTCTAAATCACCTCAAATCTAGTTCCCCAGACACCCTTCATTTTAAAGCCCTCCAGACCCAAGAGCTGAACCCAGAAATGAGTCCCCTGAGTCAGCTGCTACTGAAACTAAGTACTCCTACTCAGCCGGACCCTGACCAGTCCCAGACCAACACTGCCCTCCAAACACCAATCCGAGTGAACCAAATCATTAAGCAATGCAAAGAAACCTACCTGGAACATTGGAACAAAATAACCAAAAGCCAAAGCAGATTAGAATGTTACCGGGCCCTAAAAAGAGAATATAAACTGGCAGACTATCTCTCGACCATCAGAGACACAAAACAGAGACAGACCCTCACCAGGTACAGACTAAGCGACCACCAACTGGCAATTGAAAAAGGAAGATACAAGAAATCCTGGCAGCCTAGAGAGAATAGAATATGTGATCAATGTCTGGCCGGCGAGGTTGAGACAGAGATGCACTTCCTCCTAAAATGCGAAAAATTCAACAAAACAAGAAACATATATTTTGACAAACTCAGCCAAACAACCCAAGATTTCAAAGAATTGGATGACCTGTCAAAATTAAGATTAGCCCTGGGAGAAGGAGACAGACCATACCTTGGTGCCCAATATGTAACAACATGTCACAACCTGAGGAACAGTGAGGGACTAACGAGCACAACCATAGCATATATAAACATTAAGAATGTTTAAATCAATACCGAATGTACCCAACGACTGTTTAAAAATTAATACTTAATGTACCCAACGAGGGTCAACGACTGTTTAAATTAACATTGTCTGTACCCAACGAAGGTCAAAATTGTTTGACACCTACAGAATGTTGGAAAACTGTACTTTTTGTTATGTAAGCTTTGGCAATATGGTTCCCTGTAATCTTTCATGCCAATAAAGCATTTGAATTGAATTGAATTGAAATTGAGAGAGGTAGAGAGAGAGAGAGGCAGAGAGAGAGAGAGAGAGAGACAGAGAGACAGAGTGCTACCCACTGAGTCACGGCTGATATTAATGAAGTTATGAAGTAATATATCTGTAAGCGACCTCTGGTATGAGGACTTGAGTATTCACAGACTGAACGGTGCTGGCAAGAAATGTTTTGATAACCAGGCTCCTGTTGCTGTGACCCACATGCTGGGAAGAAAATCGCATTGAGACAAAACGGGGCAAGGCAGCTTTAGTTTCATACACGGAACTCAAAATACAAGCTATGTTTTCATCTCCTCCAGCAGTCTGATATCACTGTTTGAATGACTTATTCATTCCCAGGAACAACTAACAGACCCAATAGCCTATTCCCATTCCTGAAAAATTGGAATTCTTTATGTACTGAATTGAAGTCCAGTTCCAGTTCTTTAAATATCCATATTGGGAAAAAATGCACATTGTGTCTGCCAGTGGCTCAGTGGGCAGCACTCTTGCCTCTGAGTCATGAAGGTCGTGGGTTCAAATTCCCACTCCAGAGACTTGAGCATGTGATCAAGGCTGACACTCCAGTGCAGTGCCGAGGGAGCGCCGCACTGTCGGAGGGGCAGTGCCGAGGGAGCGCCGCACTGTCGGAGGGGCAGTGCCGAGGGAGCGCCGCACTGTCGGAGGGGCAGTGCCGAGGGAGCGCCGCACTGTCGGAGGGGCAGTGCCGAGGGAGCGCCGCACTGTCGGAGGGGCAGTGCCGAGGGAGCGCCGCACTGTCGGAGGGGCAGTGCCGAGGGAGCGCCGCACTGTCGGAGGGGCAGTGCCGAGGGAGCGCCGCACTGTCGGAGGGGCAGTGCCGAGGGAGCGCCGCACTGTCGGAGGGGCAGTGCCGAGGGAGCGCCGCACTGTCGGAGGGGCAGTGCCGAGGGAGCGCCGCACTGTCGGAGGGGCAGTGCCGAGGGAGCGCCGCACTGTCGGAGTGTCAGTACTGAGGGAGCGCTGCAATGTCGGAGGGGCAATACTGAGGGAATGCTGAACTGTCATAGGGGCAGTACTGAGGGAGCGCCGCACTGTCAGAGGGGCAGTACTGAGGGAGTGCTGCAATGTCGGAGGGCAATACTGAGGGAGCGCTGCACTGTCGGAAGGGCAGTATTGAGGGAGTGCTGCAATGTTGGAGGGGCAGTACTGAGGGAGTGCTGCACTGTCGGAAGGGCAGTATTGAGGGAGAATTGCACTGTTGGAGGGGCAGTGCTGAGGGAGCGCTGTACTGTTGGAGGGGGCAGTACTGAGGGAGCGCTGCACTGTCGGAGGGGCAGTACTGAGGGAGTGCTGCAATGTCGGAGGGGCAGTACTGAGGGAGTGCTGCGCTGTCGGAGGGGCAGTACTGAGGAAGCGCCGCACTATCGGAGGAGCTGTACTGAAGGAGTGCTGCAGTGTCGGAGGGGCAGTACTGAGGGAGTGCTGCACTGTTGGAGGGGCAGTGCTGAGGGAACACCGCACTGTCGGAGGAGCAGTACTGAGGGAGTGCTGCACTGTCGGAGGGGCAGTACTGAGAGAGTGCTGCACTGTCGAAAGTGTCGTCTTTAAGATGAGACGTTAAACAGAGGTCCCGTCTGCTCTCACAGGTGGACGTAAAAGATCCCACGGCACTATTTTGAAGATGAGCAGGGGAGTTCTCCTTTGATTGTGGGAGCTTGCCGTGCACAAATTGGCTGCCGCGTTTCCTACATTACAACAGTGACTACGCTTCAAAAGTGCATCATTGGCTATAAAATGCTTTGGAACGTCCTGAGGTCGCGGAAGGCGCTATAGAAATGCAAGTCTTTCTTTTATTGCCTTTTAACTGTGATCGTTGTTAACTATTTCTGTGAGACTCATTTTTACCAAATTCATGTTTTGTAACCCAACTATACTTGACAACGTGAGAATGTAACAATTGACGAAAATAACATTTGGAATTCAAGAGGCAGTTACTTGAAATCATAAACAAACAGACTTAAAAAATGAATGAAGCTACCCATGCATGAAATTTATTAGAGGAATATATAACCATGTGATAGTGACTGCGGCTGCGGAGAATCAGTTATTTATTGAAATCTAATTGATTGGGACAGGACACACAGCTCTCAATCTCCACACGGCACCTTTGGTTTGTGAGCGTGAAGCACATTTCATAGACACGCTTGTTAATTATATCATCCCATTTAAAGTCAAAAGGTAATGAAAATTAGATTCCAATATAACAGAAAATACTTCCAAAATAAATTCATTCTGGGGATGTGGGCATTGCTGGCAAGGCCGGCATTTATTGCCCATCAGAGGTACCCATTAACTGAATGTCTCGCTCGGCCACTACAGAGTCAGCCTCGTTGGTGTGGGGACTGGAGTCACGTACAGGCCCAGACCGGGTCAGGACGGCAGGTTTCTTCCCTACAGGGACGTCAGGGAATCAGTTGGGTTTTTACCTCAATCCGACGGATTCATGGTCACTTTTACTAAGACCGCTTCAGATTTTTTTTTAAACTGATTTCAAATTCCCAAACTGCAATGGTGGGATTTTAATTCACCCTCTCTGGGTTACTCGGCCAGTAAGTAGAAGGCTGCACTGCCGTTCCCGTTAGGAATGCTGAGGCGAGGAGTCGGCGCCTGCGAATCCTCTGTTTCCCAGACTCCCGTCACCCCCCCCACTGCTGGCAAAGCTTCAACCATCGAGGTCCTCCGCCCTCCCCAAAACCCCTCTGCCTCGGCGTCTTCCTCTCTTCCTTTAAAAACCCCCTCAAAGACCATCACCGAGAATTGCAATGAAATGCCGTTGACCTGAAAGGTCGGCCCTGGTATTTACGGGTGGATGGGGAGGGTGGGGGCCGAGGCCAAAGGGCCAGGACAGAGCTTAACGGCAGGGCCTCATTTACATCTTGTAGCTCCACCTCCTACCCGGCTGCCGGTCAAATGGAGAGCTTGACCGGCGGGTGGGAGTAAGCAACAGCAAGAGGAGGCCGCAGTCGGGGACCCTTGGGGACGGTCCCCGCGATCAGGAGGGGGAGAGAAGGTGTTTGGGAGGGGGAGGGGCACAGCAAGCTCCCACAAGCCACAATGTGATGATGACCAGATAATCTGCTTTTTAGTGATGTTGATTGAGGGCTATATATTTGGACAGGACACCGGGGAGAACTACCCTGCTCTACTGTGAAATAGTGACACGGGATTTTTTACATCTAACTGCGAGCAGACAGGGACCTTGGTTTAACGTCTCCTCCGAAAGACGGCACCTCCGACATTGCAGCACACCCTCAGTACTGCCGCTCCGACAGTGCAGTGCTCCCTCAGTACTGCTCCTCCGACAGCGCAGCACTCCCTCAGTACTGCCCCTCCGACAGTGCCACGCTCCCTCAGTACTGCCCCTCCGACAGTACAGCACTCCCTCAGTACTGCCCCTCCGACAGTGCAGCACTCCCTCAGTACTGCCCCTCCGACAGTGCCACGCTCCCTCAGTACTGCCCCTCCGACAGTGCAGCACTCCCTCAGTACTGCCCCTCCGACAGTGCCACGCTCCCTCAGTACTGCCCCTCCGACAGTGCAGCACTCCCTCAGTACTGCCCCTCCGACAGTGCCACGCTCCCTCAGTACTGCCCCTCCGACAGTGCAGCACTCCCTCAGTACTGCCCCTCCGACAGTGCAGTGCTCCCTCAATGTTGCCCCTCCGACAGTGCGCCGCTGACTCTGTACTGCCCCTCCGACAGTGCAACTCTCCCTCAATACTGACCCTCCGACAATGTGGTGCTCCCTCAGTACTGCCTCTGACAGTGCAGCACTCCCTCAGTACTGCTCCCCCAAAAGTGCAGCACTCCCTCAGTACAGCCCCTCCAACAATGCAACGCTCCCTCAGTACTGCCCCTCTGACAGTGCGGCGCTACCTCAGTACTGCCTTTCCTACAGTGCAGCGCTCCCTCAGTACTGACCCTCCAACAGTGCAACGCTCCCTCATTACAGCCCCTCCGACAATGCAGCTCTCCCTCAGTACTGACCCTCTGACAGTGCTGCGCTCCCTCAGTTCTGCTCCTCCAACAGTGCAGCGCTCCCTCAGTACTGCACTGGTGTGTCAGCCTAGATTCTGTGCTCAAGTCTTTCTTTCTTAAAACACACCTTTTTTAAAGCTTTTCATCAGCCCTCCTAATCTCTTTTGGTATGGTATCCATTTTTCCCGTCACACTCTAGTGGTGCACCTTGATATGTTTATCTAGCTCTTCTTTTTATTTGGTAAAAACACCCGTTAATATAAACCAATTTAGTCTTGTTCTTACTTGAGCTAACTGTTGCTATGACAACATAAAAGGTACTAATACAATCATTAAAGTTTCACACACTCTTGTAATAGAAAGTACAGGTACTCGGTTTTACCCACTGTTTTATGGACTTATACAGTTTAAAATGTGTAGTTTTAAAAATTATTTTGTTCAGAAATTTAGAGTTTTTGTTTTTGAAATCATAAGACTGCTTTAAAACTTAGGGCGTGAAATTCGGTCGCGCCCCGTTTCGGGGCTGTATCGCTGGCGAGGCGGAACATCCTGCACCCGGCGAGGAAGTCCCGCCCCGGCTGCGAAATTCGCCTTACCACCCCGCCCAGGAGATGGAGCGCAATGTCGGGTGGATACCGAGGCACTGCGGAGCACTGCCGCATTTCAACTGTCCAATGTAAATACTGGATAAACTAATCAATATATTAACATTTAGCAAATTAGGCCATACGTAGGTACGAGGTTATAAATCTCAATAAAACCCAATTTCTATAGTATTACATCGTAATTACAGCACAGAAACAGACCATTCAGCCCATCAGGTCTATGCCGGTGTTTATGCTCCACACGAGCCTCCTCACATACAGAAATAATTCCTGTGGGGCTTTACACAGCAAAAGGGTTGGGGATGAGCAGGAGGGAGAGGAAAGGAGGCAGAGAAGGAGCTTGTAGGGAATGTCGAAACCACAGTAAAGGAGGAGGGTGTTTATTGGGGCATTTAAAGGCAGGGAGGAAGGGGCAAGTTGGAGGGATTTGGGGAGATGGTCCCAGAAGGCTTGAATGAACGGTCGCTCACAGGGCAAAGCGAGCAGGAGGTGAGGAGGAGGCCAGTGCCAGAGAGCGGAGGGTGAGACAAGGAGGACACAAAGGGGAAGGTCTGTGATAGGGTGGGAGACAGGAGAGATTAAATGACAAAAGGGATGATGGTGCAAGACAAAAGGAGATGGTAATGGGACAAGTAAAGGAGCAAAAGCTGCCAAGGCCTTCAGAAAGTGCAGAAGAGATTTACTAGAATGGTCCCAGGGATGTGGGACTTCAGTCATGTGGAGAGACTGGAGAAGCTGGGATTGTTCTCCTTAGCGCAGAGAAAGTTAAGGGGAGATTTAATTGAGGTGTTCAAAATTATTAGGGGTTAATAATGGAGTAAATAAGGAGAAACTGTTTCCAGTGGCAGGAGGGTCGGTAACCAGAGGACACAGATTGAAGATAATCGGTAAAAGAACCAGAGGGGAGATGAGGAAACTTTTTTTTACGCAGCGAGTTGTTGTGATCTGGAACGCGCTGCCTGAAAGGGCGGTGGAAGCAGATTCAATAGTAACTTTCAAAAGAAAATTGGATAAATACTGGAAGGGGGGAAATTTGCAGGGCTCTGGGGAAAGAGCAAGGGAGTGGGACTAATTGGAGAGCTCGTTCAAAGAGCCAGCACGGGGACGATGGGCCGAATGGCCTCCTTCTGTGCTGCATCATTCTACGATTCTATGAAAATGCAAAGATGGGTGCAAAGGAGGTGTAAATGGTCACAGCACAGTACAGGTTGGGGGGTGGTGAAGTGGAGAAAATCTGTCAAAGAGGAGAAGGCTCCCGTGGCCCGGCAATGTGGGGGAAGATAAGGCGGGGTGACCCCAGATGTGCGGACCACCCCGTTGTTGTAAATTTACACACCACCAGCGTCACTCGCGATGTTCCTTCACACGAGAATGAGACACTGATGTATTGATCTTCACTGTCATCTTGCTTCCACACCTCTGGATATTAGATGGGCCCCTCACCCCTGGAATATTTAGTGGCCTCTGATTCAGCAAGTAACCAAGTATGAGGAAGGTTTTTGCACCGGACACGCTTGGGGTGAAGTCGGTCTCGGGCGACGGCCAATCGATTGGCCGGTTTAGGCTTCGCCTGAATTTATTTTGCATCGATCGAAAAGGGGTGTAAAGCAGGCGGCCGACTCGCAGTCACCCGTTTTGCGCTGGCATCTCGCGAGTGGTTTCACCCCCAGTCTTGGTTCCGACATAAGAATTTGGCCCCTTGAGCCTGCTCCGCCATTCAATAAGATCATGGCTGATCGTCGACCTCATCTCCACTATCTCCATCACCCTGGATTCCCTTAATGTCCAAAAATCTATCGATCTCTGTCTTGAATATACTCGACTGAGCCTCCACAGCCCCAAAGATTCACCATCCTTTGAGTGAAGAAATTTCTCCTCATCTCAGTCCTAAATGGCCGACCCCTTATTCTGAGACTGTGACCCCTGGTTCTAGACTCCCCAGCCAGGGGAAACATCCTCCCTGCATCTACCCTGTCAAACCCTGTAAGAATGTTGTATGTTTCAATGAGGTCACCTCTCATTCTTCTAAACTCTAGAGAATATAGGCCTAGTCTCCTCAATCTCTCCTCATAGGACAATCCCCCCATCCCAGGAACCAGCCTGGTGAACCTTTGTTGCACTCCCTCTATGGCATGTTGATGCAAGCACGATGTTTGCTGAAAGCGAAACATTTTCTGTTAGGGTAGATCTGCCATCGCACTGATACGTGCGTTCATCACTTAAAAGTATCCCTCGTCTTGCTAATGCTCCAACATCCATTGCACGGAGTCCTTGGGTCTGTGAACGAGCCGCAGGGGCTGAGCATTTCACAGCGGGCTGGCCAAGATGGCGAAAGCTTGTTAGTTTCGAGTCAGTGCGTCACCGAACTGACGGCAGCAGAGTCGAGCTCATCGGGAATGTAAATGAATGCTGAACCCAGCTGTTAACTTGATTCAAATCAGCAGGAAACCGCTGCTTGGCACTTTAATATCACATCTCACCACCCCAAAGCAATCTCTTTATTATTGAGTTATGTGCTGTTCTATTAAATATATTAGCAGCACCACCAAGAGTCCATTTCGTTCATCCTGGGCTGATAAAGCTCTTTAACTGAGGCACACAATAGAAATGAAATAGACCCATTTATCTTTTAAATGTTTTGAGAAGCAAGTTGTCCCTCAAAAAATGTTTCCTATTAAAGAAATCTCATTAAAGGAATATCTTGGAAGGAATCCTTATTTTTTTTTATAACCTATGAAATAGTGTCTTGATATTCACAGCAAAATCTCCAAATGTTTCCTTATCGCTTCTGAATCAGACATCTCCCTAATCACAGGATCTCAATCAGCTGCCATTCCACAAGCTTGTCAGGCTCCAGGAGCAAGCACTGAAGCTTATGGCAAATTAAAAAGCAGAACCACAAGGGTAATAATCTCTGGATTATTACCTGAGCCACGAGCGAATTTGGCTAGGACAAATAAAATTAGAGAGTTAAATGCGTGGCTCAAAGACTGGTGTGGGAGAAATGGGTTTTGCTTCCTGGGACACTGGCACCAGTACTGGGGCAGGAGGGAGCTGTTCCGTTGGGACGGGCTTCACTTGGCCAGTGCTGGGACTAGAGTCCTGGCGGATGATATAACTAGGGCTGTAGAGAGGGCTTTAAACTAACTAGTGGGGGGGGGAGGTTCCTAGAGAGCAAATAATAAAAATGACAACAGAGAAGGTCATAGACTTAGGTAGCAGTGGGGAAATTGAAAACCAGAGCGTGTCAGGAAGGGGCAGAAGGTATGGAGTAAAAGATAAAGTAATAAAAAGGGCAAAAGCAGGAACTAAGTGTCACAAAACATCTTTGAAAGTTCTCTATCTGAATGCACGTAGCATTCGTAACAAAATAGACGAGTTAATGGCACAAATAACTACATTTGGGTATGATCTTGTGGCCATTACAGAAACATGGCTGCAGGGTGACAATGCCTGGGAATTAAACATACCAGGTTATTTAATGATCAGGAAGGACAGGCAGGAAGGGAGGGAGGTGGGGTGGCTATGTTAATAAAGGAAGGAATCACTAATACAGAGAAATGATATTGGGTCAAAAGATCAGGATAATGAAACAGTTTGGGTGGAGGTAAGGAATAATAAGGGGAAAAAAACATTAGTGGGCGTAGTCTATAGGCCTCCGAAAAGTGGCAACTCTGTTGGACGGAGTATCAATCAGGAAATAGTTGAGGCTTGTAATAAGGGAACATCTATAATTATGGGGGATTTTAACTATCATATTAATTGGACATATCAAATTGGGCAGGGCTGCCTTGAGGATGAGTTCATTGAGTGTATTAGGGATGGGTTTCTTGAGCAGTATGTAACTGAACCGACCAGGGGGCAAGCAACCTTAGATCTGGTCCTCTAACGAAACAGGATTAATTAAAAATGTCCTAGTAAAGGATCCCCTTGGAATGAGTAACCATAACATGGTTGAATTCCATATTCAATTAGAGGGTGAGAAGGTTGGATCTCAAACAAGCATGCTAAGGTTGAATAAAGGAGACTATGAAGGTATGTGAGCGGAATTGAGTAGAGTGGATTGGGAAAATAGATTAAAGGGTAAGATGATACATGATCAGTGGTGTACATTTAAGGAGTTATTTTACAACTTCCAAAAAATATATATTCCACTGAGAAGAAAAGGGTGTAAAAGAAAAGACAGCCATCCGTGGCTAAGTAAAGAAATTAAGGATAGTATTCAACTAAAAACAAGGGCATATAAGGTAGCCAAATCTAGTGGGAGGATAGAGGATTGGGAAAACTTTAAAAGACAGCAAAAAATAACAAAAAGATTGATTAAGAAAGGGAAGATAGATTATGAAAGTAAATTAGCCAAAAATATAAAAACAGATAGTAAGAGTTTTTATAGTTATATAAAAAGAAAAAGGGTGGCTAAAGTAAATGTTGGTCCCTTAGAGGATGAGGCCGGGAAATTAATGGTGGGAAATATGGAGATGGCAAAAACACTGAATGAATATTTGTATCAGTCTTTACAGTAAAAGACACTAAGAATATCCCAACACTGGACAAACAGGGGGCTATGGGGGCGGGGGGGGGGGGGGGGGCGGGGAGGAGCTAAACATGATCAAAATCACTAAGGAAGTGGTACTCGGTAAAATAATGGGACTCAAGGCGGATAAATCACCTGGAGCTGATGGCTTACATCCTAGGGTCTTGAGGGAAGTGGTGGTAGGGATTGTGGATGCATTGGTAATAATTTTCCAAAACTCCCTGGACTCAGCAAAGGTCCCGGCAGACTGGAAAACTGCTAATATAATGCCCTTATTTAAAAAGGGCAGTAGACAGAAGGCTGGAAACTATAGACCGGTTAGCCTAACATCTGTGGTAGGTAAAATATTGGAGTCCATTATTAAGGAGACAGTAACAGGACATTTGGATAATCATAATTTAATAGGACAAAGTCAGCATGGTTTTATGAAGGGGAAGTCATGTTTGACAAATTTGCTGGAGTTCTTTGAGGAAGTAACATATAGGGTGGATAAAGGGGAACCAGTGGACGTAGTGTATTTTGACTTCCAAAAGGCATTTGACAAGGTGCCACACAAAAGATTACTGCTTAAGATAAAAAATCACGGGATTGGGGGTAATATTCTGGCATGGATAGAGGATTGGCTATCTAACAGAAGGCAGAGAGTTGGGATAAATGGTTCATTCTCAGACTGGCAATCAGTAACTAGTGGTGTTCCGCAGGGGTCAGTGCTGGGTCCCCAACTATTTACAATCTATATTAACGATTTGGAGGAGGGGACCGAGTGTAACATATCAAAGTTTGCAGATGATACTAAGATGGGAGGGAAAGTAGTGAGTGAGGAGGACATAAAAAACCTGCAAGGTGACATAGACAGGCTAAGTAAGTGGGCAGAGATTTGGCAGATGGAATACAATACTGGAAAGTGTGAGGTTATGCACTTTGGCAGGAAAAATTGTAGAGCAAGTTATTATCTTAATGGCAAGAAACTGGAAAGTACTGAAGTACAAAGGGATCTGGGGGTCCTGGTGCACGAAACGCAAAAGGTTAGTATGCAGGTGCAGCAAGTGATTAAGAAGGCCAATGGAATGTTGGCTTTCATTGCTAGGGGGATAGAATATAAAAATAGGGAGGTATTGCTTCAGTTGTACAAGGTATTGGTGAGACCGCACCTGGAATACTGCGTACAGTTTTGGTGTCCATACTTAAGAAAGGACATACTTGCTCTCGAGTCAGTACAAAGAAGGTTCACTCGGTTAATCCCGGGGATGAGGGGATGGACATATGGAGGAGAGGTTGAGTAGATTGGGACTCTACTCATTGGAGTGGAGTTCAGAAGAATGAGGGGCGATCTTATTGAAACATAAGATTGTGAAGGGGTTGGATCGGGTGGATGCGGGGAGGATGTTCCCGATGATGGGTGAAACTAGAACTAGGGGGCATAGTCTTAGAATAAGGGGCTGCTCTTTCAAAACTGAGATGAGGAGGAACTACTTCACTCAGGGTGGTAGGTCCATGGAATATGCTGCCCCAAAAAGCTGTAGAAGCTACATCATTACATAAATTTAAAACAGAAATAGAGTGTTTCCTAGAAGTAAAGGGAATTAAGGGTTACGGGGAGCGGGCAGGAATTTGGACATGAGTCTAGGTTCGGATTGGTCATGGCCCTGTGGGTAGCGGAGCGGGCCCAGGGGCCGTGTAGCCTGATCCTGCTCCTATTTCGTGTGTCTAATTCTGTTAGATTCAGGAGATTGTTCGGTGATAGTGGATTGGCGGTTAGGATCAGATCAGCCATGATCTTATTGAATGGCGGAGCAGGCTCGAGGGGCCGATTGGCCTACTCCTGCTCCTATTTCTTATGTTCTTAACCCCAAAACTGGCAAGGCCAATCTGCACAATGCATTTGTCGCCTTTAACAATGTTGATGTCTTTGCAAGATATGTTATATCTATTTTGTTTCTGCGGCTGTAGGCTACAGATTTGGCAATAATATTGGGTGATTGCATAAAGCTTTCATGTAACATTCCTCTAACCCATTATTTTAACAGACTGTGAACTGGGGAATTAACCATTCCGTTAAAATAGCTGATGGAAGATCGTCCTATACACATGCTAAACATTAGGAACATTGGAATTGTGAGATGATAAAAGTCCGAGGTCCCTCTAGTTCGCCTTCTCTCAACCTGGTAGTCCCATGGCCCAACGATAATCGAATTTTTGCCTAATCCCAGCAATCAATCTCGATCAGTGAGTCTCCAACAGACCCAGACAGGAGGCGAGGAAAACCCCCAGTGGGGGAGAGCTTTGGGAACCAGAGGTCCAAAGTCTCCTGTTCCTCCCGATCACTCGCCACACGTCATGTCTCAAATTACTCGTGTACTGTGTCCCAAAATGGTATTTTCTGAAGTAGCATAATGTTCATAGAGTCATAATGGCACAGAAGGAGGCCGTTCGGCCCATAAAATCCATGCCGGTTCTCTGTAGAGCAATCCAGTCAGTCCCATTCCCCCACTCTATCCCCGTCTGATATTATCAGCAACAGTAATTAGTAATTTTATACGGGAATAAGTTAAAGTGGGAACAAATCCCAGAGTAATCTTTCTGTCCATCTATCGTAGTTTTTTTTAATCACACCTGTTGGCGTGATTTTCATGTTATATAAATGCATGTTACATACAAACATACGGATTAGGAGCAGGAGTAGGCCACTCGGCCCCTCGAGCCCACTCCGCTGTAATGATCAGTAACATGTCATTCTAAAATGGTACACTAGGAGGAGCTGTATATATACATAAGAGTGGGATACCCACGATGCACTAGGCTACCCAGAAGGCAGTAGTCAAGATGGATGCTGTACAGAAGTCCACATGGCATGAATAAAGTGACTAGCTCAAGCTAGCTGTTCATAATGAAAACGACTAGTTATTAATGAACATAACATGATACCAGGATTGATAAAATCTGCTGAATATTGTGAAACGTGACATGGAGACGTTGAAGCCACCGGAGGGTTTGAAACTCATCGGGAATGTCGACTGCAATTGGCGGACTTTCAAACAACAATTCGAACTCTACATTGCTGCCATCGGATTCGGTACGAAGCCAGATGCAAGGAAAATAGCGTTACTGCTCATGGTTGCAGGCCCACAGGCGATAGAGTTATTTAATACGTTTGTATTTGATCCAGAGCAGGACAGAAAAAAATTGGACGATGTGCTAAAGAAATTTGATACACATTGCTCTCCCAAAAAGAACGAAACCTATGAGAGGTACATGTTCTGTTCACGGACACAGCAGCAAAATGAGACTTTTGATAGCTTTGTGACCGATCTGAAACTGAAAGCACAGACATGTAATTTCTCTGATCTGAAATTATCCATGATTCGTGGCCAGATTGTGTTTGGTATTCATGATAAAAAAGGTCAGGGAATGTCTGTTGAGAGAAACCGAACTAACATTGGAAAATGTTGTGAAAATATGCCAAGCCAGTGAGCTAGCTCAAGAGCACACGAAGACTTTCAGTGAAAATAATAATAATGCGATTGTAGTAAGTGATAGTGCTGCGGTGTCCTACAAAGGGAAGAAACGTGGGCAGAACAGAAATGAAAAGCAATCGGAGGAAGGAATTTTTAATTGTAAATGCTGTGGTTACAAACACCAGTCACGACAATGCCCAGCGTTTGGAAAAATGTACACAAAATGTCATGGGAAGAATCACTGACAAAATGCTTTTCAAAAGTAAAAACTAAGAAAGGGCAACGAGTTAATGTGATTGAGGACACTGATTTAAGTGAGACATTTTCTGTAGGAATGGTGTCATGTGACAATATCAAAAAGGATACAGAAAATGTGCAGCCCTCAGGAATGGACAATGCTGAACATAAAGTTAATGCAGTAAAAGAGGACAAATGGATAATGCCACTGCAGGTAAAGTCAGTACTACCGAAGAACTATAATGGACAGAAAATAGATAGCTTAGGTGTATGCAGACTTAAAGTGACAGTCAAAGACAAAGTGCATCATCGCATGATTTCTGTTGTGGCTGAAGGACTTGATTCACTACTAGGTGACAAAGCTTGTGAGGACTTAGAACTGGTCAAGAGAGTCTACCGTATAAACTGTGCCATAAGCAGACCAGATGACTCAGTCGATTCTGTAGTGAGTAATTTCCAGGTGTGTTCAAAGGATTTGGAGTTCTACCATTTCACTTACAAGATCCAGCTAAAGGAGGATGCTCAGCCAGTGGTACATGCTCCACGGAGAGTTCCAGCACCCCTGTGTGACCGGCTCAAGAATGAACTGGACAGAATGACCACACGAGGAGTCATCAGGAAAGTCGAAGAGCCAACAGACTGGGTTAACTCCATGGTATGTGTAAAGAAAAAGAACAATAATCTAAGAATATGCATGGATCCAAAGGACTTAAATGCAAACATAAAACGTGAACACTACCAGATTCCCAAGCGAGAAGAAATCACCAGTGAAATGTTAGGTGCCAGATACTTCACAAAGCTCGATGCCTCACAAGGATTTTGGCAACTAAAACTGGATGAAGAGAGCACCAAATACTGTACCTTCAACACACCATTTGGCAGGTATTGTTTCCTCAGAATGCCTTTCGGGATAATATCTGCATCTGAAATCTTTCATAGAGCGATGGAACACATAATTGAAGGTCCGGAAGGAGTTCGGGTCTATGTTGATGACATCATCTAGGGCTCCACACTGAAAGAACACAATCAGAGACTGACTAAAGTGCTACAGAGCATACGCCGGAATGGACTGAAGCTCAACAAAGCCAAGTGTCAGTTTGGTGTCCAGGAAGTCACTTTCCTAGGAGATAATCTATCTGGTAAAGGAATAGAGCCAGATATGGAAAAAGTAAACGCCATACTCAACATGCCCAGACCCACTGACAAAAACGGAGTGCTACGCATCATGGGGACGATAAACTTCATTGGAAAGTTCATTCCTAACTTGTCAGCCAAGACAGCCTGTCTGTGAGACTTGCTACATAAAACAAATGAGTTCACATGGACAGAAAGACATGAACAAGAGTAGATGAACCTCAAAACAGTGCTGACAACCACACCTGTACTCACCTTCTTTGACCCAACAAAGAGAATCAAAGTGTCAACGGATGCATCAAAAGATGGCCTAGGCATGGTCTTGCTACAAGCAGAGAGTGAAGATTGGAAGCCTGTTGCCTATGCCTCCAGGTCTATGACTGATTCTGAGTGTCGATACGCCCAGATTGAAAAGGAATGTCTAGGATTGGTAGTTGGACTAGAAAAGTTTCATGGCTACGTATATGGACTTCCCACCTTCACAGTTGAGACAGACCACTGCCCACTGGTTGCCATCATTAAAAAAAATCTGAATGAGATGTCTCCAAGGATACAATGACTCATGATGAAGCTGCAAAGATATGACTTTGAACTGATCTACACACCAGGCAAACACATAGTGTTAGCAGATGCACTATCCCGAGCACCCACAATGAGTCATGTGAGCTCTACTGAGGAAGACGTGGATGTTCATGTGAATATGGTCACTGCTGCGCTGCCTGTGTCAGACACAAAATCAAAGCAAATAGCAGAAGAAACAGTAAAAGATAGTGTTACAAACAGTAACAGAGAACATTCATCATGGTTGGCCAAAAGGTTCCTGTCCAAAGTACTTTCACATCAGGTCAGAGTTGAGTGTCGCAAGTGGACTATTACTAAAACAGAACAGAATAGTCATTCCACAGGCTCTACGTCAAGACATGCTCAAAAGGATTCATGAGGGACACCTCGGAATTGAAAAATGCAAAAGGAGAGCAAGAGACACTGTTTATTGGCCTGGCATAAATAAGGACATTGAGAACATGATAGGCATATGTGAGACATGTCAGAAACACCAAAACAAACAAGCAAAGGAACCAATGATAGTAGCTGACTTACCAACAGCACCATGGCAAGAGGTTGGTATGGACCTCTTTCATTTGAATGGTAAAGAATATCTAATAGTGATTGACTACTATTCTAACTATCCTGAGATGGCGCTGCTCTCAAGCACCACAGCAAGCAGTGTCATAATGCATGTGAAATCTATCTTTGCCAGACATGGAATTCCCAGGGTTGCCATTAGCGACAATGGTCCGTGCTTCAACTGTAAGGAGTGGCAACAGTTTGCAGCACATTATGACTTTCAGCACATCACATCCAGTCCTTTGTATGCTCAGTCAAATGGTAAGGCAGAAAAAGGTGTTCAAGTTCTCAAACAGCTACTGAAGAAAGCAAGTCTGATCCTTATCTCGCCCTGCTGAGCTACCGAGCTTCACCTTTAGATTTTGGTTCTTCACCTGCTGAACTCCTAATGGGTTGCAAGTTGCGCACCACACTACCCTGCTGTGCAAAAGAAAAGCAGAGTAAGGAGCTGAGACAGAGACTTCAACTGTTAAAGCTGAAACAGAAATCATACTATGACAAGTCATCCAAAACCCTAAAACCATTGACAAGGGATGATGTTGTCAGGATTGAGGATCCAGATGCATGGAACAGGAAAGCTACAGTTCTTGAGGAAGTAGGACCAAGGTCATACACCGTTAGAACTGAGGAAGAACAGATTCTCAGGAGGAACCGCCGTTCCCTCCTGACAACACAAGAAACTATCCAAGAGCAGATTGATGACAATGCCGCAACTGCATCTTGTCAATCACCACCAGAACAATCTAACACAAACACACATACAGGCTCTCATGAAAACACATCAGACTTACTTGTGCTGAGAAGATCCACACGTGAAGTAAAAAAACCTGAAAGACTTAGGCCTAGAAATTCAGTTGTTTGCGCCAACCGCTAGCATCTTAGGAGGAGGAGCTTTTGGGCGCTAGGCAGCTAGCGCCCGGGCGCAGCGTGATCTGCACCTCTTCCCAACTTCACTCACGATTTAGCGGCGGCGCAAAGCCTTTGCACGCGCTCAGCTGCGCGCGCAGATCCTGACGTCATTTCATCGTGCAACGCCCTTTGTGCGCCCCAAACCGGAAATTCAGTGGCGCCGCCCTTTGCACCTGGCGGCCCCAGCGACTGGTAGAGGGGAACGGTTCCCAGTCGCTGCGGGGCGCTATTTAAAGGGGACTCCTCCTGCAGTATAAATGGCAGCCATTTTGTGCCAACCCCTCTGTGTGAGAGACGGATATTTGGAGAGAGACAAAGGCAGAGAGCTTTCTGCTTTGACTCAGCGCTCGCACAGGTACTTGTGGCTTCAGGCCAGAGCTTTGCACTTGGATTTCACTTTCAGTGCCATAGCCTTGAGTCGCCACATATAATGGGGGCTGCAATGGGTGGAAACGTTGACTTTCTGCATTGCATTCAAAAGGATCAGAGACGCCGAGAGAGAGAGTGCCAGTCATGGCCAGACGGAGATTGGCCAACAGGCGTCGGCACAGGAGGCCGTACCCACCCAGGGTATACCGCCAGCAGTTCTCATATCTGACCATGTCTGAGGAGCAGTGTGTTTGGAGGATGCGATTCAGAAGGGAGGTGGTCACTGAGATCTGCCACCTGCTTCGCAGAGATCTGCAGCCACAGCTGAGGAGCAGGACGTCTCTGTCAGTGGCAGTGAAGGTGATGGTGGCTCTCAACTTCGATGCCACTGGCTCCTTCCAATCTGCTACTGGGGACATTGCCAACATCTCCCAGTTCGCAGAACGTTGCTGCATCCGCCAGGTGAACAATGCCCTTTTCAGAAGGAGACTACAGTACATCTCCTTCCCCATGACCCTGGACAAGCAGCAAGAGCGTGCAATCGGATTTGGAAGAATAGCGGGCTTCCCCATGGTTGAGGGCATAGAACTGATGAACCAGCAATGGTCAGGCCTTGCTTCAGGGCTGCAGTGTGCAGGGCATGGCAGCCAAACAAGTCGACCCTTCCCCTTTAAGAGCTGACCGGCGCCAGCGTGTCTGCCTTCATTGAGCAACTCGCCGCACCTGCGCTGCGCCCGTCCTCGGTGTTAGCGCCCCGGATCGCCGGCTTAGCGCCTAATGATAGTCGTGCATCGCCTGCTTTAGCGCAGCAGCAACCTCTTATGGCGATGCCACTGAATATCGGCAAAGGTGGCGCGAAGTTCCGCCGGGCGCAAACTTTAGCGGCCGCCCGGCTGTAGCGCCCCAAACATGGCTATACTGAATTTCTAGGCCTTAATCTTTGAGTAGAAAGTAAAGCTTTGAAAATGTGTTGACTGTTGTGAAAATGTTTATGTTTATAGAGCACTAACAAAAGTGTTACTGTTATCATCTTTCTTGAAAGTTGATTGATATTGATTTTGTTTAACCTCAAAGAAAGGGGGATGTAATGATCAGTAACATGTCATTCTAGAATGGTACACTAGGTGGAGCTGTATGTTGCTGTATGTTTAGCTGTATGTATATATAAGAGTGGGCTACCCATGATGCACTAGGCTACCCAGAAGGCAGTGGTCAAGATGGATGCTGTACAGAAGTCCACATGGCATGAATAAAGTGACTAGCTCAAGCTAGCTGTTCATAATGAAAACAACTAGTTATTAATGGACATAACATCCGCCATTCAATAAGATCATGGCTGATCTGATTACTCGACATTCCCGCCTACCCCTGATAACCTTTCACCCCCTTGTTAAGAATCTATCTACCTCTGCCTTAAAAATATTTAAAGACTATGCTTCCACCGCCCTCTGAAATTCCAAAGACTCACGACTCTGAGAAAAAATTTCTCCTCATCTCTGTCTTAAATGGGTGACCCCTTATTTTTAAACAGTGACCCCTAGTTCTAGATTCTCCCACAAGAGGAAACATCCTCTCCACATCCACCCTGTCCAGACCCCTCAGGATCTTATATGTTTCAATCAAGTCACCTCTTATTCTTCTAAACTCCAGCGGATACAAGCCGCAGACACTTACCGCAGACGTGTTCATCCTGGATCATACTGGCGTCCAGGAGCTCCCACATACTGCAGTCGCAACACATCACCTGCCCTGCCATCTTTACTGAGTCTTAATTAATTTATTTTTATTAATTAATAATTAATAAACCCTACTACACCCAATAAGATTTATTACTGCTAGTAAACTTTACTAATACTAATGAAACCTTACAATTACTAATACATTTCCTGGTCTTTAAAAGATAAGAGAAGTGAGCAAAATACTCACCAACCAATCACTTACCCTTTTCCCTGTGATGTCACCTTTTATTTTTCTCCAAATGTGTTTGGGGGGGGGGGGGTGTGGAGGTGTCAGAGAGCCGAACTCCCGCTGGTTCTCTGTCCCCTCTCATGCAGCTTTTTAACTTCTGCCCTCCTGGAGGCTGACAAAGATAGAAAAAGAAAGGAACACCTCCCTCCCCGAACTCACTCACTCACTCACTCACTCACTCACTCACCAAACTCATACATTTACACTCTGTTCCAAGCTGCACTCCATGGCAAACTGCACTCTGCCTCCCTTATTTATACTGCTGAGATTTAAATAACGGAACTCTCTGGCAGTTACAGAACCAGATTAGGCCAGTTAATTAATTAACTGCTCTCACCTGCTCTCCAGCTCAGCCCTGCCCAAGCCTGGAAGAAACTTGAAACAGTAAATTTAAATTAAATGCTAATTGCAAGCACACAAGACTAGGTTTCATTAAGAAAGAGATTAACCCTTAAGATTCACTGTCTTACTCACCAAACTCGCAGGTTTACATTCTGTTCCAAGCTGCACTCCGTGGAATGCAGCTTGGAACAGAGTTGTTGTTGAATGGGGTTTTCCATAACAGAGAACACTGGGTCTTCTAAGCAAATGAGGTTATATTTGAGGAACACGGTGGCATAGTGGTTAGCACTGTTGCCTCACAGCGCCAGGGACCCAGGTTCGAATCCGGCCTCGGGCGACTGTCTGTGTGGAGTTTGCACATTCTCCCCGTGTTTGCGTGGGTTTCCTCCGGGTGCTCCGGTTTCCTCCCACAGTCCAAAGATGTGCGGGTTAGGTTGATTGGCTATCATAAATTGACCCTTAGTGTTAGGGGGATTAAATACGTGGGGTTACAGGGATAGGGTGGGATATGTGTTGGTGTAGGGGTTACGGGGATCGGGTGGGATATGTGTCGGTGCAGGCTCGATGGGCCGAAATGGCCTTTATCTGCACTGTGGCGTTTCTGTGATTCTGTGAACTGACTACAGCCCTTTTATATTAGGAAAATTATAACTAACGGGATTCAATGTAAAATGGGAATGATGTCAACTCTTGGTTTGATAACGCTCTTGTGACTCACCTTGGCAGGTTTTAATATGTTAAAGGCACTATATAAATGCAACTTGTTGTTGCTGTCGTTATGCACTCACGCCCCTGAGTCAGAAGGTCAAAAGTTCAAACTCCAGCCCGGGTCTTGAGCGTGTAACCTCAACTGTGTCGTGTCTTAGTGCTTAGACATTAAACTGAGGCCCTCGGGTGGACATAAAAGACCCCATGGCCACTATTTCGAAGAGGAGCAGGGGAGCGCCCCCCGATGTCCTGGGGCCAATAGTTACCCAGCAACCAACATCGCCAAGAGTAGATTAACTGGTTTGCTCTTTGGGGGATCTTGCTGTGCAAATTTGGCTGCCACTATTGCCTGCATTACACCAGTGACTGCATTTTAAAAGTAATTCATTGTCTGTGAGGGGCATGGAGATATCCTGAGGACATGATAAGATGTTGCATAAATGCTTATATGAAATAAATTATGCTTCTCACTATAAACTATTGCTGTAAGCACCAGATAATCTGCATTTATTTATGGTACACACTTGGTGCAGATAGATTCCTATGAGGGCCCCGCACCTCAGGAAGGATGTATTGGCCTTGGAAGGGGTGCAGCGCAGATTCACCAGAATAAAACTGGGCCGTAAAGGGTTGAGTTATTTGGACAGGTTGCATTAATCGTGGTTTGCAGCCCCTTGAGTGTGAGGGGTGATCTGATCGAGGTGTTTGAAATGTTAAAAGGATTCAATAGGGTAGATGCGGGAAAATTATTTCCTCTGGTGGGGGGGAGTCCAGAACAAGGGCACATAGTCTTGACATTAGAGCCCGGCCGTTCAGGCGCAAAATCAGGAAGCGTTTCTTCACACAAAGGGGAGTGGGAATCTGGAACTCCCTCCCCTCCAAAAGGCTGTGGATGCTGGGGGTTAATGGAAAATTTCAAGACTGAGACCGATCGGTTTTTGTTGGGTGAAGGCCCCACGGGGTATGGATCAAAGGCGGGTAAATGGAGTTGAGTTGCAGATCAGCCACGATCTGACTGTACAGTGGAGCAGGCTCGAGGGGCTGAATGGCCTCCTCCTGTATTTATGTCAGTATCCTGTAAGCCTTAAGCCGTGACCTTTGTGTGATTGGCAAATTTCAGAAGCGTAAGTTGTCGCACAGCTTCCTGCCGTCAGTCAAACCTGATCGAGTGCCTGCCTTGTCCAATTACTGATTGAAAATTACAGTTCTTTTTGAAAACACTGAAACCTGTTCTCTTTCAAAGAGCCGGCACAGGCACGATGGGCCGAACGGCCTCCTCCTGCGCTGCGAGACTCTGTGCTGCCGCGATGTGTACAAGTCAAGCAAAGGCCCTGAAATTGCAACAAACCGGGTGCTATTTAGCTTGACGGAACGAGGCTGTACAATCTTTATTTCCTCCTCTCCCTTAAATCTCCGTATTGTTCAGTGATGTACTCAGAGATTCATTGCAGGGATGCAAATGCTTATTTGAAGGCAGAAATTCCCGTTACTTCTGGAACTAAAAGGCTGATCTTTGACTCCTGGCCCATCTGTGTCAAAGCTGAAGAGATTTTTTCGACATCCAAACATTGCTGTGCAAATAGATTTATCAAATGGGCTGGTAAAAACTGACGCTAAAGTGGAATGAATAATTGATTGCTGAGAAAACACTTCAGGTGGGCTCGGGCCAGAAATAGCAGCAGATTCCATGACTGAGTGGGAGGCCATCAAGAGAACCTTCTCATCTGCCTCGCAGCAAGCTCCCTTTTCAAATGTAAATCATTCCGTTTTGTACGGGGGCAATGAAATAATGAATTCATAATTACTACAACTGACAAACATTGAACAGAAGCATGTTGCCTGGATAATTGAGGATGTTGCTGAGGAAGCTGATTTAAGGGGAACCTCCCATCAGATTTCCCCAAAATAAAAAATTACCATTTTTTTTCCCGTTCCTGGGATGTGGGCGCCGCTGGCAAAGCCAGTATTTATTGCCCATCACTAATTGCCCTCAAGGGCACCGCAAGGTCCCACAAACAGCAGTAAGATAAATGACTCACCATCTACAAGGCACAAGTCAGGAGTGTGATGGAATACTCTCCACTTACCTGGATGAGTGCAACTCCAACAACACTCAAGAAGCTCAACACCATCCAGGACAAAGCAGCCCACTTGATTGGCACCCCATCCACCACCTTAAACATTCACTCCCTCCACCACCGGCGCACCGTGGCTGCAGTGTGTACCATCTACAAGATGCACTGCAGCAACTCGCCAAGGCTTCTTCGGCAGCACCTCCCAAACCCGCGACCTCCACCACCTAGAAGGACAAGGGCAGCAGGCGCATGGGAACACCACCACCTCCCAAGTTCCCCTCCAAGTCACACACCATCCTGACTTGGAAATATATCGTCGTTCCTTCATCGTCGCTGGGTCAAAATCCTGGCACTCCCTCCCTAACAGCACTGAGGGAGCACCTTCACCACACGGACTGCAGCAGTTCAAGAAGGCGGCTCACCACCACCTTCTCAAGGGCAACTAGGGATGGGCAATAAATGCTGGCCTTGCCAGCGACGCCCACATCCCATGAATGAATTAAACAAAAAGGCCAGATGTTCTGTTTTAGGGATAAATGTTGGCGGGAACAGTGGAAAAACTGTTAACTGATAGTGTGGGTCTTGTTCACAGGTCCCTTTCCAGGTTCTCTGGGCTCTCTTTCAGCATGGCGATGAATATAGAGCACAAAACAAAGAGCCATTGAGGAGTGAAGGAAGCATTCACAGTGGCGTTAGTTTACACTGGAGTCAGAGGTTTGCGGAGATTTTGAAAGATAAGTAGTCACTCTTTCAACTTCGGTCAGTTGGTTCCCGGTTGCCCTCCAGGACCAGAGCAAACAATCGGTTAGAGTTTACATAGGAACATAGGGCTGAATTACCAAAGGTGCTGCCTTTATACCAGAGGTTGACGTTAGCATAGTGACAAGGAATCCAGAGGCCTGGATTAATGATTCCACGAGACATGAGTTCAAATCCCGCCATGGCAGCTGAGGAATTTAAATTCAATTAAAAAGCCTGTATCAGTAATGGTGACCATGAAACGACCAGTTTGTTATAAAAACACATCTGGTTCACTAATGTCCTTTAGGGAAGGAAATCTGCCGCCCTTATCCGGTCTGGCCTATATGTGACTCTGGGCCCACAGCAATGTGGTTGATTCTTAACTGCCCTCTGAAATGGCCGAGCGAGACGCTCAGTTGCATTCATAGAAGGCGGCTCACCACCCACTTCTCAGGGGCAATTAGGGATGGGCAATAAATGCTGGCCTTGCCAGTGACGCCCACATCCCATGAATTAATAAAAAAAAGAACTAAGGCCCCATCCAGTGAATGCTAACAGATCTCTGAGGGCTCTCTGAAGAAAAGCAGGGAATTTTTCCAAAGTGCCTCAACCAACAACATCAAAGGCAGATTAACTGGTCAGTCATGGCATTGCATTGCCCTTTGCTGGGATCTTTCTGTGTGCAGAATATGTTTTCCCTCGTGATTATTGTCCCAGGTATTTGAAGCTCTTTGTGATCTTGTTTCCGTGAGCTAAAGCTATATAACTACAACTTCTTCCCTTCTAATCTCTCTCTGTCTCTATTTAGTTCTCAAAGATGTTTGGCACACAGAAGATTGGGGGGTTAATTCGGTTGATTTGTGCCTCCAGTTAGCGCCTGGGCATGGCGCCGCTAACGCCTCCCGCGAATTTCAGAAAATGACGTCATCGTCATGCGCAGCGTCCCGCTCGCGCCCTGGCTGTAATATTGGGTGGCGCCCCCCTGACTTACCGCCGGACGCTTTGTCTGCCGGGGTCAGGGGGGCCCTACCTGTGGCCGGGGTGGCGCTAGTTAAAGGGGAGGTGACAGGCGGCCATTTTTCTTGCTCACCGCCTGCCAGCACCTGCCCCCGTTACTGTCTCCGGCCCCCGTGAAGCCACCCCCGCGGGGTGCCGGCTGCTCTTCGTGAGCCCGGTACTCCTCTTGAGTGCCAGGCTCATTTGCCAGCACTCCCGATCCCTGGTGGCCCAGCTGGGCGCTGGGAGAGGCTGCGCCATGGCCCTCCCCTCTCAGGGCACTACCTTGGAAAATCGGCCGCAGGGGTGCTAACTTTTTCGGGGTGCTAAAATTAGCGCCCCGGTGGAGGGAGCGCCCCAAGGGGGGCACGGCCCAATTGTTACTCCTGGATCTCTTGAGCTGACCGATTGATGCAAAGGGCACTTTTCCCGGGGTTCCAGCTCCCTTTGGTATTTTGATAAATATGTTTTGCTTTGAATTTGATACTTTACTATTTATTTTCAGCTCTCAATCTATCGTTGCATTGTGAAATATGATCACGTGTCGCAGAGATTGGCTTTTGATAACTGAATGCAGTTCCATTATAAAAAACCATGGAAGCAGAGGGCTCCATTCTGTAATGTGGGCTTGATTAACGGTAGTTTATTCAGTACTTTCAGGCCTGGAAGAAATCAAAAACGGTAATAAAGGGCAGTACTGAGGGAGCGCCGCACTGTCAGGGTGAAGTACTGAGGGAGCACTGCACTGTCGGAGGGGCAGTACTGAGGGAGCGTTGCACTGTCGGAGGGACAGTACTGAGGGAGCACTGCACTGTCGGAGGGACAGTACTGAGGGAGCGTTGCACTGTCGGAGGGACAGTACTGAGGGAGCGTTGCACTGTCGGAGGGGCAGTACTGAGGGAGCGTTGCACTGTCGGAGGGGCAGTACTGAGGGAGCGTTGCACTGTCGGAGGGACAGTACTGAGGGAGCGCCGCACTGTCAGGGGGAAGTACTGAGGGAGTGCTGCACTGTCGGAGGGGCAGTACTGAGGGAGCGCTGCACTGTCGGAGGGGCAGTACTGAGGGAGCGTTGCACTGTCGGAGGGACAGTACTGAGGGAGTGCCGCACTGTCAGAGGGGCAGTACTGAGGGAGCACTGCACTGTCGGAGGGGCAGTACTGAGGGAGCGCTGCACTGTCGGAGGGGCAGTACTGAGGAAGCGCCGCACTGTCAGAGGGAAGTACTGCAGGAGTGCAGCACTGTCGGAGGTGCTGTCTTTCAGATGAGATGTTAAACCAAGGCTCCTCTGCTCTCTCAATTGGATGTAAAAGATCCCATGGCATTATTTTGAAGAAGAGCTGGGGAGTTCTCCCCGGTGTCAGGGGCCAATATTTATCCCACAGTCCACATCACTAAAACAGATTACCTGGTCGTTATCACATTGCTGTTTGTGGGGGCTTGCTGTGCGCAAATTGGCTGCCGCGTTTCCCACATTACAACAGTGACTACACTTCAAAAGTACTTCATTGGCTGTAAAGCGCTTTGGGACGTCCGGTGGTTGTGAAAGGCGCTATAGAAATGCAAGTCTTTCTTTCTTAGTAAAATGTCTCCTTTCCTGCTGCATCTAAATTGCTGGGCTAATTTTACACCCGTTTCGAACCAGTGCAATTGCAGGAAATTTGTGTGTAAGTCTCTTTAGTCTGGCGGCGGAGACTTTATAATGAGCAGAGATGCCGGTCGGAAGCAGGGGATCGACAAACGGGCGTGATAGAGCGAGGAAATTCTGGCGCAGCGCAATACACTTGTGCCTGAGTTTCCTCGATCTTTTAAGCTGGGTATTTGCTTTACGACTGTCTCTGGGCACAGATACACAGGAACCTCCATCCCAGTGAAACATGCCAAGGATTACTTTGAGGAAAGAAAGAAAGAAGGACTTGCATTTCTATAGCGCCTTTTACAACCAACCGACGTTCCAAAGCGCTTTTCAGCTAAGGATGTACTTTTTGAAGTGTAGTCCCTGTTGTATTGTAGGAAACACGACAGACAATTTGTGCACAGCAAGGTCCCACAGACAGCACTGTGATAATGACCAGATAATCTGTTGTAGTGATGTTGATTGAGGGATAAATATTGGTCAGGATACCGGGGAAAACTCCCCTGCTCTTCTTCAAAATAGTGCCGTGGGATCTTTGACATCCACCTGAGAACGCAGACGGGGCCTCAGTTTAACGTCTCATCCAAAAGACAGCAGCTCTGACAGTGCAGCGCTCCCTCAGTACCTCCCCTCTGAAAGAACTGGACTCCTTCAGTACTGCTCCTCCGACAGTGCAGAACTCCCTCAGTACTGCTCCTCCAACAGTGCAGGACTCCCTCAGTACTGCTCCTCCGACAGTGCAGGACTCCCTCAGTACTGCCCCTCCAACAGTGCGGCGCTCCCTCAGTACTGCTCTTCCGACAGTGCAGGACTCCCTCAGTACTGCCCCTCCGACAGTGCAGGACTCCCTCAGTACTGCTCCTCCGACAGTGAAGGACTCCCTCAGTACTGCCCCTCCAACAGTGCAGCACTCCCTCAGTGCGGCCCCTCCGACAGTGCAGCACTCCCTCAGTACTGCCCCTCCAACAGTGCAGGACTCCTTCAGTACTGCACTAGAGTGTCAAGTCTCTGGAGTGGGACTTGAACCCACAACCTTCTGACTCAGAGGTGAGGGTATGACCCGCTGAGTCCAGCTGACACTGTCGAGGCTATGGGAGTTGTGGTATCGTGAGGTGGCCATAGTTGGAGACGGACACAGGTTAACTCCGTAACATGGTTTAATCAACACTTGCACATAAAAGCTTCTGCCATGAGGCAGCAAAAACAAAGAGTACAACCAATACAGACCAGACTTAACTCAGGAGACCAATTGCCACAGCATCACCTGGTGGATCAGGTTACTCCTAACCTCCCAGGTTACTACACTCCTCCCCCCTTAAGGTTGCCGTATGCAATTCTTAAACAATAACCCTTACTAGGTACTACATTTTAATTAACCAGTATGCTCTAACCATGGTTAACCCCTGACTAATTTAACAGGTTTGTATAAGTCTTTCTGGTTGCTTGCGAATCCTTTGTGAACGTCTTAATTCTACTTGTGGTGGATTCTTAGATTCACTCGCACTTGAGATTGGAGTAGTCTCTGATGTTGGTTTTACTCTGTCCCGCTGTGGCCTGGCAGTACCAGTGTCCACTGGCACCTTATAAGCCATGCTGGGTCCTGGAACAGCCTCCTCTACTGCCCTTTGTTCCATCTGAGGCAGTTCCCCCTGCTGCCGGCTGAAAAGCTGATCCACATGCCGACAAACCCCTCGACCATCCCCTAGTAACACGGAGTACGACACAGGTCCTGTAATGTCCTGGATTAGTCCTGGTATCCATTTAGGTCCATAGCCGAAGTTCCGGGTGTACACAGAGTCCCCTATGGCGAAATGGCGAACTTTAGTATGTTTGTCATGGTACGCTTTTTGGTTTGTTTGTTTTGTCTCAACCTTGCTTTTGAGATCTGGGTGTATCAGGTCTAACGTGCACCGCAACTTTCTCCCCATCATCAACTCAGCCGGAGAAATCCCCGTGGTAGCTTGGGGTGTTATACGATAACTAAACAAGGCTCTATTGAGCTTGGTCTCCAGGGTGTCACCTGAGCTCTTCCTCATGAGCTCCTTAAAAGTCTGCACGGCTCGCCCGGCTAACCAATTTGAGGCTGGGTGATATGGAGCCGAGGTGACATGTGTGATTCCATTCCTTACCATGAATTCTTTGCTCCCTTCACTAACAAAACACTGTGCATTGTCAGATACAATCATTTCTGGAATACCATGCATGCTGAAGCTGTTCCTGAGACAATCCAGCGTGGCATCAGTCATTGCAGAGCTCACTGGATAAACGTCGATCCACTTTGAGTGAGCGTCGACCAGCACCAAAAACATTTTGCCCATAAAAGGTCCCGCATAGTCTATGTGAATTCTCCTCCAGGGTTTGCTGGGCCACTCCCAGGGATGGAGTGGTGCCCCGGCAGGTGCTTTCCTCTGTTCCTGACATATAGTGCATGACTTTACCTTTGACTCAATTTCAGCATCCAAGTTAGGCCAGCACAGGTAGCTCCTAGCCAGTCCTTTCATTCTAGTCATTCCTGGGTGCGATTGATGCAACTGTTCCATCAAAGTAGAGCGTCCCCGCTCTGGGACTATGATGCGTGCTCCCCATAGCACACATCCATCTTGGACACTGAGCTCGTGCTGTCTCTGTCTGTACGGCGCGAACTCTGGTCCCTCACGGTGATCTGGCCAGCCTTTCAACACATACTCACGGACCCTTGACAGAACGGGACCCTTGGCTGTCCAGCCCTGGATTTGCACTGAAGTCATCAGGGGACTGATCTCCTGATCCAGCATCAGGATGTGCTCCTCAGGGGAAGTACTGCGAGGAGATTTTGAGAGGGGCAGGCGGCTGAGAGCATCAGCGTTCCCATTTTCCTTGCCGGCTCTGTACGTGATCACATATTCATAGGCTCTTAGTATTACTGCCCATCTCATTATTCTCTGTGATGCCATTTGAGGCACCGCTTTCATCTCATTCAGTAAGCTAATAAGAGGCTTGTGGTCATTACTGATTACAAACTTCCTCCCATATATGTACTTATGGAATTTCTTTACTCCAAATATAATGGCTAACCCCTCTTTATCAAGCTGTGAATAGTTCTTTTCCACAGCTGTGAGCGTGCGTGAAACAAACCCGATGAGCCTTTCCGCTCCATCTGGCATGCGGTGGGCCAACACTGCCCCCACTCCATAGGGTGATGCGTCGCAGGACATTATCAGCTCCTTCTTCTCGTCATAATGCACTAACACCCTGCTGGACTGAAGTAACTCCTTTGACTGCTGAAATGCTTTCGCTTGCTCTGGCCCCCAACGCCATGGCTCCTCCTTTCTCAGCAGTTTGTGCAGGGGTACCAGCAGCATCAATAAGTTTGGAAGAAACCGGTTATAATAATTCAGGAGCCCTAGAAAGGCTTTCAGTTCAGTCACTGAGGTGGGTGCAGGTGCATCCTGCACTGCCCGCACTTTCCCTGGTAATGGATGGAGGCCTGTGGCATCCACCCGATGTCCCAGGAATGTAACTTCCTTCTCCATGAAACTACACTTACTCCATTTCAGGCGTAGCCCCGCCTCTTCCAGCCGCTGTAGCACTTTGTCCAGTGTTGTTACGTGATCCTGATTGTCACTTCCTGTTAGCAGAATATCATCTAAGTACACGGCCACCTTTGGAATGTCCTGCAGAATGCCCTCCATAGTCCGTTGGAATATTGCTGGGCTAGAACTGACACCAAATGGTAACCTGGCATACGTGAACAGCCCCTTGTGAGTGTTCACTGTGACAAACTTTTTTGATTCTTCATCTAGCAATATCTGCTGATACGCATGACTCATGATCAGTTTGCTGAATCTTTCTCCCCCAGCGAACGATGTTAACATGTCCTCCATTCTCGGAATGGGGTACTGTTCCAGTGATGATACTCTGTTCACTGTTAACTTATAGTCACCACACACCCTTACGTTACCGTCGGGCTTCAATACCGGGACTATTGGTGCCGCCCAGTCTGAAAATTTCACTGGTTCTATTACTTTGTCCTTTAGCAGGCGATCTAGTTCCGCCTCAACCTTGGTTTTCATTGCAAAAGGTACCGACCTTGGTTGAAAGAAACGAGGCGTGGCATCACTGGCTACATGAATCTTGGCTGTGGCTCCCCTTAAGGTGACCAGTTCGTCCTTGAACACTAACTCATGCTTCATCAGCACTTCTTGCAGTGCCTCTGTACTGTCCTCCATTTTATTCATTGCCTGCCAGTCCACACTCAACTCACTGATCCACCCTCGCCCTAACAGGTTTGGCCCTGACCCTGCTACCACTAACACCGTAAGCTCTTTGGTGACTCCTTTGTATTCCACTTATACTTCGGCCGCCCCCAAAATGTCCACCTTCTGTCCTGTGTAGGTTTTGAGACTAATGGGGCATGTAGCTAGCTCTGGTACTTTTGCTTTCCCCCATAGCTTGGCATACTCAGTCTGCGACATGATGGTTACACTACATCCGGTGTCAGTCTCAAACTTTACTTGACCTCCGTTCACTATCAAATACTGAGTGAGAGGGGATACGTTGGGCCTTGAAGTGTCTATACTGTATATAGTGAAAACCTCCTCACTATACTCACTAGACTCTTCCTCCTCTTGTATGTAATTTGCCCACTTTGTGTACTTCTCCCTCCCCCCTTTAGCATGCTTTGCCCCTTTAGCACTGCTTCTCTCACTCACTGCCCTTTTACAGACTTTCTTTAAGTGCCCTATTTTTCCACAATTGTGGCACTTTGCCTTTGCAAACCTGCAGTCCTTTGCATAATGGCTCGTCCTGCCACATCGGTAGCAATCCCCAACCCCGACTGGTGGACTTTTCGCGCCAACTTCCATCTTGAAAACAGCTCCTCCCACTGGTTTACTCCATTTCTCCTTGCTCATACTGTTTAAGTCCTTAATGTCCTTGTTAGCCGTCTCCATGGCTTGTGCTTTTTTAAGTGCCGTCTCAAATGTTAATCCTTCTTCTGACAGCAACCTTTGCTGTATACTGTCGTCGTTAACTCCGCATACTAGTCTGTCCCTTAACATGACTGTGAGCGTATTTCCAAAATTACAGTCCTGTGCGAGCTTCCGAAGCTCCTCCACATACTCAGTAACGCTTTCTTCCGGCCTCCTAATCCTCGAATTGAATTTCCATCTCTGTACTATTTCACTAGGTTTCGGATTGAAATGATTCTTTAGTAGACTCACCAAATCGTCAAAAGATTTTTCTCCTGGCCGCTCCAGGCTCAGCAAATTCCTCATCCGTGTATAGGTTTGCACTCCCACACAACTCAGTAAAATGTCCCTTTTCTTTTCAGCACTGTCCACCTCGTTTGCCATAAAGAAATGGCCCAGTATTTCAATATACTCCTCCCAAGACTGCGACTTGCTGTCAAAAGGTGCCACGGAGCCTACCGTTCCTGCCATCCTTGGAGTCCGGTCACTTCAGCCAAAAAATCAAACTCCGTTTCGACTCCCGCGGCCTAGCCTCGTGCTTTTCCGACTAGTTTGCTAACCAACCTGAGCACCTCTTCCGAATACTCCATAACTATGACTGATCCACCAAAACTTTTCCGTCCTTTATCCTCGTCGCCATATGTGGTATCTTGAGCTGGCCATAGATGGAGACGGACACAGGTTAACTCCGTAACATGGTTTAATCAACACTTGCACATAAAAGCTTCTGCCATGAGGCAGAAAAAACAAAGAGTACAACCAGTACAGACCAGACTTAACTCAGGAGACCAATTGCCACAGCACTACCTGGTGGATCAGGTTACTTCTAACCTCCCAGGTTACTACAGGAGTAAACCTTTAAATATGGGCCCAGCAGTCCACACAGTTTGTACCAAATCACTACATTCAAGAAGAAGGCTCATCACCACCCTCTCAAGGGGCAGGTAGGGAAGGGGCAACAAATGCCGGCCTTGCTAGCGACGCCCACATCCCGAGACTGAAGATAGAGTATAAAGAATTATCTCCCCAGTCAGTAGGTGCACAGCCAGCCATGGAGAGGCCTGTACTTGTGATCCTCCAGGGCCATGCAGGCAGGCACCTGACGTGCCCTGTGAGATAGCGAGCAGGCTCCCATAGTGAGCGCTCGCGCCAGTCCCCGTACTGAAACTCCTCTTCCCCCAGAGTTTTCCAGGTGATCAAGGCTGCTCCTTTTATGCAAATTTACACTTTATTTCCTTCACTGAAGCTGCTCGACTATTTGAAATGAGATTCATTTTGTCGTCAAAAAGAACAACAACAAAAAAAGCCTGGAGACCACCAGATAGGTCAGTAAAGCAGCTGTGGGCAATGGTTCAAACCTGGAGCGAGCAAATTAGCAGCTCATTTTACATCAATCAGCAAGAAAATGGGGTGGGCCGTTTCACAGGCGGGGTGTATAACGGGTGGGTGTATAACGGGCGGGTGTATAACGGGTGGGGTGTATAAAGGGCGGGATGTATAACAGGCGGGTGTATAACGGGCGGGGTGTATAATGGGCGGGTGTGTAACGGGCGGGTGTATAACGGGCGGGTGTATAACGGGCGGGTGTATAACGGGCGGGGTGTGTAACGGGCGGGTGTATAACGGGCGGGTGTATAACGGGCGGGGTGTATAACGGGCGGGGTGTATAACGGGCGGGTGTATAACGGGCGGGTGTATAACGGGCGGGGTGTATAACGGGCGGGTGTATAACGGGCGGGTGTATAACGGGCGGGGTGTATAACGGGCAGGTGTATAACGGGCGGGTGTATAACGGGCGGGTGTATAACGGGCGGGGTGTATAACGGGCGGTGTGTATAACATGCGGGGTGTATAACGGGCGGGTGTATAACGGGCGGCTGTATAACGGGCGGGGTGTATAACGGGCGGTGTGTATAACGGGCGGGTGTATAACGGGCAGGGTGTATAACGGGCGGGGTGTATAACGGGCGGGTGTATAACGGGCAGGGTGTATAACGGGCGGGGTGTATAACGGGCGGGTGTATAACGGGCGGGTGTATAACGGGCGGGGTGTATAATGGGCGGGTGTATAACGGGCGGGGTGTATAACGGGCGGGGTGAATAGCGGGCGGGTGTATAATGGGCGGGGTGTATAACGGGCGGGGTGTATAACGGGCGGGTGTATAACGGGCGGGGTGTATAACGGGCGGGTGTGTAACGGGCGGGTGTCTAATGGGCGGGTGTATAACGGGCGGGTGTATAACGGGCGGGGTGTATAACGGGCGGGGTGTATAACGGGCGGGTGTATAACGGGCGGGTGTATAACGGGCGGGGTGTATAACGGGCGGGTGTATAACGGGCGGGTGCATAACGGGCGGGGTGTATAACGGGCGGGGTGTATAACGGGCGGGGTGTATAACGGGCGGGGTGTCTAACGGGCGGGTGTATAACGGGCGGGTGTATAACGGGCGGGGTGTCTAACGGGCGGGTGTATAACGGGCGGGTGTATAACGGGCGGGGTGTATAACGGGCGGGTGTATAACGCGCGGGTGTATAACGGGCAGGGTGTATAACGGGCGGGTGTATAACGGGCAGGGTGTATAACGGGCGGGTGTATAACGGGCGGGTTTATAACGGGCAGGGTGTGTAACGGGCGGGTGTATAATGGGCAGGTGTGTAACGGGCGGGTGTGTAACGGGGGGGTGTATAACGGCGGGGTGTATAACGGGCGGGTGTGTAACGGGCGGGGTGTATAACGGGCGGGTGTGTAACGGGCGGGTGTATAACGGGCGGGGTGTATAACGGGCGTGTGTATAACGAGCGGGGTGTATAACGGGCGGGTGCATAACGGGCGGGTGTATAACGGGCGGGGTGTGTAACGGGCGGGGTGTGTAACGGGCGGGTGTATAATGGGCGGGTGTTGAACAGGCGTGTGTATAACGTGCGTGTGTATAACGGGCGGGTGTATAACGGGCGGGGTGTATAACGGGCGGGGTGTATAACGGGCGGGGTGTATAACGGGCGGGTGTATAACGGGCGGGTGTATAACGGGCGGGGTGTATAACGGGCGGGTGTATAACGGGCGGGTGCATAACGGGCGGGGTGTATAACGGGCGGGGTGTATAACGGGCGGGGTGTATAACGGGCGGGGTGTCTAACGGGCGGGTGTATAACGGGCGGGTGTATAACGGGCGGGGTGTCTAACGGGCGGGTGTATAACGGGCGGGTGTATAACGGGCGGGGTGTATAACGGGCGGGTGTATAACGCGCGGGTGTATAACGGGCAGGGTGTATAACGGGCGGGTGTATAACGGGCAGGGTGTATAACGGGCGGGTGTATAACGGGCGGGTTTATAACGGGCAGGGTGTGTAACGGGCGGGTGTATAACGGGCAGGTGTGTAACGGGCGGGTGTGTAACGGGGGGGTGTATAACGGCGGGGTGTATAACGGGCGGGTGTGTAACGGGCGGGGTGTATAACGGGCGGGTGTGTAACGGGCGGGTGTATAACGGGCGGGGTGTATAACGGGCGTGTGTATAACGAGCGGGGTGTATAACGGGCGGGTGCATAACGGGCGGGCGGGTGTACAATGGGCGGGTGTGTAACGGGCGGGGTGTGTAACGGGCGGGTGTGTAATGGGCGGGTGTTGAACAGGCGTGTGTATAACGTGCGTGTGTATAACGGGCGGGTGTATAATGGGCGGGGTGTATAACGGGCGGGTGTATAACGGGCATGTGTATATCGGGCGGGTGTATGACGGGCGGGTGTATAACGGGCGTGTGTATGACGGGCGGGTGTATAACGGGCGTGTGTATAACGGGCGGGTTTATAACGGGTGTGTGTATAACGGGCGGGTGTATAACGGGCGTGTGTATAACGGCCGTGTGTATAACGGCCGGGTGTATAACGGGCGTGTGTATAACGGCCGGGTGTATAACGGGCGTGTGTATAACGGCCGGGTGTATAACGGGCGGGTGTATAACGGGTGTGTGTATAACGGGCGGGTGTATAACGGGCGTGTGTATAACGGCCGGGTGTATAACGGGCGGGTTTATAACGGGTGTGTGTATAACGGGCGGGTGTATAACGGGCGTGTGTATAACGGCCGTGTGTATAACGGCCGGGTGTATAACGGGTGTGTGTATAACGGGCGGGTGTATAACGGGCGTGTGTATAACGGCCGGGTGTATAACGGGTGTGTGTATAACGGGCGGGTGTATATCGGGCGGGGTGTATAACGGGCGGGTGTATAACGGGCGGGGTGTATAACGGGCGGTGTGTATAACATGCGGGGTGTATAACGGGCGGGTGTATAACGGGCGGCTGTATAACGGGCGGGGTGTATAACGGGCGGTGTGTATAACGGGCGGGTGTATAACGGGCAGGGTGTATAACGGGCGGGGTGTATAACGGGCGGGTGTATAACGGGCAGGGTGTATAACGGGCGGGGTGTATAACGGGCGGGTGTATAACGGGCGGGTGTATAACGGGCGGGGTGTATAATGGGCGGGTGTATAACGGGCGGGGTGTATAACGGGCGGGGTGAATAGCGGGCGGGTGTATAATGGGCGGGGTGTATAACGGGCGGGGTGTATAACGGGCGGGTGTATAACGGGCGGGGTGTATAACGGGCGGGTGTGTAACGGGCGGGTGTCTAATGGGCGGGTGTATAACGGGCGGGTGTATAACGGGCGGGGTGTATAACGGGCGGGGTGTATAACGGGCGGGTGTATAACGGGCGGGTGTATAACGGGCGGGGTGTATAACGGGCGGGTGTATAACGGGCGGGTGCATAACGGGCGGGGTGTATAACGGGCGGGGTGTATAACGGGCGGGGTGTATAACGGGCGGGGTGTCTAACGGGCGGGTGTATAACGGGCGGGTGTATAACGGGCGGGGTGTCTAACGGGCGGGTGTATAACGGGCGGGTGTATAACGGGCGGGGTGTATAACGGGCGGGTGTATAACGCGCGGGTGTATAACGGGCAGGGTGTATAACGGGCGGGTGTATAACGGGCAGGGTGTATAACGGGCGGGTGTATAACGGGCGGGTTTATAACGGGCAGGGTGTGTAACGGGCGGGTGTATAATGGGCAGGTGTGTAACGGGCGGGTGTGTAACGGGGGGGTGTATAACGGCGGGGTGTATAACGGGCGGGTGTGTAACGGGCGGGGTGTATAACGGGCGGGTGTGTAACGGGCGGGTGTATAACGGGCGGGGTGTATAACGGGCGTGTGTATAACGAGCGGGGTGTATAACGGGCGGGTGCATAACGGGCGGGTGTATAACGGGCGGGGTGTGTAACGGGCGGGGTGTGTAACGGGCGGGTGTATAATGGGCGGGTGTTGAACAGGCGTGTGTATAACGTGCGTGTGTATAACGGGCGGGTGTATAACGGGCGGGGTGTATAACGGGCGGGGTGTATAACGGGCGGGGTGTATAACGGGCGGGTGTATAACGGGCGGGTGTATAACGGGCGGGGTGTATAACGGGCGGGTGTATAACGGGCGGGTGCATAACGGGCGGGGTGTATAACGGGCGGGGTGTATAACGGGCGGGGTGTATAACGGGCGGGGTGTCTAACGGGCGGGTGTATAACGGGCGGGTGTATAACGGGCGGGGTGTCTAACGGGCGGGTGTATAACGGGCGGGTGTATAACGGGCGGGGTGTATAACGGGCGGGTGTATAACGCGCGGGTGTATAACGGGCAGGGTGTATAACGGGCGGGTGTATAACGGGCAGGGTGTATAACGGGCGGGTGTATAACGGGCGGGTTTATAACGGGCAGGGTGTGTAACGGGCGGGTGTATAACGGGCAGGTGTGTAACGGGCGGGTGTGTAACGGGGGGGTGTATAACGGCGGGGTGTATAACGGGCGGGTGTGTAACGGGCGGGGTGTATAACGGGCGGGTGTGTAACGGGCGGGTGTATAACGGGCGGGGTGTATAACGGGCGTGTGTATAACGAGCGGGGTGTATAACGGGCGGGTGCATAACGGGCGGGCGGGTGTACAATGGGCGGGTGTGTAACGGGCGGGGTGTGTAACGGGCGGGTGTGTAATGGGCGGGTGTTGAACAGGCGTGTGTATAACGTGCGTGTGTATAACGGGCGGGTGTATAATGGGCGGGGTGTATAACGGGCGGGTGTATAACGGGCATGTGTATATCGGGCGGGTGTATGACGGGCGGGTGTATAACGGGCGTGTGTATGACGGGCGGGTGTATAACGGGCGTGTGTATAACGGGCGGGTTTATAACGGGTGTGTGTATAACGGGCGGGTGTATAACGGGCGTGTGTATAACGGCCGTGTGTATAACGGCCGGGTGTATAACGGGCGTGTGTATAACGGCCGGGTGTATAACGGGCGTGTGTATAACGGCCGGGTGTATAACGGGCGGGTGTATAACGGGTGTGTGTATAACGGGCGGGTGTATAACGGGCGTGTGTATAACGGCCGGGTGTATAACGGGCGGGTTTATAACGGGTGTGTGTATAACGGGCGGGTGTATAACGGGCGTGTGTATAACGGCCGTGTGTATAACGGCCGGGTGTATAACGGGTGTGTGTATAACGGGCGGGTGTATAACGGGCGTGTGTATAACGGCCGGGTGTATAACGGGTGTGTGTATAACGGGCGGGTTTATAACGGGTGTGTGTATAACGGGCGGGTGTATATCGGGCGGGGTGTATAACGGGCGGGTGTATATCGGGCGGGGTGTATAACGGGCGGGTGTATAACGGGCGTGTGTATAACGGGCGGGTGTATAACGGGCGTGTGTATAACGGGCGTGTGTATAACGGGCGTGTGTATAACGGGCGGGTGTATAACGGGCGTGTGTATAACGGGCGTGTGTATATCGGGCGGGGTGTATAACGGGCGTGTGTATAACGGGCGTGTGTATAACGGGCGGGTGTATAACGGGCGTGTGTATAACGGGCGGGTGTATATCGGGCGGGGTGTATAACGGGCGTGTGTATAACGGGCGGGTGTATATCGGGCGTGTGTATATCGGGCGGGTGTATAACGGGCGTGTGTATAATGGGCAGGTGTATAACGGGCGTGTGTATAACGGCCGTGTGTATATTGGGCGGGTGTATATCGGGCAGGTGTATATTGGGCGGGTGTATAACGGGCGGGTGTATATCGGGCGGGTGTATAACGGGCGGGTGTATATCGGGCGGGGTGTATATCGGGCGGGTGTATATCGGGCAGGTGTATATTGGGCGGGTGTATAACGGGCGGGTGTATATCGGGCGGGGTGTATATCGGGCGGGTGTATATTGGGCGGGTGTATATCGGGCGGGTGTATATCGGGCGGGTGTATATCGGGCGGGGTGTATATCGGGCGGGTGTATAATGGGCAGGTGTATAACGGGCGTGTGTATAACGGGCGTGTGTATATCGGGCAGGTGTATAACGGGCGTGTGTATAACGGCCGTGTGTATATCGGGCGGGTGTATATTGGGCGGGTGTATTACAGGCGGGTGTGTAACGGGAGTCTGTATAACGGGCGGGGTGTATAATGGACGTTTTGCGTTGTCCACCAATTTCTCTCCAATTTTCATCAGAACTATTACCGACGAACGATTGACACCTGTCTGTTGTCAGAGGCTGAATGAACCTCTGCCTCTTTCCAGCATTTTCTGGTATTCTTTTGGTTTTGTATTCTTATCCATTCTGTAATGTTCTTTCCTCACATTTGTTAATTGCCACAGCAGTTCTCTGCTCTCACCCATCACCCTCTGTGCTCACTGACCGACATTGGCTCCCAGTTAAGAAACACCTCGATTTTAAAATTCTCCTCCTTGTTTTCAAATCCCTCCATGGCATCGCCCCTCCCTATCTCTGTAACCTCCTCCAGCCCTACACCCTCCGAGATCTCTGAGCTCCTGCAATTCTGGCCTCTTGCGTACACCTGATTTTAATCGCTCCACCATTGGCGGCCGTGTCTTCAGCTGCCTCGGCCCCAAGCTCTGGAATTCCCTCCCTAAACCTCTCCGCCTCTCTCTCCTCCTTTGAGACACTCCTTAAAACCGACCTCTTTGACCGAGCTTTTGGTCACCTGTCCTAACATCTCTATGTGGCTCGGTGTCAAATTCTATTTGATAACACTTTTGTGCAGCGCCTTGGGATGCTTTACTACGTTAATGACGCTATATAAATACAAGTTGTTGTTGCTCTCTACACCTAAGATAAATCTATTCACAGCATAATTTGAAGTGGGCTGCAGGTATTCAGACCACATCAGTCGATGTCTGTGAGCAATCAGGACCAAGGTGGTTGAAGGTGAAATTGGGCGTAACTCCTTCAGTGTTCAGAAGTTGATTGCAAATGTTTTTTTAAAGATTGTGTGTCACCCTGGGAACGAGAATCTCACAGAGGCAACATACGTTAATCAGATCTATTAAATAGAAAAAAAAATCCATAATCTCCTGTGATGGTTCCTTGTATTTATGATTAATAATTTAAATGTTTAATTTTGTAGACCAAGTCGTGCTATTTTTCTTAACTATATTGTGTCCGTGAATTGGCCTTCAATGGAGAGATTCAATAAACACTCTACAGACCATAAGTCTTTTTAAAACAAAACTGAGAAATAATGGTCCAGACATTCGGGTCGGGGACTTCCCGCGGGTGCAAGCCCTCGACCTGCACTTACCTAATGTGCCGGCCGTTGAGCTGCGGGCCCGCGTGGGATTCCGATCCTGGGCCTGCTCCAACTGCCGGCGTGCAGTGCTTGTGTATCCCAGGGGCGCAGTTAGTTCGATGCGTCCCCTGGGATCACGTGGGCCATGGGGAGCCAATGGTAACAGGGAATGCTTCATTCATAAAATTGACAGGAAGAGCTGTCAATATATAAATACTATAAGCCCCAAAACATCACTAAAATTTCAAATAAATTCTTTTTTAAAAATCACATTTTGAAAATAACTATAAATTACATGAAATAACTATTTTAAACAATAATTTAAAATTTTGAAAAAATTAATTACATTTTCTAACAGGGCTAAAAATAAACTTAACTTTCTTTAAAGTATTTAAAAATAATAAACCTGTGGAAAAAATGATTTAATTTTAATTAATTTACCACTTACCTTGTTAAAAGCAGGCCTTGCGCCTGTTTTATAAAAGTGTAACTGCTGGAGACTTACCGTCCTGGAGAAACCTGCAAAAAAACGTAAGTTCGATGCGCACGCGCTGCCTCTCCACCGCACGCGTTCCACCTGTGAACCCCTTCTTTCAGGGGAACAGAAGTTCCGGTTTCCTGCGCATGCGCAGTGCATGCAGGAAACCGGCACTTTCATTGGGCCTACGCGTGAGTACCCAGCGCAAACTCACCCGTGGGGACCCGAATTTCTGGGCCCATAAGTTTTTTAAAACAAATCTGAGAAGTTATACATTTGGCCCAACTGGTCCGTGCCAGTGTTTATGCTCCACACGAGCCTCCTCCCACCCCTCTTCATCTCACCCTATCAACAGATCCCTTTAATCCTTTCTTCCTCATGTGTTGATCCAGCTTCCCCTTAAATCCATCTACACTACTTGCTTCAACCACTCCCTGTGATAGCGAGTTTCACATTCTCACCTCTCTCTGGGTAAAGGAGTTTCTCCTGAATTCCCTATTGGATTTATTAGTGACTGTCTTATATTTACGGCCCCGAGTTCTGGTCTCCCCCACAAGTGGAAACATCTTCTCTACATCTACCCTATCGAACCCCTTCGTAATCTTAAAGAACTCTATCGGGTCACCTCTCAGTCTTCTCTTTTCTGGAGAAAAGAGCCCCAACCTGTTCAGTCTTTCCTAATAGTTATAACCTCTCAGGTGTGGTATCATTCTAGTAAATCTTTTTGCACCTTCTGCAGTGCCTCGCTATCCTTTTTAAAATATGGAGACTAGAACTGTGTACAAAACTACCAAGGTTCCAGACAAGTTTAACATAACTTCTCTGCTTTTTCAATTCTATCCCTCCAGAAATGAACCCCAGTAATTTGTTTGCATTTTATGGCCTTATTAATATAGGAACAAAAGGCCATAAGAATTAGGAGCAGGAGTGCGGCATCGGCAGCGGGTGGAGGCGGAGCTGAGCGGCAGAGCGACTACAAGAGGCCCCAGAGGCTCAGGTAGGCCCCAGTGCGGCATCGGCAGCGGGTGGAGGCGGAGCTGAGCGGCAGAGCGACTACAAGAGGCCCCAGAGGCTCAGGTAGGCCCCAGTGCGGCACCGGCAGCGGGTGGAGGCGGAGCTGAGCGGCAGAGCGACTACAAGAGGCCCCAGAGGCTCAGGTAGGCCCCAGTGCGGCATCGGCAGCGGGTGGAGGCGGAGCTGAGCGGCAGAGCGACTACAAGATGCCCCAGAGGCTCAGGTAGGCCCCAGTGCGGCATCGGCAGCGGGTGGAGGCGGAGCTGAGCGGCAGAGCGACTACAAGAGGCCCCAGAGGCTCAGGTAGGCCCCAGTGCGGCATCGGCAGCGGGTGGAGGCGGAGCTGAGCGGCAGAGCGACTACAAGAGGCCCCAGAGGCTCAGGTAGGCCCCAGTGCGGCATCGGCAGTGGGTGGAGGCGGAGCTGAGCGGCAGAGCGACTACAAGAGGCCCCAGAGGCTCAGGTAGGCCCCAGTGCGGCATCGGCAGCGGGTGGAGGCGGAGCTGAGCGGCAGAGCGACTACAAGAGGCCCCAGAGGCTCAGGTAGGCCCCAGTGCAGCATCGGCAGCGGGTGGAGGCGGAGCTGAGCGGCAGAGCGACTACAAGAGGCCCCAGAGGCTCAGGTAGGCCCCAGTGCGGCATCGGCAGTGGGTGGAGGCGGAGCTGAGCGGCAGAGCGACTACAAGAGGCCCCAGAGGCTCAGGTAGGCCCCAGTGCGGCATCGGCAGCGGGTGGAGGCGGAGCTGAGCGGCAGAGCAACTACAAGAGGCCCCAGAGGCTCAGGTAGGCCCCAGTGCGGCATCGGCAGCGGGTGGAGGCGGAGCTGAGCGGCAGAGCGACTACAAGAGGCCCCAGAGGCTCAGGTAGGCCCCAGTGCGGCATCGGCAGCAGGTGGAGGTGGAGCTGAGCGGCAGAGCGACTACAAGAGGCCCCAGAGGCTCAGGTAGGCCCCAGTGCGGCATCGGCAGCGGGTGGAGGCGGAGTCGGGACCAGCGGGAGCAGCGAGGAGGAGCTCGGGAGAAAACCCGGCGACCAGCGAGGCCCGAGACCACAGCTGGGGCAGTCGGGAGAGCAGGAGGCCAGTAACTGCTGGGGCAGTTGGGAGAGCAGGAGGCCAGTAACTGGTGAGTTTAAAAGCTCACCTTTCGCGGGCTTTTTCTTTCACAGCTGGTGCAGTTGGGAGAGCAGGAGGCCAGTAACTCTTATATAGGTGGAGCTGTTGCTAAACCCGAAACACTACAGTGTAGTGTCTCCCACCCTTCCACCTCCTCTAACCTTTTAGGGGTTAGGGGAAGTTGAAAAGGTAGGTTCAATTTATTTTATTTCAGGAGCCTAACCTAGGTGGAAAAGGTTCCGGGACAGGAGGCGGCAGTGAAAATACAACACCAGAAAACAGGTAGGTGACTGGTTGGTGAGTACTTTCACAAACTTATTCTAAGTAGAATTCAATAATTAAGCTAAATCGTAGTAAATAAAAGGGTATTGTAAGGGTTAAGTCATGGAAGGGCAGCTCAGACCCGTGTCATGCTTCTCCTGTGCCATGTGGGAAATCAGGGACACTGTCCCTGACAACTATGTGTGCAGGAAGTGTGTCCAGCTGCAGCTCCTAGCAGACCGCATGGCGGCGCTGGAGCTGCGAATGGACTCACTCTGGAGCATACGCGATGCTGAGGATGTTGTGGATAGCACATTCAGTGAGTTGGTCACACCGCAGGTAAAGGCTAGCTCAGACAGTAAATGGGTGACCAAAAGGCAGGGTAAAGGCAGGAAGGTAGTGCAGGAGTCACCTGCGGTCATCTCCCTCCAAAACAGGTTTACCGTTTTGGGTACTGTTGGGGGAGATGACTTATCAGGGGAAGGCACCAGCAGCCAGGTTCAGGGCACCATGACTGGCTCTGCTGCACAGAAGGGCGGGAAAAAGAGGGATAGGGCTATAGTGATAGGGGATTCAATTGTAAGGGGGATAGATAGGAGTTTCTGTGGCCGAGACCGAGACTCCAAGATGGTATGTTGCCTCCCTGGTGCAAGGGTCAAGGATGTCTCGGTGCGGGTGCAGAGCATTCTGAAGGGGGAGGGGGATCAGCCAGTTGTCGTGGTACATGTAGGTACCAACGATGTAGGTAAAAAGAGGGAGGAGGTCCTACAAGCTGAATTTAGGGAGTTAGGAGCTAAATTGAAAAGTAGGACCTCAAAGGTAGTAATCTCTGGATTGCTACCAGTGCCACGAGCTAATAAGTTTAGAGAGAGTAAGATAGATAAGCTAAATACGTGGCTTGAGCAGTGGTGCAAGGGAGAGGGATTTAAATTCTTGAGGCATTGGAACCAGTTCTTGGGGAGGAGTGACCTGTACCAAGGGGACGGTCTACACCTGAACTGTGAGGGAGCCGATGTCCTCGGGGTAATATTTTCTAGGGCGGTTCGGGAGGATTTAAACTAATTTGGCAGGGGGATGGGAACCTAGGTAGTGGAAAAGAGGGAAGTCATATTAAGTTAGAAATAGATGGTAGAAAGGTGAGAAGCAATAAGCAAAGGAGAGAAACACAAAGGGCCAAACTAATTCATAATGAGAGTGTTAAAAAAGCAAGCCTGAAGGCTTTGTATCTTAATGCTAGAAGCATTAGGAACAAGGTGGATGAATTAGTTGTGGAAATAGAGGTAAACAAGTATGATTTGATTGGGATTACAGAAACGTGGCTGCAGGGTGGGCAAGGCTGGGAACTTAACATCCAGGGATATACAATATTTAGGAAGGATCGGCAAAAAGGTAGGGGAGGTGGGGTAGCATTGCTGGTAAAGGAGGGGATTAATGCAATGGAAAGGAAGGATATTAACTCGGATGAAACGGAATCTGTATGGGTAGAAATGAGAAATAGCAAGGGAAGGAAAACGTTAGTGGGTGTGATATATAGGCCTCCAAATAGTAATATGGAGGTGAGGGAAGGCATAAAAAGGGAAATTAGAGAAGCGTGCGATAAGAGCACAGCTGTCATCATGGGTGACTTTAATTTACATATTGATTGGACTACCCAAATTAGTAAAAATTCTGAGGAGGAGGAATTCCTGGAATGTTTTCGGGACGGTTATCTGGACCAATATGTCGAGGAGCCGACTCGAGATCAGGCCATTTTAGACTGGGTATTGTGCAATGAGAAGGGACTTATCAGCAATCTTCTTGTACGAGGCCCCTTGGGTCAGAGCGATCATAATATGATCGAGCTCTCAGTCGAGATGGAGAGTGAGGAAATTGAATCAGAGACTAAGGTCCAGAACTTAAATAAAGGGAATTACGAGGGTATGAGACGGGAATTGGGTAAGATTGATTGGGTGGTGTTTCTGGGGGGATTGACAGTGGATAGACAATGGCAAGCATTCAAAGATAGAATGGAAGAATTCCAGAACATGTTTATACCGGTTTGGCATAAAAATAAACCTAAAAAGGTGACTCAACCGTGGATAACGAGGGAAATTAGGGACAGCATAAAATCAAAAAAAAGGGCATATCAACTGGCAAAAAAAAGCACCAGACCGGAAGATTGGGGGCAGTACAGGATACAGCAAAAGAGGACAAAGGGATTAATCAGGAAGGGGAAAATAGAATACGAAAGTAAACTTGCAGCAAACATAAAGACAGACTGCAAAAGCTTTTATCGGTATATCAGGAGGAAAAGACTGGTAAAATCCCAAGTCGGTCCCTTGCAGTCCGATTCGGAAGAATATATAATGGAGAATAAGGAAATGGCAGACCAATTAAACTCATACTTTGGTTCTGTATTCACAAAGGAGGACACAAATAACCTCCCAGGAATATCGACAAACATAGGGGCTAATGAGAGGGAGGAGCTGACAGAAATTAGTATCTCTAGGGATATGGTGTTGGGTAAGTTGAGGGGACTGAAGGCCGACAAATCCCCGGGGCCTGATAAACTACATCCTAGGGTACTTAAGGAGGTGGCCCTGGAGATAGCAGATGCTCTAAGGATCATCTTCCGGAGCTCCATTGACTCGGGAACAGTACCCGTGGATTGGAGGGTAGCTAATGTTACCCCAATATTTAAAAAGGGGGGTAGAGAGAAAGCAGGGAATTATAGACCAGTAAGCCTTACATCGGTTGTGGGCAAAATGCTAGAGTCCATTATTAAGGATAAAATAGCGGAGCACTTGACAAATGGGGAAAGGATCGGACAGAGTCAACATGGATTTACAAAGGGTAAATCGTGTTTGACTAATCTGCTGGAATTTTTTGAGGAAGTAACTGGTAAAATAGATGGGGGAGAGCCAGTGGATGTGGTGTACCTTGACTTCCAGAAAGCCTTCGATAAGGTTCCACACAAAAGATTATCATGCAAAATTAAGGCTCATGGGATTGGGGGCAAAGTATTAACGTGGATAGAGAACTGGCTGGCGGATAGAAAACAGAGAGTTGGAATAAACGGCTCGTTTTCGGAGTGGCAGGCAGTGACCAGCGGGGTGCCGCAAGGATCTGTCCTGGGACCCCAGCTGTTCACAATATATATAAATGATCTGGATCAGGGAATTGGATGCAATATTTCCAAATTCGCTGACGACACTAAACTAGGAGGAGGGGTGGGCTCTGATGAGGATGTCAGGAGGCTACAGTGCGATTTGGACAGGTTGGGGGAATGGGCGGATACGTGGCAGATGCACTATAATGTGGATAAATGCGAGGTTATCCACTTTGGGGGTAAAAACAGGAGGGTAGATTATTATCTAAATGGCAATAGATTGGGAGATGGGGAAGTGCAGAGGGACCTGGGTGTTCTTGTGCACCAGTCACTGAAGGAGAGCATGCAGGTGCAACAGGCGATTAAGAAGGCAAATGGTATGTTGGCCTTCATATCAAGGGGGTTCGAGTATAGGAATAGGGATACCTTACTACAGCTGTACAAGGTGCTGGTGAGACCGCATCTGGAGTATTGTGTACAGTTTTGGTCGCCCCATCTGCGGAAGGATGTTCTTGCCATGGAAAGAGTGCAGCGGCGATTCACCAGGCTGATACCTGGAATGGCGGGAATGACCTACGAGGAGAGATTGAATAGTTTGGGCTTGTACTCACTGGAGTTTAGAAGATTGAGAGGGGATCTCATCGAAACATATAAAATTATGGCAGGCCTGGACAGGCTGAATTCAGAGAGAATGTTTCCAATGGCAGGGGAGCACAGAACCAGGGGCCACAGTCTAAAAATAGCGGGCAAATCATTTAAAACAGAGATGAGGAAGAATTTCTTCACTCAAAGAGTGGTGAGCCTGTGGAATTCCCTGCCACAGAGGGTTGTGAAGGCTAATTCAATAAATATTTTCAAGAGAGAATTGGATATATTTCTGAAGGCTAAGGGGATTAAGGGTTACGGAGAAAAGGCGGGGACGGGGTACTGAACTGGTAAGATCAGCTATGATCTCAGACGAAGATCAGCCATGATCTCATTGAATGGCGGAGCAGGCTCGAAGGGCTGAATGGCCTACTCCTGTTCCTATCTCTATGTTTCTATGTTTCTATACGGCCCCTCGAGCCTGCTCCGAGATTCAATAAGATTATGGCTGATCTTCTGCCTCAACTCCACTTTCCTGCACTATTCCCATATAGAATCATAGGCCGCAACTGGCTGATCAGCTGGCTGATGTCTTCACCGCCACCTTCAATCTGTCATTGGCCCAGGCAGTAGTCCCTACATGCTTCAAGACTGCTACCATTATTCCTGCGCCAAAACAAATGGCTGTGACGTGCCTGAACGACTATCGACCTGTTTCGAGAGACTGGTCCTGGCTCACATCAAAGCCAGTGTTCCCGCCTCTCTTGACCAACACCAGTTTGCCTATCGTGCAAACAGGTCAACGGAGGATGCAATCACAACTGCTCTACACTCGGCACTGAATCACTTAGATGGTAAAGAGACCCACATCAGAATGCTGTTCATAGACTACAGCTCAGCATTCAACACTATCGTCCCCAACAAGCTGGCCACCAAACTCCAAACTCTTGCCTGAACACTTCCCTCTGCAACTGGACCCTGGACTTCCTAACAAACAGACCCCAGTCTGTCAAATTAGGTAACCACACCTCCCCCCCCCCTGACCCTGAACACGGGGGCCCCACAAGGATGTGTGCTGAGCCCCCTCTACTCCCTCTTCACCCACGACTGTGTGGCTGTTCATGGTTCCAACACCATCATCAAGTTTGCGGATGATACCACGGTAGTAGGCCAGATCACCAACAACGATGAGTCAGCCGACAGGGAGGAGGTCCAGCATCTCGTGAAGTGGTGCGCCGATAACAACCTGGCCCTTAACATCAAGAAAACCAAAGAAATCATTGTGGACTTCAGGAAGTCTAAAGGCGGAAGTCACACCCCCATCCACATCCATGGGGCTGTGGTGGAAAGGGTGGACAGCTTTAAGTTCCTCGGAGTCCACATCACGGAAGACCTCTCCTGGTCCCTCAATACCTCCTCTCTGGTGAAGAAGGCCCAGCAGCGCCTATATTTCCTAAGGAGGCTGAAGGGATGTAACCTGTCACCCCTGATCCTCTCTAACTTTTACCGCTGCACAATAGAGAGCATCCTGACAAACTATATCACAGTATGGTATGGCAGCTGTAGCTACTATGACCAGAAAGCCCTGCAGCGGGTAGTCAAAACTGCCCAACGCATTACCGGCACCCGGCTACCGACCATAGAGCACATATACCAGAAACGCTGTTTACGGAGGTCACGGTCCATCATCAAAGACCCTACCCACCCCAGCCACAGTCTGTTCGCCCTCCTGCCATCTGGGAGACGCTACAGATGCATTCGCACCCGTACGACCAGATTTAGGAACAGCTTCTTTCCCAGGGCTGTCATCCTACTGAACTCCACAAATAAACTCTAAAGCCTGCACATCTGCCAATGCACTTTATTATGGTTATGTTTATGTTAATGTATTACAAGCCAAATGTATGTTGAATGTTTAGATGTCTTAATCTAAATGTACACTCTCGGGAGCCGCAAGCCTACATTTCGTTGTACTGCACTTGTGCACTAACAATGACAATAAAGTTGATTTGATTTGATTTGATCGGTGTTGGGTTGGGTGCGGGTCAGCTGGTTTCCGGCTTCGCCCCCAGCTGCTACCGCTCCACGTTGTAAGTTGTTGTTGTCATTGCGTCACAGTGATAGGGAGTGTGAGGGCTGCATGGTAAAATAGTTAAGTATATGTGAACATAGAGAGAGAGGGAATGGGTAAGGGTGCAGGGATGTAAGTGTCAAGTGGGGTGTGGAAGAAGAGGTTGGCAAAGCTGAGTGCTGGTGAGGAGAGGCGATGGGGATCAGATTGAGGGTGATGAGAAAGTCATACTCACTTTTCCTGTGCGGAGAAGGTCATGAAACCTCTTCCTGCACTGCTACCAGGTTCTGCGGCTCATCGAGATGGAGTTGACCTCCTGGGCCACTTGCAGCCACACAGCTTTTGTCTGCTGGGGAGGCCTTTTTCTCCCTGAGGAAGGGAAGAGCACCTCCTTATTACATCTGGCTCCCTCCACCAGAGCTTGGAGGGAGGGCTCATCGAAGCGTGGAGCACACTTTTACTTGATCGTGAACATTTTTGGGAAATCAGCTCCTTCATACGATGTCCAAAACGTCTGCAGTCTCCAGAAGAAGTAAGGCTGCTTGCAGGCCTTAAATCCAGCAGCATTGTTGACATCATCGGAGGAGACTTTCCATATGAAATCAATAGCCCAATTAGGGGAAAATCCCACTTTTTCAACACTTCACTTCGGAGTCGGGGTCCTGACACGATCTCCACCTGACACGCCCCAGCCTGCTCACACGGGCAAAATCCAGCCCGAAGAGTAGTGAAAATCAGGCACTCTCTCTCCCAAAAGGCTACGAATGCTGCGGGCCAATTGAAATTTTCACGGCTGAGATCGATAGATTTTTGTTGGGTAAGGCTATCAAGGGCTATGGAGCACAGGTGGGTAAATGGAGTTTAGGTCACAGATCAGCCATGATCTCAGTGACTAGTGAAGCAGGCTCGAGGGGCTGAATGGCCGACTCCTGTTCCTCCATTCAGTGAACTAAACAAAGGCTGTCCAGTTGAAATTTAAGTAACTGTGGTTCAGAACAATGTAAATAGGGATTCTCTGCTTCTCTGATACCATCAATTACATGCAGAGCAATATGTCGGCGTGTAGAGTGGGACATTAATAGCTCTTTTGTTCAGTAAGTGAGAGAGGACTCAACGTTGACTCCGACATTGGAAATAATGAACATGGATCTTAAAGGTTCCCTGAAGATACATTGCATTTTACATTTATACTTTTCCTATAATATGCCCACTTTTGGTAATAAGATATGTTTTACCTGAGCACCATGTGATAACCCTTTGTCTGAAAATGGACTCAAAACCAGATTTGTCTAGCTCTGCAATATATTGAACAGCGGAGCAGGCTGGAGGGGCTGAATGGCCCACTCCTGTTCCCAATGTTTAAATCACTGAGGTAGTCCCTTCTGCAAACGGCAGGTGATGCTGGGTCAATTGTTAATCTTAAATCTGAGATTGATAGATTTTTGTGAACTAAAGGTATTAAAGGATTTGGGGCAAAGGCGGGTATGTGAAGTTAAGATACAGACCAGCCGTGATCTCATTGAATGGCGGAGCAGGCTCGAGGACCGGAATGGCATCCTCCGGTTCCTCTTTTCCTAGTCTCGGTGCCAAACCATTAGACATGAGGCCCATCTCTTATGTCTTACTCAAGATTACCTCATCTTGTTTTTCTTGTTTCTCCCGGTATGTTTACATTATAATTAGACTTGTTTCGTCGAAAGTTACTCATCCCCAGTCCCCACTTGACTAATTTTACTAACACACTACTCTGTCATGTGATATAAGTTTCATCTAAGATTCTATTGTCTAAAGCCAGTTCTACAGGAGGGTGCCATCGGATATTTTATTTACATCTGAGAGGACGGACATGGCCTCGGTTTAGCATCTCATGCAAAAGACACCACCGCCGACAGTGCAGCGCTCCCTCAGTACTGCCCCTCCGACAGTGCAGCGCTCCCTCAGTACTGTCCCTCCGACAGTGCGGTGCTCCCTCAGTACTGCCCCTGCGACAATGCAGCACTCCCTCAGTACTGCCCCTCTGACAGTGCTGCGCTCCCTCAGTACTGCCCCTCCGACAGTGTGGCGCTCCCTCAGTACTGCCCCTCCGACAGTGCGGCGCTCCCTCAGTACTGCCCCTCCGACAGTATGGCGCTCCCTCAGTACTGCCCCTCCGACAGTGCGGCTCTCCCTCAGTACTGCCCCTCCGACAGTGCGGCTCTCCCTCAGTACTGCCCCTGCGACAGTGCAGCACTCCCTCAGTACAGCCCCTCCGACAGTGCTACGCTCCCTCAGTACTGCCCCTCCGACAGTGCAGCGCTCCCTCAGTACTGCCCCTCCGACAGTGCGGCGCTCCCTCAGTACCGCCCCTCCGACAGTGCTACGCTCCCTCAGTACTGCCCCTGCGACAGTGCAGCACTCCCTCAGTACAGCCCCTCCGACAGTGCTACGCTCCCTCAGTACTGCCCCTCCGACAGTGCAGCGCTCCCTCAGTACTGCCCCTCCGACAGTGTGGCGCTCCCTCAGTACTGCCCCTCCGACAGTGCTACGCTCCCTCAGTACTGCCCCTCCAACAGTGTGGCGCTCCCTCAGTACTGCCCCTCCGACAGTGCGGCGCTCCCTCAGTACTGCCCCTCCGACAGTGCGGCTCTCCCTCAGTACTGCCCCTCCGACAGTGCGGCTCTCCCTCAGTCCTGCCCCTGCGACAGTGCAGCACTCCCTCAGTACCGCCCCTCCGACAGTGCAGCGCACCCTCAGTACTGCCCCTCCGACAGTGCGGCGCTCCCTCAGTACCGCCCCTCCGACAGTGCTACGCTCCCTCAGTACCGCCCCTCCGACAGTGCAGCGCTCCCTCAGTACTGCCCCTCCGACAGTGCAGCACTCCCTCAGTACCGCCCCTCCGACAGTGCTATGCTCCCTCAGTACTGCCCCTCCGACAGTGCAGCGCTCCCTCAGTACTGCCCCTCTGACAGTGCAGCAATCCCTCAGTACTGCCCCTCTGACAGTGCAGCACTCCCTCAGTACTGCCCCTCCGACAGTGCAGCACTCCCTCAGTACCGCCCCTCCGACAGTGCAGCACTCCCTCAGCACCGCCCCTCCGACAGTGCTACGCTCCCTCAGTACTGCCCCTCCGACAGTGCGGTGCTCCCTCAGTACTCCCCCTCCGACAGTGCAGCAATCCCTCAGTACTGCCCCTCTGACAATGCAGCACTCCCTCAGTACTGCCCCTCCGACAGTGCAGCACTCCCTCAGCACCGCCCCTCCGACAGTGCGGCGCTCCCTCAGTACTGCCCCTCCGACAGTGCAGCACTCCCTCAGTACTGACCCTCCGACAGTGCAGCACTCCCTCAGTACTGCCCCTCCGACAGTGCGGCGCTCCCTCAGTACTCCCCCTCCGACAGTGCAGCACTCCCTCAGTACTGACCCTCCGACAGTGCAGCACTCCCTCAGTACTGCCCCTCCGACAGTGCGGTGCTCCCTCACAATTTCACTGGGAGTGTCAGCATAAATGAGGTGCTCAAGTCTTTGGAGCGGGACTCGAACCCACGACCTTCTGACTCAGAGGCGAGATAATGCTTCGCACCGAGCCATGGCTGACATTCTTTGAAGGAAATAAATGTGAAGTTGAGAAGGATGGAGAAAAAAATATGAAAATGAAAATTTGCTGGTGAGGGGTAGCTGGGAAAGAGATCCAAGATCACAGGTATTCATGGAGGGAGAGGAAAGATTTGCCATTTGGAGAAAAATTGTTATCCATTCCTAATTTCATGACCGGCTCAATTTTCCTGAGAAGACAGTGCCAGATGACTACTTGGATAAAGATCAGTTAAAAATTTGGGACGTCTGACCCAAAACTAGATTGCAGAATCTTCTGGAACGTAACATTTCTCAAGGACAGCAGCGCCCGTGATGGATGCGTTATGACTTTATCTGTTGAAAGACAAAGCAGCAGGTGGAACCATTAGGACTCATCTGTCAGGCCGTGGGCTTCCATCTGAATTAGAGCAGCATATGGCCGGAGCACTTCACAAAGGAATTGTGCGCAAATTCACAAATACAGCAACGCACCGTGATTCAGGAAAAGGCGAGTGACACCATGAACCATAACACCAGGTTTCAGCTGTAAAGGTAATTGCAATACAGAATTAATAGATTATATTAAAGCACCCAGAGTGGCTGATAGAACGATACATTAAATTAAATTCTGTGAGGTCACTTTCACCATCCATTACCTGGTTCTGTTCTGTCGCGCACACACTATGAAATTTATCTCAGGCTAACAGACTAAGGGAGGGTGGGGTGAAATTGCTCTTTCCGTCAACAGCCCGAAACAGTCTCAACAGTCAATGGAAAATAAAATTTGGCCACGGTGTGAGGCGGGTGTGCCAATCGCCATGCCCATCTCACGCTACTGGAAGAGACCAACTTCACCCGCCCGAGTCTTCATTTTATGTGTCGTTAGTGCGTAAGAGAGCTGAGCAACTTAGATCCTGCATTCCTCACCCCACTACTTCACCATGGGCATTGACCGTGCATCACGCAGCGATCGGGAGCTCCCGCACAGGCCGCTCACCAGCTGTTCCACTGGAAAAGATACCGCGCATGCATGCGGCTACGCACCAAATTTAAAGAGACCGCATACCTAAAATAAAAATTAGAGGGAACATTGTTATTGACCATTTACCACAGGGAGTGGTTGAGGCGAATAGCAGAGATGTATTTAAGGGGAAGCTGGATAAACACATGAGGGCGAAAGGAATAGCAGGATATACAGATAGGGTGAGATGAAGAGGGGCGGGAGGAGGCTCGTGTGGAGCAGAAATATCAGCACGGACCAGTTGGGCCGAATGGCCTGTTTCTTTGTTGTAGACTCGATGTAATTTGTTTTAAAGAAGTATGTTGCTGTTGCCAGTTATTGAGTCATGGGGGTAGATTTTTCACTTTATTTTGGTCAGGAAGTATTGACTGAGCGGAGTGCAGGGGTGATCACTGGGCTGGAGGAGAGCTTGACTGTTTCAGAACCCACCCAATTCTGTTCCATGAATTGAAATGGAAGGAAAATCTGACCAGATGTGTCAGGGATATACGACCCTGCCCATCAGATTTTCCTCTCTGCGCACCACTGGCAACGCTTAATGTCCTTGGTAAAGGCGAAATAGAAATTTACAGCACAGATACAGGCCATCCGGCCCAATTGGTCCGTGCCGGGGTTTATGCTCCACACCAGCCTCCTCCCACCCCTCTTCATTTCACCCCATCAGCATATCCTTCTATTCCCTTCTCCCTCATGTGTTTATCCAGCTTCCCCTTAAATGCATCTGTGTTATTTGCCACAACCACTCCCTGTGGTAAACGGCCAATACCCGTGTTAAAATAGTGGGTTGAGGACTGTTACATGGACATGCTCCTATATTAATATCAGCAACACAAATATCTCGACTTTTGTGTTAATGTTGCAAACTGCTGTTATTTATTTGCATTGTGACTTACACATTTATGTCATTTATCCTACACACGGAATGAACATAAGAAATAGGAGCAGGAGTCGTTCATTCGGCCCCTCGAGCCTGCTCCGCCACATGGCTCCTCGAGCCTGCTCCGCCACACGGCCCCTCGAGCCTGCTCCGCCACAGGGCCCCTTGAGCCTGCTCCGCCACACGGCCCCTCGAGCCTGCTCCGCCACATGGCCCCTCGAGCCTGCTCCGCCACACGGCCCCTCGAGCCTGCTCCGCCACACGGCCCCTCGAGCCTGCTCCGCCACACGGCCCCTCGAGCCTGCTCCGCCACACGGCCCCTTGAGCCTGCTCCGCCACACGGCCCCTCGAGCCTGCTCCGCCACATGGCTCCTTGAGCCTGCTCTGCCACAGGGCCCATCGAGCCCGCTCCGCCACGCGGCCCCTCGAGCCTGCTCCGCCACATGGCTCCTTGAGCCTGCTCTGCCACAGGGCCCATCGAGCCCGCTCCGCCACGCGGCCCCTCGAGCCTGCTCCGCCACACGGCCCCTCGAGCCTGCTCCGCCACAGGGCCCCTCGAGCCTGCTCCACCACACGGCCCCTCGAGCCTGCTCTGCCACACGGCCCCTCGAGCCTGCTCCGCCACACGGCCCCTCGAGCCCGCTCCGCCACACGGCCCCTCGAGCCTGCTCCGCCACACGGCCCCTCGAGCCTGCTCCGCCACACGGCCCCTCGAGCCTGCTCCGCCACACGGCCCCTCGAGCCTGCTCCGCCACACGGCTCCTCGAGCCTGCTCTGCCACAGGGCCCATCGAGCCTGCTCCGCCACATGGCCCCTCGAGCCTGCTCCGCCACACGGCCCCTCGAGCCTGCTCCGCCACACGGCCCCTCGAGCCCGCTCCGCCACGTGGCCCCTTGAGCCCGCTCCGCCACACGGCCCCTCGAGCCTGCTCCGCCATACGGCCCCTCGAGCCTGCTCCGCCATATGGCCCCTCGAGCCTGCTCCGCCATACAGCCCCTCGAGCCTGCTCCGCCATACGACCCCTCGAGCCTGCTCCGCCATACGGCCCCTCGAGCCTGCTCCATCACACGGCTCCTCGAGCCTGCTCCGCCATTCAATAAGTTCATGGCTGATCATCCACCTCAACTCCACTTTCCCGCCCGATCCCCAGATCCCATGATTCCCCCAGAATCTAAAAATCGATAAATACTAACATACGAAAACTGATGGACAGGATAAGACCCTCTGGTCCACCCAGCCTTCCCACACCACCGTAATGACTTGTGCATCAAAGTATATACACGCCCCACCCACCCCACCAGAAACCATGTCATCTCCTGGGAGAAGTGAAAAGACGGAGAGAAACCCCAGGCCAATTAGAGGGGAAAATTCCCCTCCGACCCCCCCTTAGGCGGTCAGAACCAGTCCAGGTGGCAAGACTGCAAATAAAAAGTGGATGATCCACCATGATTCTCGGACTATATGGTGTTATATACACGGCATTCTTGCACCTTAAAAGTAAAAGAATGGACACGGCAAGAGTTGGTCGCCCTGCGTCTCTCTCTCATATCTTTAATTTAGTAAGATGTAATAGCACAGTTGACAGACTTAGGAGGTCACATGACTGCCTGAAGCAACTCTCGGCAAAAGCAGAGGAGCTCAATTTTTATTTTAAAGAAATACTCTAATTGCATTATGGAAATTCTTGGCTATCCTACACCTGTCTACATATTTTAATATATAAAAGCTGTCCATCCAGCCTCTTCCAGTGTCACATTTTATTACAGATGGAAGGCGGACAGCTCAGCGCTGTACTGGGTTCAATATCGGCACGTCACCTCTTGGTTCAAGGTCAACTCAAACTGGTGAGATTAAAGTTACCTCCGTCCGCTGGCTGTAAGGTGAATGGAGCCTGGACATTACAAATCCATTACCTAGTGGGTATGGGCCGACTGTGAAAAATGGTCCCTAATAAGGAGAAACTGTTTCCAGTGGCAGGAGGGTCGGTAACCAGAGGACACAGATTTAATATAATTAGCTAAAGAACCGGGGGGGAGAGGAGGAGAATATTTTTTACGCAGCGAGTTGTTGTGATTTGGAATGCGCTGCCTGAACGGTCAATGAAAGCAGATTCAATCATGGCTTTCAAAAGGGAATTAGATACAAGAAGCCAAGGCTTCTTCAGCAGCACCTCCCAAACTCACAACATCTACCACCTAGAAGGACAAGGGTGTTATGTTCATTAATAACTAGTCATTTTTATTATGAACAGCTAGCTTTTGCTAGACACTTTATTGAGCACATGTGGACTAGGTACAGTATCTGTAGAGGCCTCCATCTTGACTGCTGCCTTGTGGGTAGCCTAGTGCATCATGGGTAGTCCACTCTTATATACATACAGCACCACCTAGTGTACCATTCCAGAATGACAGGTTACTGATCATTACATCCCCCTTTCTTTGAGGTTAAACAAAATCAGTATCAATCAATGTCAATCAATAACAACATAAACATCTTCAACAGTCAATACATTTTCAATGTAGTTTACTTTGTACTCAAAGATTAAGTCTATCAGGCTTTTTTACTTCACGTGTGGATCTTCTCAGCACAGGTAAGTCTGATGTGTTTTCATGAGAGCCTGTATGTGTATTTGTGTTCGATTGTTCTAGTGGTGAGTGACAAGATTCAGTTGCGGCATTGTCATCGATTTGCTCTTCGATAGTCTCTTGTGTTTTTAGGAGGGAACGGCGGTTCCTCCTGAGAATCTGTCGGACACCAGCAAGTTCACAATGGGGAGAGATCGTTCACCTGCTCCGTGTGTGGGAAGGGATTCACTTGGTCATCCCACCTGCTGACACACCAGCGAGTTCACATTGTTCCATAGCGCAGGGCCCTGGAGACATCTGGGGTGACATGAACGTGGAGGATGAATGTTTTATAAATTCTTGTGCTGCTGTTTCATCTTTAAGACTGTTGTGCTGATGATTCCCTTCTTTTGATAGTTCATGGTGTTACATAGAATGTACAGCACAGAAACAGGCCATTCGGCCCAACTGGTCCATGCCAGTGTTTATACCCCACTCCTGGTACCATGTTATGTTCATTAATAACTCGTCGTTTTTATTATGAACAGCTAGTTTTTGCTAGACACTTTATTGAGCACATGTGGACTAGGCACAGTATCTGTAGAGGCCTCCATCTTGACTGCTGCCTTGTGGGTAGCCTAGTGCATCGTGGGTAGCCCACTCTTATATACATACAGCACCACCTAGTGTACCATTCCAGAATGACAGGTTACTGATCATTACAAAGGGCAGCAGGCGTATGGAACACCACCGCCTCCAAGTTCCCCTCCAAGTCACACACCATCCTGACTTCATCATCGCTGGGTCAAAATCCTGGAACTCCCTCCCTAACAACACGGGGGGTACCTTCACCACACAGACTGCAGCGGTTCAAGAGGGCGGCTCACCACCACCTTCTCAAGGGCGATTAGGGATAGGCAATAAATGCCGGCCTTGCCAGCGACGCCCACATCCTGTGAATGAATTTATTCTTTTTTAAATGGTGAAACAGGCTCGAGGGACTGAATGGCATCCTTCTGTTACGATATTTGTCTGATCAATTGCTTAATCATACCATGAAACATAGAAACATAGAAGATAGGAGCAGGAGTAGGCCATTCGGCCCCTCGAGCCTGCTCCGCCATTCAATGCGATCATGGCTGATCATCCAAATTCAGTACCCTGTCCCTGCTTTCTCCCCATATCCCTTGATCCCTTTAGCCTTAAGAAATATATCCAACTCCTTCTTGAATATATTTAATGAACTAGCCTCCACCGCCCTCTGTGGTAGAGAATTCCACAGGTTCACCACTCTCTGGGTGAAGAAATTCCTCCTCATCTCAGTCCTAAATGGCTTACCCCTTATCCTTAGACTGTGACCCCTGGTTCTGGACTCATACTGGAGTTTCTCTGCATCCTCCTCACAGCACACACGCCCACCCAGCTTTGTGTCGTCTGCAAACTTTGAGATGTTACATCTAGTTCCCTCGTCTAGATCATTAATATATATTGTGAATAACTGGGGTCCTAGCACCGATCCCTGCGGTACCCCACTAGTCACTGCCTTCCACTTGGAAAAAGACTCGTTTATTCCAAATCTTTGCTTCCTGTCTGCCAACCAGTTTTCTATTCAAGTCAATACCTTGCCCCCAATCCCATGTGCCTTAACTTTACACGCTAATCTCTTATGCGGACCCTTATCGAAAGCCTTCTGAAAGTCCAAATACACCACATCCACTGGTTCTCTCTTATCTATTCTACCAGTTACATCCTCAAAAAATTCCAGTAGATTAGTCAAGCACGATTTACCTTTTGTAAATCCATGTTGGCTTTGTCTGATCCTGTCACTGTTTTCCAAGTGGTCTGCTATTACATCTTTTATAATGGACTCTAGCATTTTCCCCACTACCGATGTCAGGCTTACCGGTCTATAATTCCCCGCTTTCTCTCTACCACCTTTTTTGAATAGTGGGGTAACATTAGCTACCCTCCAATCCATGGGAACTGTTCCAGAGTCTATAGAATGTTGGAAGATGACCAGCAATGCATCTACTATTTCTAGGGCCACTTCCTTAAGTACCCTAGGATGTAGAGTTTAGAAAGTTGAGGGGTGATCTAACTGAGATGCTTAAAATGATTGAGGGATTCTATATGGTAGATCGAGAGAAATTATTTCCTCGGGGGGGAGGGGGGAGTCCAGAACAAGGGGGCATAATCTTAAAATTAGAGCCAGGCCGCTCAGGAGTGGAATTAGGAAGCAACTTATCACACTAAGAATAGCAGAAATCTGGAACTCTCGCCCCCAAATGGCTGGGGGTCAATTGTAATTTTCAAGACTGAGATCAAAAGATTTTTGTTGGATAAGGGTATCAAAGAATATGGATCAAAGGTGGGTAAATGGAGTTGGTCCGTGCCAGCGATTTTGCTCCATGTGAGTTTCCTCCCACCCTACCTCATCTCATCTTATCAGCATAACGTACAGATCAGCCATGGGCCCAGAAATTCGGGTCGGGAGCTTCCCGCGGGTGCAAGCCCCCGACCTGCACTTACCTAGCGCGCCGGCCGTTGTGCTGTGGGGCCGCGTGGGATTCCGATCCTGGGCCTCCTCCAACTGCTGGCGCGCAGTGCTTGCGTATCCCAGGGGCGCAGTTAGTTCGATGCGTCCCCTGGGATCACGTGGGCCATGGAGAGCCAATGGTAGCAGGGAATGCCCAATCATAATTTTGACTGGAAGAGCTGTCAAACCTATAAATACTATAAGTCTCAAAACATCACTAAAACTTCAAATAATTTTTTTTTTTAAATCACATTTTTAAAATAACTATAAATTACATAAAATAACTATTTTAAACAATAATTTAAATCGTTGAAAAAATTAATTACAGTTTCTAATGGGGCTAAAAATAAACTTACCTTTCTTTAAAGTATTTAAAAATAATAAACCTGTGGAAAAAATGTTTTAATTTTACTTAATTCACCACTTACCTTGTTAAAAGCAGGTCTTGCGACTGATTTTTACAAGAGTAGCTCCTGGAGACTTACCCGGAGATAAACGGAAGTTCCAGGCGTACGCGCTGCCTCGCCGGCGCACGCGATTGACCTGTGAACCCCTTCCTTTAAGGGAACGGAAGTTCCGGTTTCCCGCGCATGCGCAGTGCATGTACGAAACTGGCACTTTTGTTGGGCCTACGGGTGAGTACCCAGCGTGTGCTCACCCGTGGGGACCCAAGTTCTGGGCCCAAGATCTCATTGAATGGCGGAACTGGCTCGAGGAGCTGAATGGCCGCCTCGTATTCCTAAGTACTGCTCGCTTGACATCATTTCCAGAAGGAAATCATGGGCGGGATGTCAGGAATCAGTCAGCAGGACAGCTCTCTGTCTGATTTTCTTTCTTTTCTACCCCCAGATCTGCCCAAAATCAGGTGGAATGGGACAGAAAAACCTCCACCCTACGATACAATTGGAAGATGCCAAACTGATTCTGTTATCCTCACCAGCTGGTCAAACAAAGGAAGCAGGGATCTCAGTGAAGCGGTGAATGGCAGACATTATTTTTCAAGCTGGGTTTTAGAGTTTGACTCGCCCTCAGTGAGTAAATTGTTAAGCTTACGATTCAAGTTTGAATGTATTTGGGTAATTATCTTTCTTTGTATGGTCTGGTAAAAAATATAGCTGGCTGCATCAATAATGCACTGCACCAGGTGTAATTGTTTCAAAGTTTGATGGTCCCAGGCTGTTTCATTCTTTATTCATCTGTAATACAGCCACTGGTAAAATAACAAGTATAAAAAAGAAAGACTTGCATTTCTATAGCGCCTTTCAGGACCTCAGGATGTCCCAAAGTGCTTTACAGCCAATGAAGAACTTTTTTGAAGTGTAGTCACTGTTGTAATGTAGGAAACGCGGCAGCCAATTAGCGCACAGCAAGCTCCCACAAACAGCAATGTGATAATGACCAGATAATCTGTTTTTCAGTGATGTTGATTGAGGGATAAATATTGGCCCCAGGACACTGGGGAGAATTCCCCTGCTCTTCTTCGAAATAGTGCCTTGGGATCTTTTACATCCACCTGAGAGAGCAGATGGGGCCACGATTTAACATCTCCTTCAAAAGATGGATATTAAGATAGTAACATAGCAACAGTCTCAGGCAGGAGAACCCAATTGACCCTGCAGCCCAGCTATCCACGGAGGTCCCTTCTCCTTATTGAAAACCATTAAGTTTCTTGTTCCCCCATCTGTTCCACAAACTCACCACCCTGTTAGTAAAAAGTTCTTCCAGCATTTCCTATTTTCTTTTGTTGTCCTTAATTTGTAAACATGACCGCTTGTGTATAAATTCAGTACACGGCGGAACAGCTTAATTGGATCTGATACATCCAAACCTTTCCTAATTTTAAATAATTCTTTCATAGCACCGCTCAGTCTTCCCTTTTCAGGAGAAAAGCGACCCAAGGTAGATCAACCTTTCAGCACACATTACTTCTTTAAGTTGTAGGATCAACCATGTAGCACTACACTGAACCCCAATAACTGAATATCCTTCTCTGTACCCCAATAACTGAATATCCTTGTCTGTACCCCAATAACTGAATATCATTCTCTGTACCCCAATAACCAAAAATCCTTCTCTGTACCCCAACAACTGAATATCCTTCCCTGTACCCCAATAACCGAATATCCTTCTCTGTACCCCAATAACTGAATATCCTCCTCTGTACCCCAATAACTGAATATCCTTCTCTGTACCCCAATAATTGAATATCCTTCTCTGTACCCCAATAACTGAATATCCCTCCCTGTACCCCAATAACTGAATATCCCTCTCTGTACCCCAATAATTGAATATCCTTCTCTGTACCCCAATAACTGAATATCCCTCCCTGTACCCCAATAACTGAATATCCCTTTCTGTACCCCAATAACTGAATATCCCTCTCTGTACTCCAATAACTGAATATCCTTCTCTGTAACCCAATAACTGAATATCCTTCTCTGTACCCCAATAACTGAATATCATTCTCTGTACCCCAATAACCAAAAATCCTTCTCTGTACCCCAACAACTGAATATCCTTCCCTGTACCCCAATAACCGAATATCCTTCTCTGTACCCCAATAACTGAATATCCTCCTCTGTACCCCAATAACTGAATATCCTTCTCTGTACCCCAATAATTGAATATCCTTCTCTGTACCCCAATAACTGAATATCCTCCTCTGTACCCCAATAACTGAATATCCTTCTCTGTACCCCAATAACTGAATATCCTCCTCTGTACCCCAATAACTGAATATCCCTCCCTGTACCCCAATAACTGAATATCCCTTTCTGTACCCCAATAACTGAATATCCCTCTCTGTACTCCAATAACTGAATATCCTTCTCTGTAACCCAATAACTGAATATCCTTCTCTGTACCCCAATAACTGAGTAACCTTCTCTGCCCCCCAATAACTGAATATCCTTCTCTGTACCCAAATAACTGAATATCCTTCCCTGTCCCCCCAATAACTGAATATCCTTCTCTGTCCCCCAATAACTGAATATCCTTCTCTGTCCCGCAATAACTGAATATCTTTCTCTGTGCCCCAATAACTGAATATCCTTCTCTGTACCCCAATAACTGAATATCCCTCTCTGTACCCCAATAACTGAATATCCTTCTCTGTAACCCAATAACTGAATATCCTTCTCTGTACCCCAATAACTGAATATCCTTCTCTGTACCCCAATAACCGAAAATCCTTCTCTGAACCCCAATAACTGAATATCCTCCTCTGTAACCCAATAACTGAATATCCTTCTCTGTACCCCAATAACGGAATATCCTTCTATGTACCCCAATAACTGAATATCCTTCTCTGTACCCCAATAACTGAATATCCTCCTGTGTACCCCAGTAACTGAATATCCTTCTCTGTACTCCAATAACTGAATATCCTTCCCTGTACCCCAATAACCGAATATCCTTCTCTGTACCCAAATAACTGAATATCCTCCTCTGTACCCCAATAACTGAATATCCTTCTCTGTACCCCAATAATTGAATATCCTTCTCTGTACCCCAATAACTGAATATCCCTCTCTGTACCCCAATAACTGAATATCCCTATCTGTACCCCAATAACTGAATACCCCTCTCTGTACCCCAATAACTGAATATCCTTCTCTGTAACCCAATAACTGAATATCCTTCTCTGTACCCCAATAACTGAATAACCTTCTCTGCCCCCCAATAACTGAATATCCTTCTCTGTACCCAAATAACTGAATATCCTTCTCTGTACCCCAATAACTGAATATCCTTCTCTGTCCCCCCAATAACTGAATATCCTTCTCTGTCCCCCAATAACTGAATATCCTTCTCTGTCCCCCAATAACTGAATATCTTTCTCTGTACCCCAATATCTGAATATCCTTCTCTGTACCCCAATAACTGAATATCCCTCTCTGTACCCCAATAACTGAATATCCTTCTCTGTAACCCAATAACTGAATATCCTTCTCTGTACCCCAATAACTGAATATACTCCTCTGTACCCCAATAACTGAATATCCTTCCCTGTCCCCCAATAACTGAATATCCTCCTCTGTAACCCAATAACTGAATATCCTTCTCTGTACCCCAATAACTGAATATCCTCCTCTGTACCCCAATAACCGAAAATCCTTCTCTGAACCCCAATAACTGAATATCCTCCTCTGTAACCCAATAACTGAATATCCTTCTCTGTACCCCAATAACTGAATATCCTTCTCTGCCCCCCAGTAACTGAATATCCTTCTCTGTACCCCAATAACTGAATATCCTTCTCTGTACCCCAATAACTGAATATCCTTCTCTGTACCCCAATAACTGAATATCCTTCTCTGTACCCCAATAACTGAATATCCTTCTCTGTACCCCAATAACTGAATATCCTTCTCTGTACCCCAATAACTGAATATCCTTCTCTGTACCCCAATATCTGAATATCTTTCTCTGTTCCCCAATACCTGAATATCCTTGTCTGCACCCCAATAACTGAATATCATTGTCTGTACCACAATAACTGAATATCCTTCTCTGTACCCCAATAACTGAATATCCTTCTCTGTACCCCAATAACTGAATATCCTTCTCTGTACCCCAATAACTGAATATCCTTCTCTGTACCACAATATCTGAATATCCTTCTCTGTACCACAATAACTGAATATCCTTCTCTGTACCACAATGTCTGAATATCCTTCTCTGTACCCCAATAACTGAATATCCTTCTCTGTACCCCAATAACTGAATATCCTTCTCTGTACCCCAATAACTGAATACCCTTCTCTGTACCACAATATCTGAATATCCTTCTCTGTACCCCAATAACTGAATATCCTTCTCTATACCCCAATAACTGAATATCCTTCTCTGTACCCCAATAACTGAATATCCTTCTCTGTACCCCAAAAACTGAATATCCTTCTCAGTACCCCAATAACTGAATATCCTTCTCTGTACCCCAATAACGGAATATCCTTCTCTGTACCCCAATAGCCGAATATCCTTCTCTGTACCCCAATAACTGAATATCCTTCTCTGTACCCCAATATCTGAATATCCTTCTCTGTACCCCAATAACTGAATATCCTTCTCAGTACCCCAATAACCGAATATCCTTCTCTGTACCCCAATAACTGAATATCCTTCTCTGTACCCCAATATCTGAATATCCTTCTCTGCCCCCCAATATCTGAATATCCTTCTCTGCCCCCCAATAACTGAATATCCTTCTCTGTACCCCAATAACTGAACATCCTTCTCTGCACCCCAATAACTGAATATCCTTCTCTGTACCCCAATACCTGAATATCCTTCTCTGTACCCCAATAACTGAATATCCTTCTCTGCCCCCCAATAACTGAATATCCTTCTCTGTACCCCAATAATTGAATATCCTTCTCTGTACCCCAATAACTGAATATCCTTCTCTGCCCCCCAATAACTGAATATCCTTCTCTGTACCCCAATAACCGAATATCCTTCTCTGTACCCCAATAACTGAATATCCTTCTCTGAACCCCAATAACTGAATATCCTTCCCTGTGCCCCAATAACTGAATATCCTTCTCTGTACCCCAATAACTGAATATCCTTCTCTGTACCCCAATAACTGAATATCCTTCTCTGTACCCCTCCAATAACTGAATATAAATGATTTTGCTCCCCAATTATCACAGGCATTTGACGCAGTTTTCGAACAGTATTTCTCTCAATAAATCCCAAAAAGGCCAATTCTTGACTGGTCATTGAAGCATTTTTCATTGCTCGAGTCTCGCAGTTTGATTTGATTGAAGGAGGGCTTGATCGTCTGAATTATGTCAAGGTGAATACTGGTTACAGCCGATCTGCCTTGCTGATCGAACGCATTGAGCAGAAAATATAAATACTCAAGTAGTTTAGTGCCCCTGTGGCTCTGATTGGTTGACAGTAATCAACAGCAATAAAACTAGTTAATTAGGCTCTGACGACATGAAAGTATTTATTGATTCAAGTGAAGCAGAAGCGAAAGTTTGGATATACATCTTCTTTGTTCAGTTGCAGCGATTAAATATTCATGATAAACTCATTAAAGTAGCACCACCATCAACTGCGAAAGAGTCGATGCAATAAACCCATGCTTAGCATATTGCAGCCAACTTTCTATTGCATCATTTAAGTGATCGGTATGCCACCCTTGATAAACAGTTCCTTCGAGCTATGTATGGACAAGTTCCTCGGAGTCCACATCACGGAAGACCTCTCCTGGTCCCTCAATACCTCCTCTCTGGTGAAGAAGGCCCAGCAGCGCCTATATTTCCTAAGGAGGCTGAAGGGATGTAACCTGTCACCCCTGATCCTCTCTAACTTTTACCGCTGCACAATAGAGAGCATCCTGACAAACTGTATCACAGTATGGTATGGCAGCTGTAGCTCCTATGACCGGGAAGCCCTGCAGCGGGTAGTCAAAACTGCCCAATGCATTACCGGCACCCGGCTACCGACCATAGAGCACATATACCAGAAACGCTGTTTACGGAGGTCACTGACCATCATCAAAGACCCTACCCACCCCAGCCACAGTCTGTTCGCCCTCCTGCCATCTGGGAGACGCTACAGATGCATTCGCACCCGAACGACCAGATTTAGGAACAGCTTCTTTCCCAGGGCTGTCATCCTACTGAACTCCACAAATAAACTCTAAAGCCTGCACATCTGCCAATGCACTTTATTATGGTTATGTTTATGTTAATGTATTACAAGCCAAATGTATGTTAAATGTTTAAATGTCTTAATCTAAATGTACACTCTCGGGAGCCGCAAGCCTACATTTCGTTGTACTGCACTTGTGCACTAACAATGACAATAAAGTTGATTATGATTATGATACGAGGTACCAACGGGAAAAGAATGGATATTTCTTGGTCTTTTAGCAACTTCCCACTTTGTAACTCTGCTGCTTGTATTGAAAAAATGTCAAAAATCTACAGAGAGAATGTTTCCGCTTGTGGGGAAGAGCAAAACTAGAGGCCATCAATATAAGATAGTCACCGAGAAATCCAATAGGGAATTCAGAAGAAACTTCTTTACCCAGAGAGTGGCGAGAATGTGGAACTCGCTACCACAGGGAGTGGTTGAAGCGAATAGTATTGATGGATTTAAGGGGAGGCTGGACAAGCATATGAGGGAGAAGGGAATAGAGGGTTATGCTGATAGATTTAGATGAGGAAAGACGGGAGGAGGCTCGAGTGGAGCATAAACGCCGGCATGGACTTGCTGGGCCGAATGGCCACACTAGTTAGGCCGCAGCTAGAGTACTGCGTGCAGTTCTGGTCACCACATTACAGGAAAGATGTGATTGCACTGGAGGGGTACAGAGGAGATTTACAAGGATGTTGCCAGGACTGGAGAATTTTAGCTATGAGGAAAGATTGGACAGGCTGGGGTTATTTTCTTTGGAACAGAGGCGGCTGAGGGAGAACTTATTGAGGTGTATAAAATTATGAGGGGCCGGCACGGACACGTGGGGCCGAAGCGGCCTCCTCCTGGGCTGTAAGTTTCTATCCTATGTTTCTGGGCCGTATATCCTGTGTAATCCTGTGTAATCCTGTGCAATCCAATGTAATCCTGTGTAATCCTGTGTAATCCTGTGCAATCCAATGTAATCCTGTGTAATCCTGTGTAATCCAATGTAATCCTGTGTAATCCTGTGTAATCCAATGTAATCCTGTGCAATCCTGTGTAATCCTGTGTAATCCTGTGTAATCCTGTGTAACCCGATGTAATCCTGTGCAATCCAATGTAATCCTGTGTAATCCTGTGTAATCCTGTGTAACCCGATGTAATCCTGTGTAATCCAATGTAATCCTGTGTAATCCTGTGTAATCCTGTGTAACCCGATGTAATCCTGTGTAATCCAATGTAATCCTGTGTAATCCTGTGTAATCCAATGTAATCCTGTGTAATCCTGTGTAATCCGATGTAATCCTGTGTAATCCGATGTATTCCTGTGTAATCCAATGTAATCCTGTGTAATCCTGTGTAATCCTGTGTAATCCGATGTAATCCTGTGTAATCCTGTGTAATCCGATGTAATCCTGTGTAATCCAATGTAATCCTGTGTAATCCTGTGTAATCCTGTGTAATCCTGTGTAATCCAATGTAATCCTGTGTAATCCTGTGTAATCCGATGTAATCCTGTGTAATCCGATGTAATCCTGTGTAATCCAATGTAATCCTGTGTAATCCGATGTAATCCTGTGTAATCCAATGTAATCCTGTGTAATCCGATGTAACCCTGTGTAATCCGATGTAATCCTGTGTAATCCGATGTAAAGGTTTTAGTGCAGAAATTATCGGTGGTGCAACTAATACTGGTGAAATTATTATTTGTGTGCTTTGCTAAGTATTTTAGTTTGGAGATTCTTGAACAGGGAGAGGGGTTTCTGAGTCTGACACAAACAAAATTCTAATTTACGTGTAATTTGTTGCTGGCAAAAGCTTTTCAGGATAAGCTGATGCCCGTCGGATGATGTCATGCACCTTGAGATCCTCTGTCACCATTAGGTTTATTACGCTGTCACACCGCTTTTGCCCATGTGTCCATGCTTGGCTTACAATATTAGATGAACAAAAAGACAAGCTCTTTCAACATTCACATTTCACTTCCGTAAGCTTGCATTGTGCAGGGGCTCACAGATGTGCATTGAATACATTTTCCAGGCTTTAAGTTCTTAGGAGACATTGGCTGAGAAATTCGTCCCGGGCTGTGGCGCAAAGTGGGCGGTAGTAGATCGGCCGTCCGTTATACCCAGCGCCTGATACTCAGATCCACTGCAGTCAATGCAACTGAGTGTCAGATGCTGTGTATAACGGGCAGCCGATCTCATACCGCCCGCTTTACACCACAGCCCGGGACGAATTTCTAGGCCTCGCGAGTGTAAGGAGAGTGCGGAGTGATATGGTCAAGTACCATCATGCTTCACTCTCCTCAGCCAATAGCGCCCATTATTTCAGAAGGGTGAGAGTAACCACAGGTACCTTTTATTCTATGATCAACCACCTCCTTAAACCCTTCTCCACTGTCGCCCTCATCTCAGAGGCCAAGTGCAAGGAGCTTATGGATTATTTTGACACCATGATTGAAACCATCCATAGAGGGGTCTGGACAGAGTAGATAGAGAGAAACTGTTCCCAGTTGGCAGAAGGGTCGAGAACCAGAGGACACAGATTTAAGGTGATTAGCAGGAGATCCAAAGGCGACATGAGGAAAAACCTTTTTACGCAGCGAGTGGTTATGACCTGGAATACACTGCCTGAAAGGGTGGTGGAGGCAGATTCAATCATGGCTTTCAAAAGGGAATTGGTAAGTACTTTAAGGAAAAAAATTAGCAGGGCTACGGGGAAAGGGCGGGGGAGTGGGACTGGCTGAAGTGCTCTTGTAGAGAGCCGGCGCAGGCTCAACGGGCCGAATGGTCTCCTTCTGTGCTGTAACCATTCTATGAATCTATGATTCTGGAGCTACCTCTGCTGTATCCTCCCTTCACTCATGTCCCCAGGCTACAGTCTCCCACCCATTCATTTGCAGCTTCTCCCAAATCAATCACCACCCTCTCCAAGCACAAGCTGCCCATGAGACTCATCTCCCTTCCCTCTGAACTCCTGACCAAACACTTTCCTTCCTGCACCCCTCCCTGAGTCACATTATCAATGGTTCCCTTACTATCCTTCTCTCCTTCCTTTCAAATTATGAATGGGTTGGACAGGGTAGGTGTGGGGAGAGTGTTTCCACTTGTGGGGGAATCCAAAACTAAGGACCATAAATACAAGATAGTCACTAATAAATCCAATTGGGAAATAAGGAGAAACTTCTTTACCCAGAGAGTGGTGAGAATGTGGAACTCGCTGCCACAGGGAGTGGTTGAGGCGAATAGTATAGATGCTTTCAGAAGGAAACTAGACGAGTACATGAGATGAATGGGAATAGAAAGATATGCTGAAAGGCTGAGGTGAGGTAGATGGAATGGAAGGAGGCTCGTGCAGAGCATAAACACCAGCACAGACAGTCACACACCACCCCGACTTGGAAATATATCGGCCGTTCCTTCATCGTCGCTGGGTTAAAATTCTAGAACTCTCTCCCTAAAGGAACTGTAGGAACACCTTCACCACACGGACTGCAGCGGTTCAAGAAGACAGCTCACCATCACCTTCTCAGGGGCGACTAGGGATGGGCAATAAATGTTGGCCTTGCCAGCGATGCCCACATCCCAAGAACGAATAAAAAAAGTTGGGCCGAATGGATGTCAACCCTGCTCCTTCTGACTCAACAACAACTTGCCTTTAACATAGCAAAACGTCCCAAGGTGCTGCACAGGAGTATTATAAGACAAAGCTTGCATGACATCAAGAGCGTTAAAAAAACATGCCTGATGGCTTTGTGTCTTAATGCGAGGAGCATTCGGAATAAGGTGGATGAATTAGCTGCGCAAATAGAGGTAAACGAATATGATATGATTGGGATTACGGAAACATGGCTCCAGGGTGACCAAGGCTGGGAACTCAACATCCAGGGGTATTCAATATTCAGGAAAGATAGGCAAAAAGGAAAAGGAGGTGGGGTAGCATTGCTGGTTAAAGAGGGGATTAACACAATTGTAAGGAAGGATATTAGCTCTGATGATGTGGGATCTGTATGGGTAGAACTGAGAAATACCAAGGGGCAGAAAACGATGGTGGGAGTGGTATATAGACCTCCAAACAGTAATGCGGAGGTCGGGGATGGCATTAAAAGGGAAATTAGAGAAGCATGCAATAAGGGCACAGCAGTTATCATGGGTGACTTTAATCTACATATAGATTGGGCAAACCAAATTAGTAACAATACTGTGGAGGAGGAATTCCTGGAGTGTATACGGGATGGTTTCCTGGACCAATATGTTGAGGAACCAACTAGAGATCAGGCCATCTTAGACTGGGTATTATGTAATGAGAAAGGATTAATTAGCAATCTTGTTGTGCAAGGCCCCTTGCGTCGGAGCGATCATAATATGATAGAATTCTTCATTAACATGGAGAGTGAAGTAGTTGACTCAGAGACTAAGGTCCTGAATTTAAATAAAGGAAACTACAATGGTATGAAACGCGAGTTGGGTAGGATTGATTGGGGAATGTCACTCAAAGGGTTGACGGTGGATAGGCAAAGGCAAACATTCAAAGATCGCATGGATGAACTACAGAATTTGTTGATCCCAGTATGGCATAAAAATAAAACAAAAAAGGTGACTCAACCGTGGCTAACAAGGGAACTTAGAGATAGCATAAGATCCAAGGAGAGGACGTATAAATTGGCCAGAAAAAGCAGTAAACCTGAGGATTGGGAGCAGTTTAGGATTCAACAAAAGAGATAAAAGGGATTAATTAAGAGGGGGAAAATAGAGTATGAGAGTAAGCTATCAGGGAACATAAAAAATGACTGTAAAAGCTTTTATAGATATGTGAAGAGAAAAAGATTGCTGAAGTCAAGCGTAGATCCCTTGCAGTCAGAATCAGGGGAATTTATAATGGGGAACAAAGAAATGGTGGACCAATTAAATACATACACTGGTTCTGGCTTCACAAAGGAGAACACAAATAACCTCCCAGAGATGTCGGGGAACATAGGGTCTAATGAAAGGGAGGAACTGATAGAAATCAGTATTTGTAGGGAAATGGTGTTTGAGAAATTGATGGGATTGAAGGCCGATAAATCCCCAGGGCCTGATAATTTACATCCTAGAGTACTTAAGGAAGTGGCCCTAGAAATAATAGATGCATTGCTGGTCATCTTCCAAAATTCTATAGACTCTGGAACAGTACCCATGGATTGGCGGGTAGATAATGTTACCCCACTGTTCAAAAAAGGTGGTAGAGTGAAAATGGGGAATACAGACCAGTAAGCCTGACATCGGTAGTGGGGAAATTGCTAGAGTCCATTGTAAAAGATGTAATAGCAGGGCACTTGGAAAACAGTGACCGGATCGGACAAAGTCAACATGGATTTACAAAAGGTAAATCGTGCTTGACTAATCTACTGGAATTTTTTGAGGATGCAACTGGTAAAATAGATAAGGGAGAACCAGTGGATGTGGCGTATTTGAACTTTCAAAAGGCTTTTGATAAGGCCCCACATAAGAGATTAGCGTGTAAAGTTAAGGCACATGGGATTGAGGGCAAGGTATTGACTTGGATAGAGAACTGGTTGGCAGAAAGAAAGCAAAGAGTTGGAATAAATGGCTCATTTTCCGAGTGGCAGGCAGTGACTAGTGTGGTTCCGCAGGGATCGGTCCTTGGACCCCAGCTATTCACAATATATATTAATGATCTGGACGAGGGAACTAGATGTAATATCTTCAAGTTTGCAGACGACACAATGCTAGGTGGGCGTGTGTGCTGTGAGGAGGATGCCGAGAAACTCCAGTATGATTTGGACAGGTGGGTAATTGGGCAGAAGCATGGCAGATGCAATATAACATGGATAAATGTGAGGTTATCCACTTTGGTGTCAAAAACAAGAAGGCAGATTATTATCTGAATGGCAATAGATTTGGAGAAGGGGAAGTGCAACGAGACCTGGGCGTCCTTGTGCACCAGTCGCTGAAGGTGAGCATGCAGGTGCAGCAGGCGGTTAAGAAGGCAAATGGTATGTTGGCCTTCGTAGCGAGAGGTTTGAGTACAGGAACAAGGATGACTTGCTGCAGTTGTACAGGGCCTTGGTGAGACCACATCTTGAGTATTGTGTGCAGTTTTGGTCGCCTTATCTGAGGAAGGATGTTCCTGCCATGGAAGGAGTGCAGCGAAGATTCACCAGACTGATACCTGGGATGGCAGGAATGATGTATGAGGAGAGATTGGGTCGATTGGGCTTGTACTCGCTGGAGTTTAGAAGAATGAGAGAGGATCTCATTGAAACTTATAAACTTGTAACAGGACTAGACAGACTAGATGCAGGAAGGGTGTTCCCGATGGTCGGGGAGTCCAGAACCAGTGGTCACAATCTAAGGATATGGGGTAAGCCATTTAGGACAGAGATGAGGAGGAATTTCTGCACCCAGAGAGTGGTGAACCTGTGGAATTCTCTTCCACAGAAGGCAGTAGAGGCCAATTCATTAAATATATTCAAGAAGGAGTTGGATATATTTCTTAAGGCTAAAGGCATATAGGATATGGGGAGAAAGCAGGGACAGGGTACTGAATTTGGATGACCAGCCATGATCACATTGAATGGCGGAGCGGGCTCGAGGGGCCGAATGGCCTACTCCTGCTCCTATCTTCTATGTTTCTATGTTTCTATGTAAGCTGAGACTGCATGAGAGCAGTCTGAGATTGGATGCCAGCAAGCATAGTCTCCATTACAGCACTAAGACATTGCGTCGCTGCCGCCTGTACTGCAATGGAAGCTGCCAGATCACCCATCATAGGCAGCATCAGGCCTGTGTCACCACGATCTCTCTGGAAGTCCACCATCCTTTGCAGCCTGGAAATGATGGACTCCATGACATGAGCAGAGCTCTGTGCAATGTTGGAGGCGGACTCCTCTACGCTCCTTACCATTGCCAAGAGGCTCTTGGGCACCCTTGCCATTTCACCTATCATCTCCGTGTGCATGTCCATCACCCTTCTTCTAAACGCCTCCACATCGAGGTTCTCATCTGAGTCCTGCGCAGCAGAACCCGCGCGCAAACTTACCCTCCGGGGAGCTGGCTCCCGAGCTACCCTTTCCCCCGGCCTTGCTGCAGCCCATTCGTCCCCGGTGTCTCACCCTGTGCAGGTCCCACTACTATACTAGCCTCTAAAGAAAGCATAGTGCCAGTATCTGAGCTGGTATCTGCGGGTGAGACATGCAGTGACATGGTGTGTTCTTCCTCCTCCTCTTCCCCTCCCTCGCTCTCTACCATCATGGACAGGCTGCTCAGTTGCTTGCTGGTTATCTGAAAGCATAAAGGCACAAGAGTTGGGTTAAGATGAGGGGAGGGGGCAGGAAGGGAGAAAGACATGATAAGCTGGAAAGTGCAAAATGCTTGTGGGGTGAGCGGGAAGTGGGATGTGAGAAGAAGGAGTAGGGATGAAGATACCATTGTTGTCCCCAAGGGGTCAATGTCACCGTTGCCCAGCAACTGGCACCCAATGATTTGCAGAACTCAATTCTCCAGCGCAGGCAGTGGTTAGGTGTCGGCTTGTCCCCCACCTGTGACACCTGCTCCCTCCTGTTGTGCGCCAACTTGGCCTGCAAGAAAGAGTCAAGTGTGTGAGTGAGTGTGGAGCAATGTGTTTGGGTAATGTGCCTGCCATAGTTCAATAGCTGTCATTGTGTGCAAGGTTTGAGATGTGGGTGTGAGTGTTGGTAGGTAGAGATTGTTGGTGGGTGAGTGCGGGGGGTGTGTTGCTTTGGGCAGTGTGTGCAGGCTGTGGTTCAGATGGTGGTATGTGGCATTTGGTGAAGCCTTCACTCACCCTGACCACCCGAGTGAGGTTGTTAAATTTCCTCCTGCACTGTGTGAGGGTCCTGGGGACCAGAGTGCTGCCCGAGACCTGCTGTGCTACCTCCCTCCACATGGTGTGGAAGACTTGTGGCGAGAGCCTGCTGCCACTTGCTGGGTAGAGCCCTCCATCTCTCCATGTCGAAATCCAATGCCACCAATGCTTCATCGGAGAATCTGCAGGCTGTCTCCCTGGGGCGTGGATCTGCCATGAGCATACTTGGTTCAGTCCTCGGCTCCTTCCCCTTGTTCTGCGTCTGTTTGCTGAGGAAGCTGCACAGCCAGCAATGCTGAGAATGAGGTGCTGCAGCATCAATGAACCTCCCCTTTAAGTAGTGAAAAAGAATGTGGCAATGATGAGTTGCGATTAGACTGCACCCGATATTGGTCCACCCTTTAAGTGTAATGCCAATAAGCTTGGGTTTTAAGACTTGATTTAGGACTCCAATCATTTTATTGAGCAGTAAGGACGAATTTTTCGTGCAGTCTAAAGCATTTGCGCCTGGCGCTAATTTTCCAACTTTTCTACTGGCACCGCCCATTCTTTGGCTATAACGAATTTCTAGCCCTTTAAAGAATTTAAGTCATTCTGGTTACTTTATTGCTCCTGTGTCATTTATATTTGAATAGTTCTGCTGGATCAGTGTATATATTCTTTTCTAACTAACCAATATCCAGGAGATCCTGGGTTGCACCAGGGTCATCAAACAAAAGTGCTCTCTTTTCAGAGGGGCACAACTAATAAGGAGCTGAGCCATAAAACAAAGGGCACTAATAAACTTTAATAATAATATTATTACCAGCGTCCACTATGCCCACCAGCGCCTGCCTTGTATCCTTTGCTTCTCCAGTTTGTACACCGTATGACAGGGTTACCCTATGGGAACAGAAAGTAATTAAACTTGTATCGAACCCTGGTTAGACCACACTTGGAGCACTGTGCACAGTTCTGGTCTCCATCTACCCTGGTTAGACCACACTTGGAGCACTGTGCACAGTTCTGGTCTCCATCTACCCTGCTTAGACCACACTTGGAGCACTGTGCACAGTTCTGGTCTCCATCTACCCTGGTTAGACCACACTTGGAGCACTGTGCACAGTTCTGGTCTCCATCTACCCTGGTTAGACCACACTTGGAGCACTGTGCACAGTTCTGGTCTCCATCTACCCTGGTTAGACCACACTTGGAGCACTGTGCACAGTTCTGGTCTCCATCTACCCTGGTTAGACCACACTTGGAGCACTGTGCACAGTTCTGGTCTCCATATTATAAGATGGATATAGATGCACCAGAGAGGGTGCAAAATGATTTACTGGAATGATACCGGAACTGAGAGGATATAACTATCAGGAAAGACTGAACAGGCTGGGCCTTTTTTCTCTGGAAAAGAGAAGGCTGAGGGGTGACCCGATAGAGGCCTTTAAAATTATGAAAGGGTTTTCGATAAGATAGATGTAGAGAAGATGTTTCCACTTGTGGGGAATCCAAAACTTGGGGTCATAAATACAAGACAGTCACTAATAAATCCAATCGGGAATTCAGGAGAAACGTCTTTACCGAGAGAGTGGTGAGAATGTGGAACTCGCTCCCACAGGGAGTGGTTGAGGCGAATAGCAGAGATACATTTAAGGGGAAGCTGGATAAACACTTGAGGAAGAAAGAAGTAGAAGGATGTGCTGATGGGGTGAGATGAAGAGGGGTGGGAGGAGGCTCGTGTGGAGCAGAAACACCGGCATGGACCAGTTGGGCCGAATGTCCTCCACCTGTGCTGTTAATATGTAGGTGTGTGTAATTAATTCAGGACCGTGTAAATTCACTGATCCTGCACTCCCAATGGGGTTCCATGCTTGCAGGACGAGTGGATGGAAAGATCAGTGGTACAGTGGTGTAGCCGAATACCTAACCCACGCCCCCATCGGACACAGCTCCTCGCTGTGAGTGCAAGATCAGCGAATTTACCCTCACATCAGGGTGGAACTGCCATCTTATTTACACTTAACGTGTTCCTCTCTGTCATTTTAACGGGGATATTAACCCATCCTAATGTGAGCAGACTCTGGGAAATAAGACAGCGAAGGTATCAACTCAGCAACAGTGCCTGCACGAACAACATGCATTTATACAGCGCCTTTAATCTAGCAAAACGTCCCAAGGTGCTTCACAGGAGCGCTATCAGACAAAAATTAACACCAAGCCAAAGAAACAGATATTAGGACAGATGACCAAAAGCTTGGTCAACAAGGTAGCTTTGTTTTGATTTCCTTGCGGGTCTGCTGTGGCTCAGTGGGTAGCACTCTCGCCTTTGCGTCAGCAGGTTGTGGGTTCAAGTCCCACTCCAGGGACTTGAGCACAAAAATCTAGGCCCGACACTCTCCAGTGCAGTGCTGAGGGAGTGCTGCACTGTCGGAGGTGCCATCTTTCCGATGAGACATTAAACCGAGGCCCCGTTTGCTCTCTCAGGTGGACGTAAAAGATCCCATGGTGCTATTTTGAAGAAGAGCAGGTGAGTTATCCTGGCCAATATTTATCCCTCAATCAACATAACAAAAACAGATTATCTGGTCATTATCACATTGCTATTTGTGGGAGCTTGCTGTGCGCAAAGCGTTTTGAGACATCTGGTGGTCGTGAAAGGCGCTATATAAATGTAAGTCTTTCTTTCATTCTATGCCAATTCCAATTGTCCACAGCTCGCAAATTAGCACGACGACCATTAGTAACTTTCACAAGAAATAGGAGCCCCTCGAGCCCGCTCCGCCACACGGCCCCTCGAGCCCGCTCCGCCACACGGCCCCTCGAGCCCGCTCCGCCACACGGCCCCTCGAGCCTGCTCCGCCATTCAATGAGATCATGGCTGACTTTCTACCTCATCTCCACTTTCCCGCACTATCCCCATATCCCTCGATTCCCTTAATATCCAAATATCTATCAATCTCTGTCTTGAATATACTCAACGACTGAGCCTCCACAGCCCTCTGGGGTAGAGAATTCCAAAGATTCACCACCCTCTGGGTGAAGAAATTTCTCCTCATCTCAGTCCTAAATGGCCGACCCCTGTATTCTGAGACTGTGACCCCTGGTTCTAGACTCCCCAGCCAGGGGAAACATCCTCCCTGCATCTACCCTGTCAAGCCCTGTAAGAATTCTGTATGTTTCAATGAGATCACCTCTCATTCTTCTAAACTCTAGAGAATATAGGCCTAGTCTACTCAATCTCTCCTCATAGGACAATCCCCCCATCCCAGGAACCAGTCTGGTGAACCTTCGTTGCACTCCCTCTATGGCAAGTATATCCTTCCTTAGGTAAGGAAACCAAAACGGTACACAGTACTCCAGGTGTGGTCTCACCAGGGCCCTATATAATTGCAGTAAGACGTCTTTACTCTTATACTCAAATCCTCTTGTAATAAAGGCCATCATATCATTTGCTTTCCTAATTGCTTGCTGTACCTGCATGTTAACTTTCAGTGATTCGTGTACAAGGACACCCAGGTCTCTCTGAACACAAACAATTCCCAATCTCTCACCATTTAAAAAAATACTATCCTTTGCTTTCTCATTCTGCCTCATCTCAATAACGTCCAGTTTAGCCGTAAGATTCTTGGGCTAGACCTTATTGAACACTCTCTGAATGCCCACATATATAATTATCAACCAGGCATTACCGTCATCTCTTAACTCTGCTATCCTCAAAGTATTGCAATAAATTGGAAGGTATGACCTTCATTCATTAACTCATAGGGGGTCATTTTGACTCTGTACAAAGGTGTAAAACGGGTGCTGGCGAATCGGCAGCCCCTTTTACATCTCGCCCCAGTTTTTATTTCCATTGAAGTCACTTGAAGTCTTCGGTTTAAAATGAATATATTTGCCTACTCTCAACATAATAGGCTTATAAGTCTAAAGCCATTCCTATTTCTCAAGCCTTGAATAACATTTGATAAAGTATTGTTTGGTAAAGTGCAACATAATAGGCTTGCCAGCAAAGTTGAAGCCCATGGAATAAAAGGGACAGAGGCAGCACGGATACGGAATTGGCTCAGTGACAGGAAACAGAGAGTAGTGGTGAACGGTTATTTTTCGGACTGGAGGAAGGTTAGGGTTCGGCGTTCCCCAGGGGTCGGTTCTAGGACCACTGCTTTTCTTGATATATATTCATGACTTAGGCTTGGGTGTACAGGGCACAATTTCAAAATTTGCAGATGACACAAAACTTGGAAGTATAGTGAACAGTGAGGAGTTAGTGATAGATTTCAAGAGGACATAGACAGGCTGGTGGAATGGGCGGACACGTGGCAAATGAAATTTAACACAGAAAAGTGCGAAGTGATACATTTTGGTAGGAAGAATGAGGAGAGGCAATATAAACTAAATGGCACAATTCTAAAGTGGGTGCTTGAACAGAGACACCTGGGGGTATATGTGCACAAATCATTGAAGGTGGCAGGGCAGGTTGAGAAAGTGGTTAAAAAAGCTTATGAGATCCTGAGCTTCATAAATAGAGGTATAGGGCAGGATTTTCATTGGGCCGTTGAGGCGGGATTGGAGGCATGTGGGGGGTTAAAATCCCGAAATCGGGGGGCACAAACCCATCCCGCCCCCAACCCCCTCCATGCCAGTTTCAAAGGAGGCGGGTACCCGCCCCGCACTGGGACCCACCTCCCCGAGGCGGGAAGGGGATTAGTGCCAATTAACTGCCTGTTAACAGGTAGTTAACGCAGTTTTTAGCCTAATCCCTATTTTCATTCTTGCAGTGTGGGATTCCCGACGGCTCCAAACCACGCCAAGTTAGCGAGGCGGGCCGTCGGGCTGAAGGGCTTGGAGGGGTCCAGATGTCCGGTGTTCAGGTGAGTGATGGGTGCATGAGTGTGTTTGGTGTGTTTAAAGTGTTTAAAGAAGTTTTACTTACCTTTACAGGCTTCCTTCCCTCAGGTCTCGGGAGTCCCTCATCTCAGCGGCACAGAAAGCAGAATGGCCGCCAGCTGTCAAAAATTGCAGCATTCAGCTTTCTGTTCCGGAGAGATCTCTAAATCATCCTGAGAGGAAGGAATTAACTTAGAGTACAGATTGTCAGTGTTTGACAGCTTCAAACAGCTGTCAAACGCTGATATTTCATCTGTCAAAAGGTCTTGACAGATGAAATATCAATCTGTGACGTCACCTGTTGCCGGGTGGCCCTCAATTGGCCTGCTGAGCCCGCTGGGCAGGCTCAACAAGGTCAATCAAGTCTAAATTGCGTAGGTTGGCTAGAACTCGATGGAGGCGGGACTACAACCCCGAAAGTTGTAGTCCCGCCTCCTACCCGCCTCCTCAATGAAAATCCAGCCCATAGAGTACAAAAGTAAGAAAATTATGATGAACCTGTATAAAACAATGGTTCGGCCTCAACTGGAGTATTGTGTCCAATTCTGGGCACCGCACTTTAGGAAGGATGTGAAGGCCTTAGAGAGGGTGCAGAAAAGATTTACGAGAATGATTCCAGGAATGAGGGACTTCAGTTACGTGGATAGACTGGAAAAGCTGGGGTGGTTCTCCTTAGAGCAGAGAAGGTTGAGAGGAGTATTAAATCCGTGTGTTAATGGAGACACGGAATGCAGGAGTTGATTTAACAAGTCTTTACTGAATGGAGACAATCGAACACTGAAACTACAGAAGGCTGCTAGCGCCTTTTTATACAGGGGCGGTCACTGCCGGTACTGCAGTCTGAGACCAGTTATTCTCTTAAAGGTACACATACACAACAATTCCTCCCCTTTTAGATAAACAATACATAACATTCATTTAACAACTAAATGATAACTAATTACAATCACAATTACGGTTGCTAGATACATTGGTTGAGGTTAATCAATTATAAGGTCAGTCTTTGAGGAGGCTTCCTGATTCTGTCTGGATAACGCCTCTTTGGGGTATCAGGTTCTTCTGCCAAGGTTGAGTCAGGATCAATGTCGTTGTTTGGTTCATCTGCTTCCAATATCATCGATTCTGCGGTAGATGCAATTGGTACGTCGGTTTCATCGCCAGGTGTATCAGATCGTGGTGTGGAGTTGACGTTTTCCCGTGACTCTAGAATCTGGTCAGCATGGCGTCTTACAATGCTCTCTCCAACGTCCACGGTATACATGAGAGGTCCTTGCCGTGTACAAATCGTTCCTGGCTGCCATTTCTCTGTGCGGTAGTCCCGGGCCAAAACTGGTTGACCTATCTTAAAACTCCTGGTCTGTCTTTCATTCATATTCTGAAACTGCCTGTTCTCCACATCTCTTCTGATGTTCGGCTTAACCAAATCCAAGCGGCATCGTAGTCTTCGATTGAAGAACATCATGGCAGGAGTTTGGTTGGTAATCGCATGTGTCGCATTCCAGTAGGCAAACAAGAAGTTGTCCACCTGGTGTTGTAGGGGTATATCTTCATTACACATTGCCTTGATAGCCTTCTTGAATGTTTGAACAAACCTCTCGGCAAATCCATTAGTGGCTGGATGATATGGGGCAGATGTGTAATGCTTAACACCATTGTTCTTTAAGAAACTCCGGAACTCTTCAGACACAAACTGTGGTCCATTGTCAGAGCAAATCTGTTCAGGCAGCCCATTCCTGGCGAATATGGTTCGTAAGACTGTAATAGTTTTTTCTGTGGTGGTTGAGGACATTTTTATTACCTCTGGCCACTTTGAATGTGCATCCACCGCAATTAAAAACATCGAGTCCATGAAGGGACCAGCAAAATCAACGTGCACCCTTTGCCATGGAGATGAGGGCCACTCCTATGGATGTAGAGGGGCTTGTGGTGGGGCGTTTTGGACCTTCTGGCATTCTGTACAGCTCTTGGTCATCTCTTCGATTTCTCTATCGATTCCCGGCCACCACACAAACGCTCTAGCTAAGTTCTTCATTTTTACCCCTCCCAGATGGCCCTCATGAAGCTCATTGAGCACTCTAGCCTTCAATTTGGGTGGAATCACTACTCTGGATCCACACATCAAGGTTCCTCTGCACACTGACAGCTGTTCTCTTCTCGGCGAGAATGCTGGCAACAGTGGTTCGTCATGTGCTGGCCATCCCTTCACCGTTAAATCATAGACCCGGGATAGTGTCGGGTCATTTCGTGTTTCCTTTTCTATGTTTGCATTCGTCACAGGGAGACATTCGACTATGGTCGAGTGGAATATCTCCATTGGATCCACTGCAAGTTCTTCTTCCACCGTCGGCAGCAGTAGGCGCGACAATCCATCAGCATTCCCATGCTGTTTAGTTCCCTTTTACTCGATGTCATATTGGTGTGCCCCTAGGAAAGGGGACCACCTCTGTAGCCGTTGTGCTGTCATTATCGGTACGCCCTTCTGAGGGTTGGAAATGGAGACAAGAGGTTGTTGATCAGTTATTAGAGTAAATTTTTGACCGTGCAGGTAGTGATTGAACTTCTTCACCCCCCACACTAGGCTGAGGGCCTCTCTGTCAATCTGGGCGCAGTTACGCTCGGCTGAAGTTAACGAGCGTGACGCAAAAGCTATCGGCCTCTCAGAACCATCAAGGAATTTATGTGACAGTACCGCCCCAATGCCGTAGGGAGACGCATCGCATGCCAGTCTTATCGGTAGTGATGGGTTGTAGTGAGCCAATACTTCTCTTGAAGTGATTAGGTCCTTACTCTTCTGAAAGGCCCACTTACATTCACCGCTCCCTTTCCATGCTACTCCCGTTCGTAGTAGGGCGTTCAGTGGATGCAGAATTGTGGACAAATTCGGCAAAAACTTACGGTAGTAATTCACCAATCCGAGGAATGACCTCAGTTGCGACACATTTTCAGGCGCTGGAGCCTGAACTACCGCTTCAATTTTGTCAGGGGACTTATGCAACCCCTCTTCATCAATCATGTGGCCACAATACGATATCTGTTTCTTAAAAAACTCGCACTTGGGGCGATTGGCTCGTAGCCCATGTTCACGTAGTCTAGTGAGCACCTGCTCTAGGTTGGCAAGTTGTTTACTGTCATCTTCACCTGTCACCAGGATGTCATCCAAGTAACACTGAGTCCTCGGAATCCCTTGCAGGACTTGTTCCATCGCTCTTTGCCATATCGCCGGAGATGATGCTACTCCGAATACCAGTCGATTATACTGGTAAAGACCTTTGTGAGTGTTTATCGTAAGATACTTCCTAGAGGACTCTTCAACCTCCATCTGCAAATATGCTTGTGCTAGGTCAATTTTTGTAAAACGCTTCCCTCCAGATAGTGAGGTGAAGATATCTTCTATCCTTGGAAGAGGATATTGTACTGTGTGAAGGACTGGGTTCACTGTCACCTTGAAGTCCCCACAGATGCGAACCTTCCTTGGCTCCTCAGACTTATTGTTTAACGTTATCTTCATGACAGGAACGATGGGTGTCGCCCACTCGCTCCAGTCTACCTTAGATAACACGCCTGCATTCTCCAGATTCTCCAGCTCTGCCTCAACGGCTGGGCGAATTGCATATGGTACCAGTCTTGCTTTGAAAAACTTGGGAATTGCATTCTCCTCTATTTTTATCGAGGCGGTTACGCCTTTAAGAGTGCCCAGTTCTTGTTGAAATACCTCTTTGGCGTCAGCTAAGATTGTTGACAATCGTCCAGGAGCGACGTCGTCATCCTTTTTACCAGCCACCGTCAGTGCCTGAATGGAGTGCCAGTCTAAACTTATCTTTCTGATCCATTCACGTCCCAATAACGGTGGTCCACCATCTTGCAGAATGTAGAGATACAATTTCTGTATTTTCTTGCCGTTGTATTCGACAGGCACCCTTATTTTTCCTCTGGGGTATACTTTTTGCCCCGTATACGTCCTCAAGACGATGGATGTCTCTCTCAAGGGTATGTGTGAGAATAGCCGCTCGTAGTCCCGTCGATTCATGACGGTTAGAGCTGATCCTGTATCCAATTCCATTTTGACTTGGGACCCTGCTATCGTGAGGGTGACCCACATGGTTCGGTGATCCTCTTTTGCAATTACGTTGTGAAGTTTGAGACAGCTTAGTCTCTTGTTCCCGGATTCACTATCGCTCATCTGGTCTTCGGAACTACTGTCCATCATCTTTTGTACTTTCCTGTACGGTTCCTTAGTAGCCTTTTTATTGTCGTTGGTCTTCTTCTCAGACCTGCAAACTCGTGCAATGTGTCCCATCTTTCCGCATTGCCTGCATATTTTGTCCTTGGACCAGCAGTCCTTCTGGTCATGGTTTGTTCTGCCACAGCGATAACATTTTGCAAATCCCCGTGTCATTCTTGGGTGCCATATTCCTGTGGCTTTTGTTGTATTTCAGCAGCTCCCCTTGCTGCTGCTTCGTACGATACTGCCACGCTGAAAGCCTTATCTAACGTCAGCTCTTTCTCTGAGTGTAACCTCTTCTGGGTTCCTTCACTCAGGAGTCCACAGACAAATTTGTCCCATAAGGTATCTGCCAGTCCTGCTCCGTTCCATAAGGTAATCAGCATTGCTCTCATATTTATGCTGATTTCTCCTGTGGAATTTAAATCTTTCTGCTATCAGCAGCGGTGTAGGATTTAGGTGTTCCTGTAGGATAGCAACAATTTCGTTAAAACTCTTCGCCTTCGGTTTGGCTGGAGTAATCAGGTCCCGCAATAGGCCGTACGTTCTTGCGCCCATTAAATTTAGCAATACTGATGCCTTTTTCTCCTCGGCTATTTCGTTTGCCTCGCAATATACCTCGACTCTTTCCACATACGTGGTCCAGTCTTCTATTGCATTATCAAAGGCAGTGATATCACCAGTCTTTGGCATTTTGAAAATCTAAGATGGCGCCTCCCGCGCTTTGCCTTTGTCCCCGATTTAACAAAATGGCGCCTCCCACGCTTTTCCTTCTTCCCCGCCGAGTTAAGATGGTGCCTCCCGTGCTTTCCCGCCGCTGCTGCTGCTGCCAACGCCGCTCTCTGCGGTATTTTTATTTTTAACTGTTCCCGTCGTGGAGCGGACCCTCTGGGACACTTCCCTCCCTCTTCTTAGGTCCGAACGCTGCCCGGTTGCGAAGCACCGGCCGCACCCTGTGTGCTCCACCCTCTTTCTCTCTCTTTGCTTCCCGACTCGCTGCTCGGCCCCATTGCAGAGCCACCCGATCGAGCTCAACCCGCCGCAGCCCAGGAAGGATCAGTGCACTACCTGCCACCAGCCCGATTGGCTGGGAAACCACAGACTGGAGACCAAGCCTGGCTCTCGACAGTCTCTCCTGCACTTTTCAAGTCGATGATTTGGAGTGCAGTTGCCCACGGTCGACGCCCGTTTCTCGAGTTTCTGTGGATTATTTTTTTATTTTTCTCTCTTCTGGCTTCGACCGTCAATAACGTCGTCTGAGGTGCTGCCGAGTTGCAGGTAAGTTTGTTTCTTACTCGTCGCCAGTATTAAATCCGTGTGTTAATGGAGACACAGAATGCAGGAGTTGATTTAACAAGTCTTTACTGAATGGAGACAATCGAACACTGAAACTACAGAAGGCTGCTAGCGCCTTTTTATACAGGGGTGGTCACTGCCGGTACTGCAGTCTGAGACCAGTTATTCTCTTAAAGGGACATACACAACAAGGAGATTTGATAGAAGTGTTCAAAATCATGAAGGGGGCTGGACAGAGTAGATAGAGAGAAACGGTTCCCATTGGCGGAAGGGTGGAGAACCAGAGGACACAGATTCAAGGTGATTGGCAAAAGAACCAAAGGCGACAGGAGGAAAAACTTTTTTACGCAGCGAGTGGTTAGGATCTGGAATGCGCTGCCTGAAAGGGTGGTGGAGGCAGATTCAATCCCGGCTTTCAAAAGGGAGTTGGATAAGTACCTGAAGGAAAGAAATTTGCAGGGCTACGAGGAAAGGGCGGGGGAGTGGGACTAGCTGAGGTGCTCTCACAGAGAGCCGGCACGGGCTCGACGGGCCGAATGGCCTCCTTCTGTGCTGTAACCATTCTATGATTCTATAACAGTGCTGATCTCTCTGCCCAATCAGCCCGTCAACAAAACCCTCTATTGTCACTTCAATTGTGTTAAGTATCCTGTTCTTTGTTCTCAGTGAGCACTGGCTCTTCACTTAAACTTAGCTCCCAAATTCCCAGACCTCTCCGCCGTCAAGACTACACTTCTCCACTAGACTAGTGATCTAGTGACTAGTGGATCGCGAGTGGAGCCCGGGGCCAGGGATCGCGAGAATATCAGTGCTAATTTGATCCTGTGAGAGACAACATCATTCATGTCTGAGGCCGGGTCCCAGGAGCGAGGACGAGCCTGGCAGCGAGGTCAAGGCCCAGGAGTGGCGCAGTGTGGACCAGCAGCGGGGTCGGGGCCCAGGGAAGGTGTGGCACGGGCCAACAGCGAGGTCGGGAGGACCACACTGCATCCTATGAAACCCAAGCAGAGAGGCGCAGACACGATGGGCCGAAGGGCCTCTTTCTGTGCTGTAAAACTCTATGACTCTATGACCTGTGGGAAGGAGGGAGGAGGACAGTAGTAGTATGTTTGTGTGTGTGTGCTAGTCCGATGTAGCAGAGCCTGGTCTCCAATCGTCTTGGATCCCCCTTGCCATTGGACCAAGACCTTGCTCTGTCAAGCCCGTGTGGTAGCTGGTGTGCAATGGCCGCCCCACGTTAAAAGAATTCACGCACAGGCATCTTCCACCCTTTAAAGCCATCCTCGGTTCCCGAGGGACTGCCTAAGAAGAAGAGAAGTTAAGTATCACCAGTGCAATCCATTTCATATTTTATAAACATTCCAGCTTTTTAGTGCCCATTTAATTCCCAGTTTATCCATGAATTTTGAGGAGTTTCTTGCCTTTAATTATGTTTTTGTCAGTGAAAATAATGTTTCTGTCACGTTGTTTGCCCTCCATTCTCTCCATTCCTCTCTCATTGTTACGGAGCTCCACTTGCTTTTTAAATATTTATTTGTCTAAAAACACACCCATAAAATCCTTTATGGTCTTTATTTGTTTTTCCAATGTTCCTGCCTTCTTTCACAATTCATTTTCAACAGATTTTATTTGGCTTTTATATTCGTTACACGTTTCCTTAAATAGTTTTCTTATTTTTATTTTCTTTGCCGATATTAGTTTTCTTATTTAACCATTTGGGTGTAAGTTTTGATATTAACATTTCTTTTATTCGTTTATGGGATGTGGGCGTCGCTGGCAAGGCCGGCATTTATTGCCCATCCCTAGTTGCTCTCGAGAAGGTGGGTGATGAGCCGCCTTCTTTAACCGCTGCAGTCCGTGTGGTGAAGGTGCTCCCACAGTGCTGTTCGGGAGGGAGTTCCAGGATTTTGACCCAACGACGATGAAGGAACGGCCGATATATTTCCAAGTCAGGATGGTGTGTGACTTGGAGGGGAACTTGGAGGTGGTGGTGTCCCCATGCGCCTGCTGCCCTTGTCCTTCTAGGCGGTGGAGATTGCACATAAGTGCCAGATAATGGCCATCTTGTTGAAGAAGTGAATTGCCATTAAAAACACAACTGGTTCACTGAAGGAAACCTGCCGTCCTTACCCGGTCTGGGCCTATAGGTGACTCCAGTCCCACACCACCGTGGATGACTCTTAACTGCCCTCTGAAGTGGCCCAGAAACCACCCAATTGTATCAACCACCTTCTCAGGGCAACTTGGGATGGGCAATAAATGGCCTTGCCAGTGATGCCCACATCCCATGAATGAATACTAAATAATATATTCAAAAGATTTGATACCATCCAGGACAAAGCAGTTTTTTTGATCACCACCCCTGTCACTGGACTCAACATCCATCCACTTCTCCAGTGGCTCACTGTGGCTGCAGTTCTTCGGATCTGCAGGATGCATTGCTGCTACTTGCTATGAAGGAGCCTCCCAGACCCGCATCCTCTACCACTCCGAAGGATAAGAGCAGCAACGTCATGGGAATACCCTCACTTCCAAGTTCCCCTCCATGTCAAACACCATCCTGACTTGGACATCCATCGGCCGTTCCTTCATCGTCACCGGATCAAAATCTTGGAACTTTCACCTAACAACACTGCGGGAGCACCTTCAGCACACGGACTGCAGGCAGCTCACCACCACCTTCTCAAGGGCAACTAGGGGTGGACAATGAACATGGCCTAGCCTCAGAACAAATTTTAAAAATGAACTTCTGCACCTCCCCAGTATATAATTCTTGTTCTTTGTTATTAGCCTCGCGCTCTTGGAAGTAGTGGAAGGAATTGTAGGCTGACAACAGTCTGGCAGGGTGGTGTTGCTGTTATTTTTGTATCTTCACGCTCTTCCCTCGGGGAACAGTGTGAAGCAGTGGAAGGATTTGTGGGCTGATTAACAGTCCGACAGGCTGTGACGTGAGCGCTTCTTCCTTGGCCATAACCAGCTTTCTCCCAGCCGATAGGAGGATTAGTCCTATATGGCGGGGCCACAACACACCAGTATCCTGTTGGATGTCATCCCAGAATTCAGAGAAAGAAAGAAAAGACAGACTTGCATTTCTATAGCGCCTTTCACAACCTCAGGATGTCCCAAAGTGCTTTATAGCCAATGAAGTACTTTTGAAGTGTAGCCACTGTTGTAATGTAGGAAACGCGGAGGCCAATTTTTGCACACAGCACGCTCCCACACTCAGCAATGTGATAATGACCAGATAATCTGTTATTTTAGTGATGTTGATTGAGGGATAAATATTGGCAAGGACACCGGGGAGAACTCCCCTCTCTTCTTTGAAATAGTGGCCGTGGGATCTTTTATGCCACCTGAGACAGCAGACAGAGCCTCAGTTTAATGTCTCATCCAAAAGATGGCATCTCTGACAGTGCAGCACTCCCTCAGTACTGCCCCTCTGACAGTGCAGCACTCCCTCAGTACTGCCCCTCCGACAGTGCGGCGCTCCCTCAGTACTGCCCCTCCGACAGTGCGGCGCTCCCTCAGTACTGCCCTTCCGACAGTGCAGCTCTCCCTCAGTACTGCCCCTCCGACAGTGCAGCGCTCCCTCAGCACTGCACTGGAGTGTCAGCCTAGATTTTGGTGCTCAAGTCCCTGGAGTGGGACTTAGAACTCAGGACCATCTGACTCAGAGGCAAGAGTGCTACCCACGGCTGACACTGACCAGCACCAGGGCTCTGGTCTCCACTCACCGGGATTGTCTGAGAATGGGGTTCAAACCCTGGACCTCCTAACTCAGAGGCAGGAATTCTACCCCTGAGCAAAAGGCTCGCTCTCTAATACTGCTGGTGATAGTAGCAAACAAACATTTAAGACATTCTTAGAACAATGTCTGTTATTTTGATGCAGACTTTAGCCCGTTTCTTTTCAATGAATTAACTCTGCATTAAATATTCGTGCTGAGGAATAACTTGCAAGTTCATGTCCACCAATTTCTAGGCTCAACTCGCAAACATTTGACATATTCATTTTATTTTTCCCCTTGTTCTTGCCCTTGCTGCTCTGTCAAGTGTAATAACATCGCTATCACAGCTGCTCAAGTTCATTCCCAGCGCTCAAAATGTTGCTAACAGCTTGGGCCTACTGCGAAATCCGGCATGGCCTCGTTCCTTTGCCTCTTTCACTCCCATCAGAAGCAATCCTTCATTAGCTCCATGTACTCACCTCCCAGTGTTTGAAGGTCCCCAACCATATTAGGCTTTAATTCAAAGTAATTAATACCACCTATAATTAGAACCTCGTGCTTTTCCAACATAAATTCAACTAATTCTATCGGAACTTCCGAACCTTGCACTCACCTATTCCAATTGCCGGTTGCTAATTTTTCCTCTTCCGTCGTCGCAAGTGTCTGGCCCGAGTTGCATCCACTGATTTGAAGACACCTCCAGCCTTTTTTCGGGCTATTATTTTTGAAAGTTTTGTTCACTGGCAGTTCTGCCCCTGTTCGGTTTGTTTCGTTCTTTCTGAGTCACATTGTGTGAGGTGCACACTTATCCTCCTGCTTATAAACTGCTAATCTCTGACATCTTCCAATTCAGGCGCAAGGCCTTCGACCTGAAACGTTAACTCTGTTTCTCTCTCCACGGATGCTGCCTGACCTGCTGAGTTTTTCCAGCGTTTTCTGCTTTTATTTCAGATTTCCAGCATCCGCAGTATTTTACTTTTGCTTCTCTGCTTTAATCTATGACTTGGTTGAATTCATTGGAAACACATTTCCATTCAAAACACTGGACTCCAGCTTCAATCGCTTTTTCCTTGGTATTAGTATAAACCAATATATAGTGATGTAGTTAGGAAAATGTACATCAAACTTTTCTATATGAGGTAGAAAATTGAGACACTCCTGTCCAGGTCTACTTAAAAATATTAGAAATTCGGGTCGGAGGCTTCCCGCGGGTGCAAGCCCCCGACCTGCACTTACCTAGCGCGCCGGCCGTTGTGCTGTGGGCCCGCGTGGGATTCCGATTCTGGGCCTGCTCCAACTGCAGGTGCGCAGTGCTTGCATATCCCAGGGGCGCAGTTAGTTCGAAGCGTCCCCTGGGATCACGTGGGCCATGGAGAGCCAATCGTAGCAGGGAATCTGTATTCACAGGAAGAGCTGTCAAATCTATGAATACAATTCAGCCCCAAAACATACCTAAAACTTCAAATACATTTTTTTTAAATCACATTTTTAAATTAACTATAAATTACATAAAATAACTATTTTAAATAATAATTTAAATTTTTGAAAAAAATAATTACAGTTTCTAATGGGGCTAAAAATAAACTTACCTTTCTTGAAAGTATTTAAAAATAATAAACCTGTGGAAAAACTGTTTTAATTTTACTTAATTCACCACTTACCTTGTTAAAAGCAGGCCTTGCGCCTGCTTTTTACATGTGTAACTCCTGAAGACTTACCCTCCCGGAGAAACCTGCAAAAAAAACGGAAGTTCCAGGCACACGCGCTGCCTCTCCGGTGCACGCGTTCGAACTGTGAACCCCTTCCTTTAAGGGCACTTTGTTGGGCCTACACGTGAGTACCCAGCGCGTACTCACCCATGGGGATCCGACGTTCTGGCCCAATAGCACACGTCCAGTAACCCCTTCAGAAAGGTTGACACCAGACTATTGATGTATTTGTACAGTACTGAGGGAGCACTGCACTGTCAGAGGGGCAGTACTGAGGGAGCGCTGCACTGTCAGAGGGGCAGAACTGAGGGAGCGCTACACTGTCGGAGGGGCAGTACTGAGAGAGCGCTACACTGTTGGAGGGACAGTACTGAGGCAGCGCTACACTGTCGGAGGGGCAGTACTGAGGGAGCGCTGCACTGTCAGGGGGTCAATACTGAGGGAGTGCTGCACTGTCGGAGGGGCAGTACTGAGGGAGTGCTGCACTGTCAGAGGGGCAGCACTGAGGGAGCGCTACACTGTCGGAGGGGCAGTACTGAGGGAGCGCTACACTGTTGGAGGGGCAGTACTGAGGAAGCGCTACACTGTCGGAGGGGCAGTACTGAGGGAGCGCTGCACTGTCAGAGGGTCAATACTGAGGGAGTGCTGCACTGTCGGTGGGGCAGTACTGAGGGAACGCTGCACTGTCTGAGGGTCAATACGGAGGGATCGCTGCACTATCGGACATGCAGTACTGAGGGAGCGCTACACTGTCAGGGGGCAGTACTGAGGGAGCGCTGCACTGTCGGAGGGTCAATACTGAGGGAGCGCTGCACTGTCGGAGGGGCAGTACTGAGGGAGTGCTGCACTGTCAGAGGGACAGTACTGAGGGAGTGCTGCACTGTCGGAGGGACAGTACTGAGGGAACGCTGCACTGTCAGAGGGACAGTACTGAGGGAGCGCTGCACTGTCGGAGGGGCAGTACTGAGGGAGTGGTGCACTGTCGGAGGGACAGTACTGAGGGAGTGCTGCACTGTCAGAGGGACAGTACTGAGGGAGCGCTGCACTGTCGGAGGGGCAGTACTGATGGAGTGATGCACTGTCAGAGGGACAGTACTGAGGGAGTGCTGCACGGTCAGAGGGACAGTACTGAGGGAGTGCTGCACTATCAGAGGTGCAGTACTGAGGGAGCGCTACACTGTCGGAGGGGCAGTACTGCGGGAGCGCTGCACTGTCAGAGGGGCAGTACTGAGGGAGCGCTGCACTGTCGGAGGGGCAGTACTGAGAAAGCGCTGCACTGTCGGAGGGTCAGTACTGAGGGAGTGCCGCACTGTCGGAGGGGCAGTACTGAGGGAGCGCTGCACTGTCAGAGGGACAGTACTGAGGGAGCGCTGCACTGTCGGAGGGGCAGTACTGATGGAGTGATGCACTGTCAGAGGGACAGTACTGAGGGAGTGCTGCACGGTCAGAGGGACAGTACTGAGGGAGTGCTGCACTATCAGAGGTGCAGTACTGAGGGAGCGCTACACTGTCGGAGGGGCAGTACTGCGGGAGCGCTGCACTGTCAGAGGGGCAGTACTGAGGGAGCGCTGCACTGTCGGAGGGGCAGTACTGAGAAAGCGCTGCACTGTCGGAGGGTCAGTACTGAGGGAGTGCCGCACTGTCGGAGGGGCAGTACTGAGGGAGCGCTGCACTGTCGGAGGGGCAGTACTGAGGGAGTGCTGCACTATCGGAGGGGCAGTACTGAGGGAGCGCTGCACTGTCGGAGGGGCGGTACTGAGGGAGCGCTGCACTGTCGGAGGGGCAGTACTGCAGTACTGAGGGAGTGTTGCACGGTTAGAGGGACAGTACTGAGGGAGTGCTGCACTATCAGAGGTGCAGTACTGAGGGAGCGCTGCACTGTCGGAGGGGCAGTACTGATGGAGTGCTGCACTATCAGAGGTGCAGTACTGAGGGAGCGCTACACTGTCGGAGGGGCAGTACTGCGGGAGCGCTGCACTGTCAGAGGGGCAGTACTGAGGGAGCGCTGCACTGTCGGAGGGGCAGTACTGAGAAAGCGCTGCACTGTCGGAGGGTCAGTACTGAGGGAGTGCCGCACTGTCGGAGGGGCAGTACTGAGGGAGCGCTGCACTGTCGGAGGGGCAGTACTGAGGGAGCGCTGCACTATCGGAGGGGCAGTGCTGAAGGAGCGCTGCACTGTCGGAGGGGCGGTACTGAGGGAGCGCTGCACTGTCGGAGGGACAGTACTGAGGGAGCGCTGCACTGTCGGAGGGGCAGTACTGAGGGAGCGCTGCACTGTCGGAGGGGCAGTACTGAGGGAGTGCTGCACTGTCAGAGGGGCAGCACTGAGGGAGCGCTACACTGTCGGAGGGGCAGTACTGAGGGAGCGCTACACTGTTGGAGGGGCAGTACTGAGGAAGCGCTACACTGTCGGAGGGGCAGTACTGAGGGAGCGCTGCACTGTCAGAGGGTCAATACTGAGGGAGTGCTGCACTGTCGGTGGGGCAGTACTGAGGGAACGCTGCACTGTCTGAGGGTCAATACGGAGGGATCGCTGCACTATCGGACATGCAGTACTGAGGGAGCGCTACACTGTCAGGGGGCAGTACTGAGGGAGCGCTGCACTGTCGGAGGGTCAATACTGAGGGAGCGCTGCACTGTCGGAGGGGCAGTACTGAGGGAGTGCTGCACTGTCAGAGGGACAGTACTGAGGGAGTGCTGCACTGTCGGAGGGACAGTACTGAGGGAACGCTGCACTGTCAGAGGGACAGTACTGAGGGAGCGCTGCACTGTCGGAGGGGCAGTACTGAGGGAGTGGTGCACTGTCGGAGGGACAGTACTGAGGGAGTGCTGCACTGTCAGAGGGACAGTACTGAGGGAGCGCTGCACTGTCGGAGGGGCAGTACTGATGGAGTGATGCACTGTCAGAGGGACAGTACTGAGGGAGTGCTGCACGGTCAGAGGGACAGTACTGAGGGAGTGCTGCACTATCAGAGGTGCAGTACTGAGGGAGCGCTACACTGTCGGAGGGGCAGTACTGCGGGAGCGCTGCACTGTCAGAGGGGCAGTACTGAGGGAGCGCTGCACTGTCGGAGGGGCAGTACTGAGAAAGCGCTGCACTGTCGGAGGGTCAGTACTGAGGGAGTGCCGCACTGTCGGAGGGGCAGTACTGAGGGAGCGCTGCACTGTCAGAGGGACAGTACTGAGGGAGCGCTGCACTGTCGGAGGGGCAGTACTGATGGAGTGATGCACTGTCAGAGGGACAGTACTGAGGGAGTGCTGCACGGTCAGAGGGACAGTACTGAGGGAGTGCTGCACTATCAGAGGTGCAGTACTGAGGGAGCGCTACACTGTCGGAGGGGCAGTACTGCGGGAGCGCTGCACTGTCAGAGGGGCAGTACTGAGGGAGCGCTGCACTGTCGGAGGGGCAGTACTGAGAAAGCGCTGCACTGTCGGAGGGTCAGTACTGAGGGAGTGCCGCACTGTCGGAGGGGCAGTACTGAGGGAGCGCTGCACTGTCGGAGGGGCAGTACTGAGGGAGTGCTGCACTATCGGAGGGGCAGTACTGAGGGAGCGCTGCACTGTCGGAGGGGCGGTACTGAGGGAGCGCTGCACTGTCGGAGGGGCAGTACTGCAGTACTGAGGGAGTGTTGCACGGTTAGAGGGACAGTACTGAGGGAGTGCTGCACTATCAGAGGTGCAGTACTGAGGGAGCGCTGCACTGTCGGAGGGGCAGTACTGATGGAGTGGTGCACTGTCAGAGGGACAGTACTGAGGGAGTGCTGCACGGTCAGAGGGACAGTACTGAGGGAGTGCTGCACTATCAGAGGTGCAGTACTGAGGGAGCGCTACACTGTCGGAGGGGCAGTACTGCGGGAGCGCTGCACTGTCAGAGGGGCAGTACTGAGGGAGCGCTGCACTGTCGGAGGGGCAGTACTGAGAAAGTGCTGCACTGTCGGAGGGTCAGTACTGAGGGAGTGCCGCACTGTCGGAGGGGCAGTACTGAGGGAGCGCTGCACTGTCGGAGGGGCAGTACTGAGGGAGCGCTGCACTATCGGAGGGGCAGTACTGAAGGAGCGCTGCACTGTCGGAGGGGCGGTACTGAGGGAGCGCTGCACTGTCGGAGGGACAGTACTGAGGGAGCGCTGCACTGTCGGAGGGGCAGTACTGAGGGAGCGCTGCACTGTCGGAGGGGCAGTACTGAGGGAGCGCTGCACTATCGGAGGGGCAGTACTGAGGGAGCGCTGCACTGTCGGAGGGGCAGCACTGAGGGAGCGCTGCACTGTCGGAGGGACAGTACTGAGGGAGCGCTGCACTGTCGGAGGGGCAGTACTGAGGGAGCGCTGCACTGTCGGAGGGGCAGTACTGAGGGAGCGCTGCACTATCGGAGGGGCAGTACTGAGGGAGCGCTGCACTGTTGGAGGGGCAGTACTGAGGGAGCACTGCACTGTCGGAGGGGCAGTACTGAGGGAGCGCTGCACTATCGGAGGGGCAGTACTGAGGGAGCGCTGCACTGTCGGAGGGACAGTACTGAGGGAGTGGTGCACTGTCGGCGGGACAGTACTGAAGGAGTGCTGTACTGTTGGAGGTGTTGTCTTTTGGATGAGATGTTAAACTGAGACCTTGTCTGATCTCTCAGGTGGACGTAAAAGATCCCGTGGCACTATTCCGAAGAAAAGCAGCGAAATTTCACCCCGGTGTCCTGGTGAATATTTATCCCTCAACCAACATTGCTAAAAAACAGATTCTCAGGACATTTATTCCATTGCTGTTTGTGGGATTTGCTTTCCGTGAATTGGCTGCCAAGTTTACCTACATTACAACAGTGACTACAATTCAAAAAAAGTACTTGATTGGCAATTAAATGCTTTGGGACTTCCTGGGGTTGTGAAAAGCGCTATATAAATGCAAGTTATATCTTCCTACTTCTAAATATCGACTCACTCCATGGACCCTGTGCAAATATAGTGACCTGTTGTGTTAACTTCTGAAAGGTAAGGGCTGATTTTACCCCCACCCCAGCCCCTCAGCCACCCCATCCTCACACAAGAAAGGAACGTGAGGGATATTGAGGTATTTGGTACGGGATTATTGGTGCTTGCTCTTCAGGAGGACTAGGTAAGGCCGATGGAGCAAGAACTGCCAGAGCAACGCTCACCTGGGAACCATGAGATGGATACAGGAATGGGCTTGAAACCTTGGGTGAATACTTGGTAAAGGAGCATGATGGGTTTAAATTATTACCTGGAAATGAGCCATAACTCACGTGCAGCCAATCCAATCGAGGCAAAATTACTGGTAGCGTAATTTGCGATCAATAGCCGACTGAGTAACAGATCGATTGTATCGAAACACCAATGGAGCAAAGTCTTCTGGGCCATAATTGTTATACTTGGCCAGAATCAGCGAGCATGCTGGATCTTCTTATTGTGCCAAGCTGCCTTGAGAAGGACTTCCTGTCGCTCACTGCACTTTCCGAGGACAATGAGAGATATGCAAGGCCAAAGATAAGACACAACAACAGAAAATGCTGGAAACACTCAGCAGGTCAGGCAGCATTGTGGAGACAGAAACAGAGTTAAGAACATAAGAAATAGGAGCCGGAGTCGGCCATATGGCCACTCGAGCCTGCTCCGCCATTCAGTAAGATCATGGCTGATCGTCGACCTCAACTCCACTTTCCCGCCCGATCTGCATATCCATTGATTCCCCTAGAGTCTAAAAATCTATCGATCTCTGTCTTGAATATACCCAAAGACTCAGCATCCACAGCCCTCTGGGGCAGAGAATTCCAAAGATTCACCACCCTCTGAGTGAAGAAATTCCTCATCTCGGTCTTAAATGCCGACCCCTTGTCCTGAGGCTATGCCCCCTGGTTCTAGACACTCCAACCAGGGGGAAACAACCTCTCAGCATCTACCCTGTCAATCCCCCTCAAAATCTTGTATCTGGAAAAAGTTGGAGAAGTAACAGATATTTAAGTAAGTGTGGGGCAGGGAAAGGGGGGAGGGGAGGAAAGAAAAAAGGGAAGGTCTGTGATAGGGTGGAAGGCAGGAGAGATTAAAAGACATAAGGGATGATGGTACAAGGCAAAAGGAGATGGTAATGGGACAACTTAAGAGTCCCACACTTGCTTAAATATCTGTTACTTCTCCAACTTTTTCCAGTTCTGACGAAGGGTCATCGACCTGAAACGTTAACTCTGTTTCTCTCTCCACGATGCTGCCTGACCTGCTGAGTGTTTCTAGCATTTTTTGTTGCTTTTTTTATTTCGCTTATGGGATGTGGGCGTCGCTGGCAAGGCCAGCATTTATTGCCCATCCCTAGTTGCCCTTGAGAAGGTGGTGATGAGCCGCCTTCTTGAACCGCTGCAGTCCGTGTGGTGAAGGTGCTCCCACAGCGCTGTTAGGTAGGAAGTTCCAGGATTTTGACCCAGCAACAATGAAGGATCGGCCGATATATTTCCAAGTCAGGATGGTGTGTGACTTGGAGGGGAACTTGGAGGTGGTGGTGTTCCCACGCGCCTGCTGCCCTTGTCCTTCTAGGTGGAAGAGGTTGTGGGTTTGGGAGGTGCTGCCGAAGAAGCCTTGGCGAGTTGCTGCAGTGCATCTTGTAGATGGTACACACTGCAGCCATGGTGCGCCAGTGGTGGAGGGAGTGAATGTTTAAGGTGGTAGATGGGATGCCAATCAAGTGGACTGCTTTGTCCTGGATGGTATCAAGCTTCTTGAGTGTTGTTGCAGCTGCACTCATCCAGGCAAGTGGAGAGTATTCCATCACAGTCCTGACTTGTGCCTTGTAGATGGTGGAAAGGCTTTGGGGAGTCAGGAGGTGAGACACTTGCCGTAGAATACCTAGCCTCTGACCTGCTCTTGTTGCCACAGTATTTATATGGCTGGTCCAGTAAAGTTTCTGGTCAATGGTGACCCCCAGGATGTTGATGGTGGGGGATTCGGCGATGGTAATGCTGTTGAGTGTCAGGGGGCGGTGGTTAGACTCTTGCTTGTTAGAGATAGTCATTGCCTGGCACTTCTGTGGCGTGAATGTTACCTGCCACTTATCAGCTTGCTGTTGTTTCAGATTTTCAGCATCCACAGTATTTTGCTATTGTCAAAGATAAGACAGCTGCCTGCTGGAACCCTGAGAATTCAGACCAATAAAACAAACTGTTCTACCCAGCAACAAACAAGGAGGGAAATAGATATAAAACAGACAGGATCATGGTCATATTCAAGAAACCACCAGCAGCGTTTAACAAAGAAACTGTCGACGAAGAATTAGCCCCCTTACAATCTCCTGGGGGGTGGGACGGGGAGGGGGTAAAATAGAGGCAGGCAGGCAAGGGTCTGATAAACATGCGAAAGTCAGGGCCCTTTAGCATAAATAGAACCTGGCGTGTGTTTAATGTGCAGTTGCGGGACCCGTGACCCATGACCCGCGACCTGTGACCGGGGAAAGGTGGTGGCAGGCTCAGAAGGTAAGTTCATTAATTCTATATGGTGTCTTTGTGGGCCAGAATGAGCAGGAGCGCTCTTCCACACGGCCACTATTTCGAAGAAGTGCAGGGGAGTTCTCCCTGGTGTCCTGGGGCCATTATTTATCCCTCAACCAACATCATTAAAAACAGATTATCTGGTCATTATCACATCGCTGTTTGTGGGAGCTTGCTGTGTGCAAATTGGCTGCCGCGTTTCCTACATTACAACAGTGACTCCACTTCAAAAAGTACTTCATTGGCTGTAAAGCGCTTTGGGACGTCCTGAGGTTGTGAAAGGCGCGATAGAAATGCAGGTTCGTTTTTTCTGTACTGGTTATTATGTTTGCTTTGCACGCAACAGACCCTCCCAGTTTCACTAAAGCAATATAAAAAGAAAATTGCTGCAAATCCCTAAAGGAATATCACAGGCCTCAAATGATTAAACACAGTCTGCCATTCCCTACAGTTCTTGGGTCAAGGAGTAGTGCTGACCACCTATCAGTGGTCAGGGTCTGTGCCGATCTGACAGCTTAATTGCTGCTCAAGTGAATGAATGCAACAATAACGGTCCCCAGTGTAAGATACTACATCGCACTGCATCACTAAAATAAAGCAGAATATGGAAGTAAGACTGAGTCTATGCTTAAGGAATAGAAAAGGTAATACTAGTTGGGGGTGGGGTGATAGCTGAAGCCAGCATTGGGTCTGTAGTAACAGCCTTTATTAAGTCATGGATCTGGCCCTCGCGCGGTTCTAAATGATCATTAATAGGACTTGCATTTACATAGCATCTTATTCACATCTCTTGGCACACTTTGTGTGTATGTAAACAGTCTACACACAGCAAGATCCCACACAGCAAATGAGATAAATTAATCTGTTTTTGGTGGCATTGTTTGAGGGAACATAGGAACAGGAGGAGGCCATTCAGCCCCTCGGGCCTGTTACACAGGAACAGGAGGAGGCCATTCAGTCCCTCAAGCCTGTTACGCAGGAACAGGAGGAGACCATTCAGCCCCTCGAGTCTGTTACACAGGAACAGGAAGAGGCCCATTCAGCCCCTCGAGCCTGTTACGCAGGAACAGGAGGAGGCCATTCAGCCCCTCGAGCCTGTTACACAGGAACAGGAGGAGGCCATTCAGCCCCTTGAGCCTGTCACACAGGAACAGGAGTAGGTCATTCAGCCCCTCAAGCCTGTTACACAGGAACAGGAGGAGGCCATTCAGCCCCTCGAGCCTGTCACACAGGAACAGGAGGAGGCCATTCAGCCCCTTGAGCCTGTTACACAGGAACAGGAGTAGGTCATTCAGCCCCTCGAGCCTGTTACACAGGAACAGGAGGAGGCTATTCAGCCCCCTCGAGCCTATTACACAGGAACAGGAGGAGGCCATTCAGCCCCTCGAGCCTGTTACACAGGAACAGGAGGAGGCCATTCAGCCCCTTGAGCCTGTTACACAGGAACAGGAGGAGGCCATTCAGCCCCTCGAGCCTGTTACACAGGAACAGGAGGAGGCCATTCAGCCCCTCGAGCCTGTTACACAGGAACAGGAGGAGGCCATTCAGCCCCTCGAGCCTGTTACACAGGAACAGGAGGAGGCCATTCAGCCCCTCGAGCCTGTTACACAGGAACAGGAGGAGGCCATTTAGCCCCTCGAGCCTGTTACACAGGAACAGGAGGAGGCTATTCAGCCCCTCGGGCCTGTTCCGCCATTCAATGAGATCGCTGCTGATCTGTATCATAACTTCATCCACCCGCCTTGGTTCCGTAACCCTTAATACCCTGACCCAACAAGAATCTCTCCATCTCAGTTTTGAGATTTTCCAATTGACCCCCCAGCCTCGACAACTTTTTTGGGGAGAGAGTTCCAGATTTCCACTCCCCTTTGTGTGAAGAAGTGCTTCCTGACATCACCCCTGAACGGCCTGGCTCTAATTTTAAGGTTCTGGCCCCTTTGTTCTGGACTCCCCCCCCACCAGAGGAAATAGTTTTTCTCGATCTACCCGATCGAATCACTTTATCATTTCAAAGAACTCGATTCAAGCCGGATTTATTGAGAATAATGGTCTTTAATGTAGGGTTGCAGTACTGAAGAAAGATTTTGCATAGTTTCACGGCCGTGTTTCAGTGACATGAGCTTTCTACTTCTGTTCCTGTCTCAGTTAGTGAATCGAGAATGCCTCAGTACCTCAGGGAATATTGCAGCAGCTCAAAACGCCTTGGCTGCTTTTGTTTTTTTATCATAGATTGCTTGTTTGACAACCTTCAGAAGTGAAAACACTTGCTGAAATACTCCTCACAGAAACAGATAATGAAACGTGATTCTGAAGACCTTGCATTTCTGCAGCGCCTTTCACAACCCCAGGACGTCCCAAAGCACTTTACAGCCCATGAAGTCGTTTTTTTGAAGTGTAGTCACTGTTGTAATGTGGGAAAGGCAGCAGTCAATTTACTCACAGCAAGCTCCCACAAACAGCAATGTGACAATGACCAGATCATCTGTTTTTTTAGTGATGTTGATTGAGGGATAAATACTGGCCCCAGGACACCGGGGAGAACTCCCCCGCTCTTCGCAATAGTGCCATGGGATCTTTTACATTCACCTGAGAGAGCAGACGGGGCCTCGGTTTAACGTCTCAACCGAAAGACGGCACCTCTGACAGTGCGGCACTCCCTCAGCACTGCACTGGGAGTGTCAGCCTGGATCATGTACTCCAGTTGTCTGGAGCGGGACTGGAACCCACAACCACAGGAGTGCTAGCCACCGGGCCACGGCTGACACGTCATTGGGTGGGGGTCAATTTTGACTTTGTACGATATTGTAAAACGGCGCTGGCGAGTCAGCAGCCCGTTTTACATCTCTCTCCATTTTAATTTCCGTTGACCTGATTGGAGAGAGATGTAATGACTGCTGATCCGATATCGCCCAAAGTTACAATGACCGCCCCCCCTCCACCCACCCATTGTCTAGGAAATTGTAGGAGTCCCGAACTGAACCATTGCAGGGGGGGGTGTCCCCACAAGGCAAACGCCGCCCCGTTGCTGGGAAACGCAGCTGGTAGAGTTTGTGTTACTGGCAGGGTTGGTTCTTAAGCTTGTCTCCTGCAGCTGTGTCCTAATTCCCTGTCGTATGTCAGTGATATAATATCTAGTCACGATGGGCTTTAATTTAATCGTGTTCTTAAACTATGTTTCTGGGGGTGCTCAACAGCCCATAATATATCACAATGACCCCTTGTTGCCAAGGTGAATTTGAGCGAATATTTTTCCTTTCAAAGCGAAGCAGTGATTTCTATGACGGCGCTTGACCCCGAGGTCGTTGGAGGTCGTTAGTGTCACACCGTGTTCTTATTTTCTGTGCTGAAATACCTCTGATGTTTGGTAAATATATTGAATGAGTGGCTTTTCAGAAAACGTCCAGTGAAACACAACCTCCCCTTGTGACACCAAGAATGTGGAACTCGCTCCGCCTTGGTGCTTTGAAGGTTATGGCGGTCGCAACACTACTTAGTGGGGGGGGTTTATGTTTTGGAAGCCCCCATCCAGTGTTCCTGCTGCCATTTCTTTAACTGATAGCACATGGACACTGTAACATCATCCTTCTGGAGAATCCCACGGTTCAGTCTCTTAATAGATGTTCGCCTCTTAGTGAAACATGTTTCCAGGGTTTCATTCCCGGTCGGTGAATGCAGAGAAACCTTTAATATCTTTAAAAAGCATTGGTTGTTCAAATTTGACATTCTGTAAGACATTTGTTTCACTTAGATTCTCCTGTTACACAACTCATTCATTGTTTAATAGTTAAAACATTACATTTACCTTTGAAGGAGGCCATTCGGCCCACTGTGCCTGAGTCAGTATGATCTCTTCAACAGGAGCTTGCTAATCTAATTCTATTTCCCTGACCTTTCTCCACATCCTTTAATATTTCTCCTTTTCAAATATTTAATGTATTCTCTTTTAAATATGTTCTAGTCTTGCCCTCGGCCTTGTCATCTGTGGCTGAGTGGGCAGCACTCTCGCTTCTCAGTCAGAAGGTACACTTCAAAAAGTACTTCATTGGCTGTAAAGCACTTTGGGATGTCCTGAGGTCGTGAAAGGCGCTATAGAAATAACAGTTTGTTCCTTTTTGTCCTGCCTTTTTGCAGAATGGGCACAGATTAGATCAAGGAAAGCAAGTCTTTTATTGAGTTTTCCATAACTTTAGAAGAATGAGAGGGGATCTCATTGAAACTTATAAAATTCTAACAGGACTGGACAGACTAGATGCAGGAAGGATGTTCCCGATGGCTGAGAAGTCCAGAACCAGGGGTCACAGTCTAAGGATAAGGGGTAAGCCATTTCGGACTGAGATGAGGAGGAATTTCTTCACCCAGAGAGTGGCGAACCTGTGGAATTCTCTACCACAGAAGGCAGTTGAGGCCAACTTATTAAATATATTCAAGAAGGAGTTAGATATATTTCTTAAGGCTAAAGGGATCAAGGGATATGGGGAGAAAGCAGGGACAGGGTACTGAATTTGGATGATCAGCCATGATCTCATTGAATGGCGGAGCAGGCTCGAGGGGCTGAATGGCCTACTCCTGCTCCTATCTTCGATGTTTCTATGTTTCTATGACAGAAATCTCAGCAGCAGAGATGGCGCTCCATGTTGTAAACCTCAGCACCTACATTAAAGTTTGTGACAGTCATTGCTATTAGAAGCATGAAATTTTACCCTTGTCTGAATAAAGTTTCTTCACCTCTGAACCTGCTACCAGTGACGCGCCCAATAACACAAACCACACACCCAGCTGATGCTTTAACGTTCTATCAAAAACTGCCTTCCAGTTCTAATTATTTTTCTAGGTGGGCCGTGGAAAATGTAGGTCAGCTCCCAGATCAGTGCCAATTATTGTTTGGCCACATTAAATCAGTTTGAAGGTCAAGCGCTGATTACACTGGAGGACGTCAAGCTGATGGGACAGTAGGGATTGGAGCTGAGGAACAACGAGATATAACGGGTGTCAGATATTGAGTAGCTGGAGCAAGAAGTGATCAGGCCTCGGTGCGGGGTGAAGAGAAACACGGCAGAGTGCCGGATGTGTCAGGTTGCCGCTGTAAGCTGCGGGGTGACTGGAAGCTTTTTGTTGTAAGCCTTGGCATGACAGAACTGAGGCAAAACCTGAAGCCTAGGAATGGCGGTGGGTGATACTAGTGGACGGACACTTAACGCTGTCGTGTGACATCCCACTGCCCGTCACTTTAGCGACACTGTTAACCCATTTTAGATAAACAGGTAAAATACCTGTGTTAAGATAGAGGGTGGTGAATCTTTGGAATTCTCTACCCCAGAGGGCTGTGGAGGCTCAGTCATTGGGCATATTCAAGTCAGAGATTGATAGATTTTTGAATATGAAGGGAATCAAGGGATATGGGGACAGTGCAGGAAAGTGGAGATGCGGTAGAAGATCAGCCCTGATCTTATTGAATGGCGGAGCAGGCTCGAGGGGCCTACTCCTGCTCCTAATTCTTATGTTCGTATGTTCTAAAGGGGTGTCATATAAAAGAGGCTGGAGAAACTGGGATTGCTCTGCTAAGTGCAGAGAAGGTTAAGGGAAGATTTAATAGAGGTGTTCAAAATCATGAAGGGATTTGATGTAATAAATAAGGAAAAACTGTTTCCAGTGGCAGGAGGGTCGGTAACCAGAGGACATGGATTGAAGATTATTGGCAAAAGAACCAGAGGAGGAGATGAGGAGAGATTTTTTTATGCAGCGAGTTGTTGTGATCTGGAATGCGCTGCCTGAAAGGGCGGTGGGAGCAGATTCAATAGAAACTTTCAAAAGGGAATTGGGTAAATACTTGAAAAGGAAAATTTTGCAGGGCCATGGGGAAAGAGCAGGGGGAGTGGGACTAATTGGAGAGCTCGTTCAAAGAGCCGGCACAGGCACGATGGGCCGAATGGCCTCCTCCTGTGCTGTATCATTCTATGATTGTATGAAAAGTGTGACGTGCTCGCTCATTGATATCACCCAGTTACTGCTGGGTTTATGAACTGCTCGGTATTAAAGTGGTTATTTTACTGCTCCTGCTTTTAGTTAAATCATTAGAACTTTTCAACTCCCAGGGAAGAGTTTGTTTTCCTAAACACATGATAATAATTGTTGTCAGGAAAGTAAATAAAACTTGAATAATAATTTAACAGCTGTAGTTCTAATCATGGAGTAACAAGCAAGGCTCACTGTGACCCTCACTGAATGTTAACACTCCTTCCCCCTTTATAGGCAGCACATGCCCTCACCTGTCCGTGCCCTCACCTGTACGTGCCCTCACCTGTCCGTGCCCTCACCTATCCATGCCATGCTTTCCCATGCCCTCACCTGCCCATGCCCTCACCTGCCCGTGCCCTCACCTGTCCATGCCCTCACCTGTACGTACCTCACCTGCCCATGCCATGCTTTCCCATGCCCTCACCTGCCCATGCCCTCACCTGCCCATGCCCTCACCTGTCCATGCCCTCACCTGCCCATGCCCTCACCTGTCCATGCCCTAACCTGTCCATGCCATGCTTGCCCATGTCCTCACCTGCCCATACTCTCACCTGTCCATGCCCTCACCAGTCCATGCCATGCTTTCCCATGCCCTCACCTGCCCATGCCCTCACCTGTCCATGCCCTCACCTGCCCATACTCTCACTTGTCCATGCCCTGACCTGTCCATGCCATGCTTTCCCATGCACTCACCTGCCCATACCCTCACCTGTCCATGCCCTCACCTGTCCATGCCATGCTTGCCCATGCCCTCACCTGCCCATGCCCTCACCTGCCCATGCTCTCACCGGTCCATGCCCTCACCTGCCCATGCCCTCATCTGCCAATGCCCTCACCTGCCCATACTCTCACCTGTCCATGCCCTCACCTGTCTATGCCATGGTTGTCCATGCCCTCACCTGCCCATACCCTCACCTGTCCATGCCTTCAGCTGTCCATGCCATGTTTGCCCATGCCCTCACCTGCCCATATCCTCACCTGTCCATGCCCTCACCTGTCCATGCCATACTTGCCCATGCCCTCACCTACCCATACCCTCACCTGTCCATGCCCTCACCTGTCCATGCCATGCTTGCCCATGCCCTCACCTGCCCATACCCTCACCTGTCCATGCCCTCAGCTGTCCATGCCATGTTTGCCCATGCCCTCACCTGCCCGTATCTCACCTGTCCATGCCCTCACCTGTCCATGCCATACTTGCCCATGCCCTCACCTGCCCATACCCTCACCTGTCCATGCCCTCACCTGTCCATGCCATGCTTGCCCATGCCCTCACTTGCCCATACCCTCACCTGTCCATGCCCTCACCTGTCCATGCCATGCTTGCCCATGCCCTCACTTGCCCATACCCTCACCTGTCCATGTCCTCACCTGTCCATGTCCTCACCTGTCCATGCCCTCATCTACCCATGAATGTCCAAATATCCATCAGTGATATTATCTACTGCTTCCAGAATATATTCCGAGGTGTCACTATTCCATGGCTTTGCTATGAAAGCAACAGTGAAGATATTAATTTGTTGAAGTGTCATTGCTCCTTCAATATGTGTTGAGCATCAGTAGAGAGGAGCTCATGGTCCGACTGGTCCCGATGCACTTAGCTTGCACTGTTGATGAGATACCGTGACTATCTTTGTGGCACCATGTCCTTGACCCATTCTGACCATATACCAACTCTAATTGGGCACATTCCCTTCTATCGAACTGCAGGTATTATGTGATTCCAGCGATATTTTTACAAATGCAGGTGATTGTTCAAATTTCTGTAGTCTCATTGACAACTCACAGGCAACAACAAGGACAACTAAAGAAAGGGTAGGGCCTATTAGAGATCATGAGGGTAATCTGTGTGTGGAGGCGGGAGACGTCGGTAGGGTTCTTAATGAATACTTTGCATCTGTTTTCACGAAGGAGAGGGGCGAAGCAGACATTGCTATCGGGGGAGGAATGTGAAATATTAGATGAAATAAACATAGTGAGAGAGGAAGTATTAAGGGGCTTAGCAGTTTTAAAAGTGGATACATCCCCAGGTCCAGATGAAATGTATCCCAGGCTGTTAAGCGAAGCAAAAGAGGAAATAGCAGAGGCCCTGACCATCATTTTTCAATCCTCTTTGGCTTCAGGTGTGGTGCTGGAGGACTGGAGGGCTGCTAATGTGGTGCCCTTGTTTAAAAAGGGGAAAAAGGATAGACCGAGTAATTACAGGCCAGTCAGCCTAACCTCGGTGGTGGGAAAATTATTGGAAAGAATTCTGAAGGACAGGATAAATCTTCATTTAGAAAGACACAGATTAATCAAGGATAGTCAGCATGGATTTGTTAATGGAAGGTCGTGTCTGACAAATTTGATTGAATTTTTTGAGGAGGTAACAAGGAGGGTAGGTGAGGGTAGTGTGTTTGATGTAGTATACATGGACTTTAGCAAGGCTTTTCATAAGGTTCCACATGGCAGACTGGTCAAGAAGTTAAAAGCCCATGGGATCCAAGGCAAAGTGACAAGTTAGATTCAAAACTGGCTCAGAGACAGGAAGCAGAAGGTAATGGTTGATGGGTGTTTTTGTGACTGGAAGGCTTTTTCAGTGGGGTTCCGCAGGGCTCAGTACTAGGTCCCTCGCTTTTTGTGGTAAAAATCAATGGTCTAGACTTGAATATAAGGGGTATGATTAAGAAGTTTGCAGATGATATTAAAATCGGCTGTGTGGTTGATACTGAAGAAGGAAGCTGTAGACTGCAGGAAGATATCAATAAATTGGTCAGGTGGGCAGAACTGTGGCAAATGGAATTCAATCCGGAGAAGTGTGAGGTAATGCATTTGGGGAGGGCTAACAAGGAAAGGGAATATACATTAAATGGTGGGACACTGAGTAGTGTAGAGGAACATAGGGACCTTGGAGTGCATGTCCACAGGTCCCTGAAGGTAGCAGGCCAGGTAGATAAGGTGGTTAAGAAGGCATACGGAATACTTGCCTTTATTAGCCGTGGCATAGAATACAAGAGCAGGGGGGTTATGCTTCAACTGTATAAAACACTAGTTAGGCCTCAGCTAGAGTACTGCATGCAGTTCTGGTCACCACATTACAGGAAAGATGTGATTGCACTAGAGAGGGTACAGAGGAGATTTACAAGGCTGTGCCGGGAGTAGAGAATCTTAGCTGTGAGGAAAGACTGGATAGGCTGGGGTTGTTTTCCTTGGAACAGAGTGTAATGATCAATAACATGTCATTCTATAGTGGACACTAGGTGGAGCCGTAGAGCTGTGTAGAGCTGTATATAGCTGTATGTATAAGACTACACTACCCAGCTGTATGTACATTAAGACTACATTAACCATGAGGCACTAGGCTACCCACAAGGCAGCAGTTAAGATGGAAACCTCTACAGATACTGTACCTAGTCCACATGTGCTCAATAAAAGTGTCTAGCAAAAGCTAGCTGTGTTCATAATAAGAATGTCTATTTATTAAAGAACATAAGACAGAGGAGGCTGAGGGGAGACTTTATTGAGGTGTATAAAAGTATGAGGGGCTGAGATAAAGTGGATAGAACGGACCTATTTCCCTTAGCAGAGGGGTCAAAAACAAGGGGGCACAGATTTAAAGTAATTGGGGGAAGGTTTAGAGGGGATTTGAGGGGAAATTTCTTCACCCAGAGGGTTGTGGGGGTCTGGAACTCACTGCCTGAAAGGGTGGTAGAGGCAGGAACCCTAACCACATTTAAAAAGTACTTGGATGTGCACTTGGGATGCTGTAACCTGCAGGGCTACGGACCAAGAGCTGGGAAGTGGGATTAGGCTGGATAGCTCTTTGTTGGCCGGCGTGGATATGATGGGCCGAAATGGCCTCCTTCCGTGCTGTAACTTTCTATGATTCTATGAACTCTGATGTATTGTGGATAAGTACCAACACTGGTGTTAATTGGGTGGGGAAATTGGGAGGGCCCAGTGATCTAAGAACATAAAAACATAAGTAATAGGAGAAGGAGAAGACCATACAACCCCTCGAGCCTGCTCCGCCATCCAGTAAGATCATGGCTGATCATCGACCTCAACTCCACTTTCCCGCCCGATCTCCATATCCCTTGATTCCCCTAGAGTCCAAAAATCTATCGATCTCAGTCTTGAATATACTCAACGACTCAGCATTCACAGCCCTCTGGGGTAGAGAATTCCAAAGATTCACAACCCTCTGAGTGAAGAAATTCCTCCTCATCTCAGTCTTAAATGGCCTACCCCTTATCCTGAGACTATGCCCCCTAGTTCTAGACTCCTCAGCCAGGGGGAAACAACCTCTCAGCATCTACCCTGTCAATCCCTCTCAGAATCTTGTATGTTTCAATGAGATCACCTCTCATTCTTCTAAACTCTAGAGAGTTCTGCGCAATCTCTCATCATAGGACAGCCCTCTCATCCTAGGAATCAATCTAGTGAACCTTTGTTGCACCGCCTCCAAGGCAAGTATATCATTCCTTAGATAAGGAGAGCAAAATTGTGCACAATACTTCAGGTGTGGTCTCACCAAGGCCCTGTGTAACTGCAGCAAGACTTCCTTACTCTTATACCCCAACCCCCTTGCAATAAAGGCCAACATGCCATTTGCCTTCCTTATTGCTTGCCGTACCTGCGTGCTAGCTTTCTGTGTTTCTTGCAAGAGGACACCCAAATCTCTCTGAACACCAACATTTAAAAGTTTCTCACCATTTATAAAATATTCTGTTTTTCTATTCTTCCTACCAAACTGAATAACCTCACATTTCCCCACATTATACTCCATCTACCACCTTACTGCCCACTCACTCAGTCTATCTATATCCCTTTACAGACTCTTTGGGGGAAAAAGTCAGTTGGTTTGCACCTCCCGTTAGCGCCTTAAGAGGGCGCTAATTGGGGCGCAAAGCAACTCGCGCCCGGGCGCAGCGATGTTGTGCCGCTCGCGAAATTAACTAGACATTTTGCGGCGGTGCTAAACACTACCGCCACGATCTCCTGCGCCGGCAGATCGTGACGTCAGTCGAGTGCGCAATGCCCCGGACTGGATATTGAGTGGCGCCCCCTGCCTTACCGCCTGCCGCTAGCAATGACAGGTTGAGGGGAGCGTTTTGCAGTCAGAAAGGGACAGGGGGAGCACTATTTAAAGGCGACCGCTTCCTACCTTTTTTTGTCGGCAACATTTTTTGCACCACGCATTCTGAGAGCGAGAGACAGACTTCTGGAGAGATTCAATGCTGTGTGAAGGAGTTTTGGGTACTGAGCAGCACTTTGCAGGTTCATTTTGATTTGCCCTTCCTTGTATTGATTTAGAAGAGACTATGGGGGCTGCACTCTGAGCTCTTTCCCTGGGCCTCTCCATTGTTCGTTCCTGCAGATTTGATGTACAGGTCTCTCCAGGCCGAGGTTCAAGGCTGCAATGAGCAGGGTGTGGATGGAGAGCAAGATCGACCCTCCCCTTTAAGAACTGGCCGGCGCCAGTGTGTCTGTGTTCCATTGCTGACTGACATCACATGAGCTTCGCCAGCGCTCTGAGGTAGCGCCTCGCTCCTCGGCCTTTGTGCCTTAAGACAGGTGTGAAGCGTCTGATTTAGTGCTCCAATCGCCTCCAGGGGTGATAAAAGCCAAGTTTGGAGGCGATAATTAGCGTCAGGCGCTAAACTTTGCGCCCGGCCGATAATCGCGCCCCAAACGGGGCAATACTGAATTTTCCCCCTTTGTGTTCTCCTCACAGCTCACTGTCCCACCGAGCTTTGTATGATTTGTATGTGTTTGATAAAGAAAAGAAAGAACATTTATATAGAACCTTTCACATCCTCAGGACATCCCAAAGCATTTTACAGCCAATGAAATACTTTTTGAAGTGTAGTCACTGTTGTAATGTAGGAAACACGGCAGACAATTTTGCGCACAGCAAGTTCCCGCACTCAGCAATGTGATAATGACCAGATAATCTGTTTTAGTCATTAGTTTGTTGAGGGATAAATAGTGGCCAGGACACCTGGGGGAACTCCCCTGCTCTTCTTTGCAATAGTGCCATGGAATCTTTGACGTCCACTTGAGAGGGTTTAACGTCCCATCTGAAAGACGGCACCTCCAACAGTGCAGCACTCCCTCGGTACTGCCCCTCTGACAGTGCAGCGCGCTTTCAGTACCGCCCCTCCGACAGTGCAGCACTCCCTCAGTACTGCCTCTCCGACAGTGCAGCGCTCCCTCAGTACTGCCCCTCCAACAGTGCAGCGCTCGCTCAGTACTGCCCCTCCGACAGTGCAGCACACCCTCAGTACTGCCCTTCTGACAGTGCGGCGCTCCCTCAGTACTGCCCCATCGACAGTGTGGCACTCCCTCAGTACTGCCCCTCGGACAGTGCAGCGTGCCCTCAGTACTGCCCTTCCGACAGTGCAGCGCTCCCTCAGTACTGCCCCTCCAACAGTGCAGCGCACCCTCAGTACTGCCCCTCTGACAGTGCAGCGCTCCCTCAGTACTGCCCCTCCGACAGTGCGGCACTCCCTCAGTACTGCCCCTCGGACAGTGCAGCACTCCCTCAGTACTGCCCCTCCGACAGTGCAGCGCACCCTCAGTACTGCCCCTCCGACAGTGCAGCGCTCCCTCAGTACCGCCCCTCTGACATTGCAGCGCTCCCTCAGTACTGCCCCTCCAACAGTGCAGCGCTCGCTCAGTACTGCCCCTCCGACAGTGCAGCGCTCCCTCAGTACTGCCCCTCCGACAGTGCAGCGCTCTCTCAGCGCTGCCCCTCCAACAGTGCAGCGCTCGCTCAGTACTGCCCCTCCGACAGTACAGCGCTCCCTCAGTACTGCCCCTCCGACAGTGCAGCGCACCCTCAGTACTGCCCCTCTGACAGTGCGGCGCTCCCTCAGTACTGCCCCTCCGACAGTGCAGCGCACCCTCAGTACTGCCCCTCTGACAGAGCGGCGCTCCCTCAGTGCTGCCCCTCTGACAGTGCGGCGCTCCCTCAGTACTGCCCCTCCGACAGTGCGGCGCTCCCTCAGTACTGCCCCTCCGACAGTGCGGCGCTCCCTCAGTACTGCCCCTCCGACAGTGCGGCGCTCCCTCAGTACTGCCCCTCGGACAGTGCAGCACTCCCTCAGTACTGCCCCTCTGACAGTGCGGTGCTCCCTCAGTACTGCCCCTCCGACAGTGCAGCGCACCCTCAGTACTGCCCCTCCGACAGTGCAGCACTCCCTCAGTACTGCCCCTCTGACCGTGCGGTGCTCCCTCAGTACTGCCCCTCCGACAGTGCAGCACTCCCTCAGTACTGCCCCTCCGACAGTGCAGCGCACCCTCAGTACTGCCCCTCCGACAGTGCAGCACTCCCTCAGTACTGCCCCTCTGACCGTGCGGTGCTCCCTCAGTACTGCCCCTCCAACAGTGCAGCGCTCCCTCAGTACTGTCCCTCTGACAGTGCAGCGCTCCCTCAGTACTGCCCCTCCAACATTGCAGCGCTCCCTCGGTACTGCCCCTCTGACCGTGCAGTGCTCCCTCAGTACTGCCCCTCCGACAGTGCAGCACTCCCTCAGTACTGCCCCTCCGGCAGTGCAGCGCTCCCTCAGTACTGCCCCTCCAACATTGCAGCGCTCCCTCAGTACTGCCCCTCCGACAGTGCAGCGCTCCCTCAGTACTGCCCCTCCGGCAGTGCAGCGCTCCCTCAGTACTGCCCCTCCGGCAGTGCAGCGCTCCCTCAGTACTGCCCCTCCAACATTGCAGCGCTCCCTCAGCACTGCCCCTCCAACAGTGCAGCGCTCCCTCAGTACTGCCCCTCCGACAGTGCAGTGCTCCCTCAGTACTGTCCCTCCGACAGTGCAGCACTCCCTCAGTACAGGCCCTCCGACAGTGCAGTGCTCCCTCAGTACTGCCCCTCCGACAGTGCAGTGCTCCCTCAGTACTGTCCCTCCGACAGTGCAGCACTCCCTCAGTACAGGCCCTCCGACAGTGCAGCACTCCCTCAGTACAGGCCCTCCGACAGTGCAGTGCTCCCTCAGTACTGCCCCTCCGACAGTGCAGTGCTCCCTCAGTACTGTCCCTCCGACAGTGCAGCACTCCCTCAGTACTGCCCCTCCAACAGTGCCGCACTCCCTCAGTACTGCCCCTCCAACATTGCAGCGCTCCCTCAGTACTGCCCCTCCAACAGTGCCGCACTCCCTCAGTACTGCCCCTCCAACAGTGCAGCGCTCCCTCAGTACTGCCCCTCCGACAGTGCAGCGCTCCCTCAGTACTGCCCCTCCAACAGTGCCGCACTCCCTCAGTACTGCCCCTCCAACAGTGCAGCGCTCCCTCAGTACTGCCCCTCCAACAGTGCCGCACTCCCTCAGTACTGCCCCTCCAACAGTGCCGCACTCCCTCAGTACTGCCCCTCCGACAGTGCAGCACTCCCTCAGTACTGCCCCTCCGACAGTGCAGCGCTCCCTCGGTGCTGCAGTGGAGTGTCAGCCTGGATTTTGTGCTCGAGGCTCTTGAACCCACAACCTTCCAACTCAGAGGGAGGGGCACAGGCCAATAGATCTTTGCCCCTATGCTTCGTGTCTTCCCGATATTTGGAATGTCATTCTGTTACAACATATACACAGTTGATTGCAGGAGGTTTGGAGATGAATACTGATCTCTGAATGCTTCTTCTCTGCCCTCGAGAACAACAATTTATTTTTATTCAGTTCATCAACAATCAAGTGCAATGCCAAACGAGCGCATCAGCTTTTCCTCGGGCAGTTATAATGACGAGAGGAATTAGACAGCTCTGTGTCTCTCCTAATCTGAGGAACCTCAGGCGATGCAGTTATTGGATTGTGCACTTCATTCACATTCATTCGACATCCAGAACTGTTTCATTACCCCAACTTACACAGGGGCTCGCGCCAGTGTGGCCTGGTGCTGGGCCTGTCAAATCCAGCAATAAAGATGACAAGGCGGATAATTAAGAATGAAATACGTGCTGTGTTTCACAAGCCAGTAGGTTCAGTGCGCAATACCTACCCAGGCCCCACAAGCCGCAGCTGAATACTGAAATGACAGAATTTAGCCCAAAGTTCAGTCGGTACAGGTGTAGGTTGTGTAGCTCAGTCACTGACAATGTGGGAATGCAGCTGGGCGTGTTATATTACCTCAGACATAGTAGAGGAGTCTGTCATTTTCTGAAAACAACAACCACTTGTATTTATAGAGCGTCTTTAACATAGTAAAACGTCCAAAGGCACTTCACAGGAGCGATTATCAAACAAAATTTGACACCGAGTCACATAAGGAGGTATTAGGACAGGTGACCAAAAGCTTGGTCAAAGAGGTAGGTTTTAAGGAGGGTCTTAAAGGAGGAGAGAGAGGTAGAGAGGCGGAGAGGTTTAGGGAGGGAATTCCAGAGCTTAGGGCCCAGGCAACTGAAGGCACGGCCTATGGTGGAGCGATTAAAATCGGGGATGCCCAAGGGGCCAGAATTGGAGGAGCGCAGAGATCCCGGAGGGTTATAGAGCTGGAGGTGATTACAGCATTAGGGAAGAGGCAAGGCCATGGAGGGATCTGAACACAAGGTGAGAATCTGATGGTGCGTGCACCATTTGTATTCTGTAGTAAGAGTAGCTTTGGGCTTGTGTACCTGCACCAGTCCATGCTGCTCTGAATAGTGCGCTAGTATTTTTAACAATTCTAAAACCTGGAGTAGCAGCGGCAGCGAGGAGGCGGAGGAGCGCCAGCGAAAAAAAACAACTGCAAAACAGCGAAAGTGGCGTCACAACCAGGGAAGGAGCTGATTGGCGAGTAGCTGGTAAGTGTTTCTAGTTAATAGTCTATTAAGTAATGGCATGGCAGGGCAGCTCAGTTCCGTGGAATGCGCATCCTGTGCCATGTGGGGACTCCGGGACGTTTCCTGTGTCCTGGACAACTACATGTGCAGGAAGTGTCGTCAGCTGGAGGAGCTGGAGCTCTGTGTTTCGGAGCTTGAGCAGCAGCTGGCATCACTGCGGTGCATCCGTGAGGCTGAAAGCTACGTGGATAGCACATTTCAGGAGGTGGTCACCCTGCAGATAAAGAATGAGCGGGCAGAGAGGGAATGGGTGACCGCCAGACAGAAGAGGAGGACCAGGCAGGTAGTGCAGGAGTCCCCTGAGTGCATCTCGCTCTCCAATCAGTATTCAGAATACTGGTGAGGGTGACGGTTCCTCTGGAAAGTACAGCCAGAGCCAAGACTGCGGCACCACGGGTGGCTCAGCTGTACAGAGGGGAGGAAGAAGATCAGGAAAGCAATAGTGGTAGGGGATTCGATAGTTCGGGGAGCAGACAGGTGTTTCTGCGACCGCAGCCATGACTCCAGGGTGGAATGTTGCCTCCCTGGTGCCAGGGTCAAGGATGTCAGTGAGTGACTGCAGAACATTCTGAGACGGGAGGGTGACCGGCCAGAGGTTGTGGCCCGTAGAATCATAGGGGGAAAAATTTGGTTGCTTTGCGCCTCCCGTTAGCGCCCTGAGAAAGTGCTAACGGGGCGCAAAGCAACTAGTGACTGGGCACGGCACGGCCAACACCTCGACGTCATCGCCATGCGCAGCCCCGATCACGATCTTCAGTAGCGCCCCCTGACTTACCACCGGACGCTATCTCCAACGGGGTCAGGGGGGTCTACCTGCGGCCGGGGCGGCGCTATTTAAAGGCGAGGTGCCGGGAGGCCATTTTTGTTTTAGGCCGCCTGCCAGCACCTGCTCCCGTTACCGTCCTCCTATTCCTGTACTCACTAGCATGTGGCACCAGGAGTAATCTGCAGATTACTACTTTTGCGGTCCTGCCCCCAACTGCATCCGGCCAACGGATGTGATTTGAGGTTGATTGGCCTTGTTAAGCCTGCCCTGCAGGCTTGTCAGCCAATTAAGAGGAAGCCGGTCAGACGACAGCATTTGATGATGCGTCATCTGCCGGTTTTCTGAAAGGGACCACGCAAAAAATTTTTCTGACAGCTCATTTCTCAGTGTTTGATAGCATTGGGATACTGCAAACACTGACAATCACTGTACAAAGGTGAGCTCTTGCACCTAGGCTCTCCAATGACTTTCTCTATAGGCTAGAACAGATGGCAGCTGCAGGTGAGGTTACAGAAGCGATCTGTCACTGGTGAGAGAGGTTCTTCCAATGAGGTGGGACTAGACAGCCAATTGAAAACTTGTTACCTACAGAAAAGTGTAAATGCATTAAAAATGTTTTTCCCAACATTTCCTTACCTCTGAAACTCACCAGTGCATATTAAAAAGGGGCCAGTGGGTGGCACTCTTGTCTCTGAGTCAGAAGGTCGTAGGTTCAAGTCTCACTCCAGAGACTTCAAAACAAAATACAAGCTGACACTCCCAGTGCAGTACTGAGGGAGTGCGGCACTGTCGGAGGTGCTGTCTTTCAGATGAGACATTTAATCAAAGCCCTCTCTGCCCTCTCAGGTGGACGTAAAAGATCCTGTGCCCACTATGTCGAAGAAGAGCAAAGGAGTTTTCCCCGGTGCCCTGGGGCCAATATTTATCCCTCAACCAACATCACTAAAACAGATTATCTGGTCATTATCACATTGCTGTTTGTGGGAGCTTGCTGTGCGCAAATTGGCTGCTGTGTTTCCCACATTGCAACAGTGACTGCACTTCACAAGTACTTCATTGGCTGTAAAGCGCGTTGGGACATCCTGAGGTTGTAAAAGGCGCTATAGAAATGCAAGTTTGTTTTTACCATCTCAAACAGGCTGGGGCTTCACCGTCCAGGGCTAGGCCCGTGTGAAAGTGTTAACGAGCCAGTCGTCGGGGTTAACGGGACAGTAAATCTCCCCACCCCATCGGGAGGCAGTTATCGCCTCATTAACCTGGATTTCAACAAGTTAAAATCGACCCCCACCCAGCCCCCCAAACACCTGAGATTGAAATTTTAACTCAGTGCTGAGGTGTAAGAGCAGTGAAAAACAAGAGAGCATCTGAAATGTACGCTGCAAACCCCCAGCCAACTGGAGTCTTTGGGCTGGATTTTCATTCAGGAGTCGGGATGGAGGCGGGACTACAACTTTCGGGGTTGTAATCCTGCCTCCATCAAGATGTGGCCAATCCATGCGATTTTAACTTGATTGACCTTGTTGAGCCCGCCCAGCGGGCTCAGCAGACCAATTGAGGGCCACCCGGCTGTAATGATCAGTAACATGTCATTCTAGAATGGTACACTAGGTGGAGCTGTATGTTTAATAGTGGGCCACCCAGAAGGCAGTAGTCAAGATGGATGCCTGTACACTAGTCCACATGGCTGAATAAATGACTAGCTCAAGCTAGCTGTTCATAATGAAAACGTCTATTTATTTATGAACATAACATGGTACCAGGATTGGTAATATCTGCTGAATATTGTGAAACATGACATGGAGAATTTGAAGCCATTGGAGGGTTTGCAACTCACGGGGAATGTCGACTGCAATTGGCGGACTTTCAAACAACAATTCGAACTCTACATTGCTGCCATCGGGTTCGGTACGATGCCAGACGCAAGGAAAATAGCGTTACTGCTCACGGTTGCAGGCCCACAGGCGATAGAGGTATTTAATATGTTTGTATTTGATCAAGAGGAGGACAGAGAAAAAATGGACGATGTGCTAAAGAAGTTTGATACACATTGTTCTCCCAAAAAGAACGAGACCGATGAGAGGTACTTGTTTCGTTCACAGACACAGCAGCAAAATGAGACTTTTGACAGCTTTGTGAACGATCTAAAACTGAAAGCACAGACATGTAATTTCTCTGAGCTGAAATCATCCATGATTCGTGACCAGATTGTGTTTGGTATTCATGATAAGAAAGTCAGGGAACGTTTGTTGAGAGAAACCGAACTAACATTGGAGGATGCTGTGAAAATATGCCATGCCAGTGAGCTAGCTCAACAGCACGCAAAGACTTTCAGTGAAATTAATAATAATGCGACTTTAGTGAATGACTGTGCTGCTGTCGGTGCTGTGTCCTACAAGGGGAAGAAACAGGGGCAGAACAGAAATGCAAAGCAATCGGAGGATGGAATTTTTAATTGTAAATGCTGTGGTTACAAGCACCAGCCAAGACAATGCCCAGCGTTTGGAAAAATGTGCACAAAATGTAATGGAAAGAATCACTTTGCCAAACAATGCTTTTCAAAAATGTAAAAACAAAGAAAGGGCAACAAGTCAATGTGATTGAGGATACTGATTTAAGTGAGACATTTTTTGTAGGAAGGGTGTCATGTGACAATATAGAAAAGGATACAGAAAATGTGTAGCCCTCAGGAATGGACAATGCTGAACATAAAGTTAATGCAGTAAAAGAGGAGAAATGGATGATGCCACTGCAGGTAAATGGAGCATTAGTTACATTGAAACTAGACACTTGGGCAAAAGCAAACTTAATCAGTATGAGTGACAGTAAAAATATGAAAGAAAAGCCTAAAATAATGGAATGTCAGTACTACTGAAGAACTATAATGGACAGAAAATAGATAGCTTAGGTGTATGCAGACTTAAAGTGACAGTCAAAGACAAAGTGCATCATCTCATGTTTTCTGTTGTGGCTGAAGGACTTGATTCACTACTAGGTGACAAAGCTTGTGAGGACTTAGAACTGGTCAAGAGAGTCTACCGTACAAACTGTGCCATAAGCAGACCAGATGACTCGGTGGATTCTGTAGTGAGTAATTTCCAGGATGTGTTCAAAGGATTTGGAGTTCTACCATTCACTTACAAGATCTAGCTAAAGGAGAATGCTCAGCCAGTGGTACAGGCTCCATGGAGAGTTCCAGCACCCCTGCGTGACCGGCTCAAGAAAGAACTGGACAGAATGACCACACTAGGAGTCATCAGGAAAGCCGAAGAGCCAACAGACTGGGTTAACTCCATGGTATGTGTAAAGAAAAAGAACAATGATCTAAGAGTATGCATGGATCCAAAGGACTTAAATGCAAACATAAAACGTGAACACTACCAGATTCCCAAGCAAGAAGAAATCACCAGTGAAATGTCAGGTGCCAGATACTTCACAAAGCTCGATGCCTCACAAGGATTTTGGCAACTAAAACTGGATGAAGCGAGCACCAAATACTGTACCTTCAACAAACCATTTGGCTGGTATTGTTTCCTCAGAATGCATTTCGGGATAATATCTGCATCTGAAATCTTTCATAGAGCGATGGAACACATAATTGAAGGTCTGGAAGGAGTTCGGGTCTATGTTGATGACATCATCATCTGGGGCTCCACACTGAAAGAACACAATGAGAGAATGACTAAAGTGCTACAGAGCATATGCCGGAATGGACTGAAGCTCAACAAAGCCAAGTGTCAGATTGGCGTCCAGGAAGTCACTTTCCTAGGAGATAATCTATCTGGTAAAGGAATAGAGCCAGATATGTAAAAAGTAAACGCCATACTCAACATGCCCCGACCCACTGACAAAAAAGGAGTGCTACGCATCATGGGGATGATAAACTTCATTGGAAAGTTCATTCCTAACTTGTCAGCCAAGACAGCCTGTCTGCGAGACCTGCTACATAAAACAAATGAGTTCGCATTGACAGAAAGACATGAACAAGAGTGGATGAACCTCAAAACAGTGCTGACAACCACACCTGTACTCACCTTCTTTGACCCAACAAAGAGAATCAAAGTGTCAACGGATGCATCAAAAGATGGCCTAGGCGCGGTCCTGCTACAAGCAGAGGGTGAAGATTGAAAGCCTGTTGCCTATGCCTCCAGGTCTATGACTGATTCTGAGTGTCGATACGCCCAGATTGAAAAGGAATATCTAGGCTTGGTAGTGGGACTAGAAAAGTTCCATGGCTACATATATGGACTTCCCACCTTCACAGTTGAGACAGACCACTGCCCACTGGTTGCCATCATTAAAACAAAACCTGAATGAGATGTCTCCAAGGATTCAGCGACTCATGATGAAGCTGAAAAGATATGACTTTGAACTGATCTACACACCAGGCAAACACATAGTGTTAGCAGATGCACTATCCCGAGCACCCACAATGAGTCATGTGAGCTCTACTGAAGAAGACGTGGATGTTCATGTGAGTATGGTCACTGCTGCGCTGCCCATGTCAGACACAAAATCAAAGCAAATAGCAGAAGAAACAGTAAAAGATACAGTGTTACAAACAGTAATAGAGAACATTCATCATGGTTGGCCAAAAGGTTCCTGTCCAAAGTACTTTCACATCAGGTCAGAGTTGAGTGTCGCAAGTGGACTATTACTAAAACAGAACAGAATAGTCATTCCACAGGCTCTACGTCAAGACATGCTCAAAAGGATTCATGAGGGACACCTCGGAATTGAAAAATGCAAAAGGAGAGCAAGAGACACTGTTTATTGGCCTGGCATAAATAAGGACATTGAGAACATGATAGGCATATGTGAGACATGTCAGAAACACCAAAACAAACAAGCAAAGGAACCAATGATACTAGCTGACTTACCAACAGCACCATGGCAAAAGATTGGTATGGACCTCTTTCATTTGAATGGTAAAGACTATCTAATAGTGATTGACTACTATTCTAACTATCCTGAGATGGCGCTGCTCTCAAGCATATCAGCAAGCAGTGTCATAATGCAAGTTAAATCCATCTTCGCCAGACATGGAATTCCCAGGATTGCCGTTAGCGACAATGGTCCGTGCTTCAACTGTAAGGAGTGGCAACAGTTTGCAGCACATTATGACTTTCAACACATCACATCCAGTCCTCTGTATGCTCAGTCGAATGGTAAGGCAGAGAAAGGTGTTCAAGTTCTCAAACAGCTACTGAAGAAAGCAACAGAAAGCAAGTCTGATCCTTATCTCGCCCTGCTGAGCTACCGAGCCTCCCCTTTAGACTGTGGTTCTTCACCTGCTGAACTCCTAATGGGTCACAAGTTGCGCACCACACTACCCTGCTGTGCAACAGAAAAGCAGAGTAAGGAACTGAGACAGAGACTTCAACTGTTAAAGCTGAAACAGAAACCACACTATGACAAGTCATCCAAAACTCTGAAACCATTGACAAGGGATAATGTTGTCAGGATTGAGGATCCAGATGCATGGAACAGGAAAGCTACAGTTCTTGAGGGAGTAGGACCAAGGTCATACACTGTTAGAACTGAGGAAGGACAGATTCTCAGGAGGAACCGCCGTTCCCTCCTGAAAACACAAGAAACTATCCAAGAGCAAATCGATGACAATGCCGCAACTGAATCTTGTCACTCACCACCAGAACAATCTAACACAAACACACATGCAGGCTCTCATGAAAACACATCAGACTTACCTGTGCTGAGAAGATCCACACGTGAAGTAAAAAAGCCTGATAGACTTAATCTTTGAGTACAAAGAAAACTATAATAAAAGAATGAAAAGCTTAGAGTTCATAAAGTAAAGCTTTGAAAATGTGTTGACTGTTATGAAGATGTTTATGTCGTTATGATTGATTGATATTGATTTTGTTTAACCTCTAAGGAAGGGGGATGTAATGATCAGTAACATGTCATTCTAGAATGGTACACTAGGTGGAGCTGTATGTTTAGTAGTGGGCTACCCAGAAGGCAGTAGTCAAGATGGATGCCTGCACACTAGTCCACATGGCTGAATAAATGATTAGCTCAAGCTAGCTATTCATAATGAAAACGTCTATTTATTTATGAACATAACACCGGCAACAGGTAATGTCACAGACTGAAATTTCATCTGCCAAGATGTTTTGACAGATGAAGTATCAGCATTTCACAGCTGTTTGAAGCTGTCAAACACTGACAGTCTTACTTCTAACCTGAGTCCTTCTCCACAGACTCAGTTAGAAATCTCTCCTGCATAGAAAGCTGAAGGCTGTCACTTTTGACAGTTCGCAGCCATTCTGCTTTCTGTGCCGGTGAGATGAGGGACTCCCCGAACCTAAAGGAAGGAAGGCTGTAAAGGTAAGAAAAGGTCATTTACACTTCTTTACACACTTTAGACACACCAAACACACTTACCTTTGCACTCATGAACCCATCACTCACCTGAACACTGACATCTCGACCCCTCCAAGCCCTTCAACCCGACGGCCCAACTCCTCCAACTTGGCGTGGTTTGGAGCCATCGGGATTCCCACAGTTCAAGCTTAAAAATAGGGATTAGGCTAAAAACTGCCTGTTAATTGTCGATAATCCCTTCCCACCTCGGGTAGGCGGGTCCAAGTGCGGGGCGGGCACCCGCCTCCTTTGAAATTGGCATGGAGGCGGGTTGGGGGCGGGATGGTGTCGGGACCCCCGATTTCAGGAATTTAACCCCCCGCACGCCTCCAATCCCGCCTCCACGGCCCAATGAAAATCGAGCCCTTTGTCTGTTATCAATTGCACAGATGAAACTGATCAATCACTTCCCATAAGTGACTCCCACGGCCTCCCTTTAAGAGCGAGCGCTTCTGTAGGTGCCCCACTCTGCATTATTCCTTGTTGTATAGACATGCAAGTGATGCTCAGTTCCTCGCTATAAACGGCCGCAGTCAATTTGGATTAGATACATTATTATTATATATTTGCAATGAGTGACATTGCCGTTTGTGAGGGAGCAATAGTCCTCGCGACCGATGTGCGAAGAAGTGGGAATAGGGGTTGAAGTTCAGCCGGTGCAGGGGCTGAAAGGGGGCAGGAAGCCATCTTCAAGCCGCTACCACCTCATTTACGCCCAAAGGGATGATTCAGAATCTAGCCCATTGTGTTTATTTAAAAAAAACATTCTTGGGATTTGAAGTATATTAAGTAAATAGAAAATGTAGCAACTGTGCCATCTAGGCTTGCATCCAGGCAACACTTTCAGGTTTATCTCAGTCTCCTTGCAATGTACAGATGCTGCCCCTGTTGGTGGTTGAATCAGAATTATAAAGAAGCGCAACGAAGGTTCACTCGATTGATTCCTGGGATGAGAGGGTTGTCCTGTGAGCAGAGATTGTGTAGAATGGGCCGATACTCTCTGGAGTTTAGAAGAATGTGAGGTGATCTCATTGAAACATACAAGATTCTGAAGGGGATTGACAGGGTAGATGCTGAGAGGCTGTTTCCCCCTGGCTGGAGAGTCTAGAACTAGGGGTCACAGTCTCAGGATAAGGGGTCGGCCATTTAAGACTGAGATGAGGAGGAATTTCTTCACTCAGAGGGTTGTGAATCTTTGGAATTCTCTACCCCAGAGGTTTGTGGATGCTGAGTCATTGAGTATATTCAAGGCTGAGATCGATAAGACTATTGGGCACTAGGGGAATCAAGGAATATGGGGATCGGGCGGGAAAGTGGAGTTGAGGTCGATGATCAGCCATGATCTTATTGAATGGCGGAGCAGGCTCGAGTGGCCAAATAACTCACTCCTGCTCCTAATTCTTATGTTCTTATATAGGCACAGTATCTTCCTCCTTGCATATATTTTCACAGCCTCAAGACTGATACTGGTTACCATGGTATTAGTTAATTTTCAGAACAAGCAAGACAATCCGACAAAGATAGATTTTTGAATTAAAATCATCCTTAAAATGTTGCAATGAATCTTTCTGCTATTCTGTGGGAACTTGCTACCACATGGAATAGTTGGCTTATCAGAATCAGAGGACCTAACATCACTAGTTCTGCCCCGACAGCAATAACCTGACTCCTGCCTCTTTGGAGGAGCAGCTTCGATGTAAAAGGTGCGAGAATCGGCGGGGATCGCGGGCTGAGCGGCTGTATAAAGGCTCCCGAGACCCAGGTATTGCATCCGTGAATGATTGAGACACGGACAGCAGGAGTTGAACAAAACAAGTCTTTACTGATGGAAGTCAATAGTGAAACTGAAACAACAGAGGCTCACTAGCGCCTTTTATACAGGGGTGGTCACTGCCGGTACTGCAGTCTGAGACCAGTTATTCACTTAAAGGTACATACACAACAATTTCTCCCCTTTTAGATAAACAGTACATAACATTCATTTAACAACTAAATGATAACTAATTACAATCACAATTACGGTTGCTAGATACATTGGTTAAGTTTAAGCAATTATAAGTTCAGTCTTTGAGGAGGCTTCCTGATCCTGTCTGGATAACGCCTCTTTGGGGTATCAGGTTCTTCTGGCAATGTTGAGTCGGGATCAATGTCGTTGTTTGGACAAACCTCTCGGCCAATCCATTAGTGGCTGGATGATATGGGGCAGATGTGTAATGCTTAAAACCATTGTTCTTTAAGAACCTCCGGAACTCTTCAGACACAAACTGCGCTCCATTGTCAGAGCAAATCTGTTCAGGCAGCCCATTCCTGGCGAATATGGTTCGTAAAACTGTGATAGTTTTTTCCGTGGTGGTTGAGGACATTTTTATTACCTCTGGCCACTTTGAATGTGCATCCACCGCAATTAAAAACATCGAGTCCATGAAGGGACCAGCAAAATCAATGTGCACCCTTTGCTATGGAGATGAGGGCCACTCCCATGGATGCAGAGGAGCTTGTGGTGGGGCGTTTTGGACCTTCTGGCATCCTGCACAGCTCTTGATCATCTCTTCGATTTCTCTATTGATTCCCGGCCACCACACAAACGCTCTGGCTAAGTTTTTCATTTTTACCCCACCCAGATGACCCTCATGAAGCTCATTGAGCACTCTATCCGTCAACTTAGGTGGAATTACTACTCTGGATCCACTACATCAAGGTTCCTCTGCACACTGACAGCTGCTCTCTTCTCGGCGAGAATGCTGGCAGCAGTGGTTCGCCATGTGCTGGCCATCCCTTCACCGTTAAATCATAGACCCGTGATAGTGTCGGGTCATTCCGTGTTTCCTTTTCTATGTTTGCATTCGTCACAGGGAGACATTCGACTATGGTCGAGTGGAATAACTCCATTGGGTCCACTGCAAGGTCTTCTTCTTCCACCATCGGCAACGGTAGGCGTGACAATCCATCAGCATTTCCATGCTGTTTAGTTCCTTTGTACTCGATGTCATATTTGTGTGCCCCTAGGAAAAGGGACCACCTCTGCAGCCGTTGTGCTGTCATTATCGGTACGCCCTTCTGAGGGTTGAAAATGGAGACAAGAGGTTGATGATCGGTTAGTAGAGTAAATTTTTGACCGTGCAGGTAGTGATTGAACTTCTTCACCCCCCACACTAGGCTGAGGGCCTCTCTGTCAATCTGGGCTTAGTTACGCTCGGCAGAAGTTAACGAGCGTGACGCAAAAGCTATCGGCCTCTCTAAACCATCAAGGAATTTACGTGACAGTACCGCCCCAATGCCATAGGGAGACGCATCGCACGCCAGTCTGATCAGCAGTGCTGGGTTGTAGTGAGCCAATACTTCCCTTTAAGTGATTTAAGTCCTTACTCTTCTGAAAGGCCCGCTTACAATCATCACTCCATTTCCATGCTACTCCCGTTCGTAGCAGGGCATTCAGTGGGTGCAGAATTGTCGACAAATTCAGCAAAAACTTATGGTAGTAATTCACCAATCCGAGGAATGACCTCAGTTGCGACACATTTTCAGGCGCTGGGGCCTTAACAACCGCTTCAATTTTGTCAGGGGACTTATGTAACCCCTCTTCATCAATCACGTGGCCACAATACGATATCTGTTTCTTAAAAAATTCGCACTTGGGGCGGTTGGCTCGTAGCCCATGTTCTCTTAGTCTAGTGAGCACCTGTTCTAGGTTGTTAAGGTGTTCACTGTCATCTTCACCTGTCACAAGGATGTCGTCCAAGTAACACTGGGTCCCCGGAATCCCTTGCAGGACTTGTTCCATCACTCTTTGCCATATCACCGGAGCCGATGCTACTCCAAATACCAATCGATGATACTGGTAAAGACCTTTGTGAGTGTTTATCGTGAGATACTTCCTAGAGGATTCTTCAACCTCCATCTGCAAATATGCTTGTGCTAGGTCAATTTTTGTAAAACGCTTCCCTCCAGACAGTGAGGCGAAGATGTCTTCTATCCTTGGAAGAGGATATTGTACTGTGTGAAGGACAGGGTACACCGTCACCTTGAAATCCCCACAGATACGAATCTTCCTTGGCTCCCCGGACTTATTGCTTAACGTTTTCTTCATGACAGGAACGATGGGTGTCGCCCACTCGCTCCAGTCGACCTTAGACAACACGCCTGCCTTCTCCAGATTCTCCAGCTCTGCCTCGATGGCTGGGCGAATTGCATATGGTACCGGTCTTGCTTTGAAAAACTTGGGAACTGCACTCTTTTCTATTTTTATCGAGGCGGTTACGCCTTTAAGCGTGCCCAGTTCTTGTTGAAATACCTCTTTGGCGTTAGTTAAGATTGTTGACAATCGTCCAGGAGTGACGTCTTCATCTTTTTTACCGTCCACCGTCATTGCATGAATGGAGTGCCAATCTAAGTTTATCTTCCTGATCCATTCCCGTCCCAATAACGGTGGTCCACCATTTCGCAGTATGTAGAGATACAATTTCCGTATTTTCTTGCCGTTGTATTCGACAGGCACCCTTATTTTTCCTCTGGGGTATACTTTTTGCCCCGTATACGTCGTCAAGACGATGGATGTCTCTCTCAAGGGTATGTGTGAAAATAGCCGCTCGTAGTCTCGTCGATTCATGGCGGTTAGCGCTGATCCTGTATCCAGTTCCATTTTAACTTGGGACCCTGCTATCGTGAGGGTGACCCAAATGGTTCGGTGATCCTCTTTTGCGATTACATTGTGCAGTTTGAGACAGCTTAGTCTCCTGTTCCCGGATTCACTATCGCTCATCTGGTCTTCGGAACTACTGTCCGTCATCTTTTGTACTTTCTTGTACGGTTCCTTAGTAGCCTTTTTGTTGTCACTGGTCTTCTTCCCAGGCCTGCAAACTCGTGCAATGTGTCCCATCTTCCCGCATTGCCTGCATATTTTGACTTTGGACCAGCAGTCCTTCTGGTCATGGTTAGTTCTGCCGCAGCGATAACATTTTGCAAATCCCCGTGTCATTTCGTGGGTGCCGTATTCCTGTGGTTTTTGTTAAATTTCTGCAGCTCCCCTGGCTGCTGCTTCATACGATACTGCCACGCTGAAAGCCTTATCTAGCGTCAGCTCTTTCTCTGAGAGTAACTTCTTCTGTGTTCCTTCACTCAGGAGTCCACAGGCAAATTTGTCCTGTAGGGTACCTGCCAGTCCTGCTCCAAACTGGCAGTGCTTTGATAGCTTGCGTAGTTCCGTAAGGTACTCAGCATTGCTCTCATCTTTATGCTGAGTTCTCCTGTGGAATTTAAATCTTTCTGCTATCAACAGCGGTGCAGGGTTTAGGTGTTCCTGTAGGACAGCAACAATTTTGTTAAAACTCTTCGCCTTTGGTTTGGCTGGAGTAATCAGGTCCCGCAATAGGCCGTACGTTCTAGCGCCCATTAAGTTTAGCAATATCGATGCCTTTTTCTCCTCCGCTATTTCGTTTGCCTCGAAATATACCTCGACTCTTTCCACATACGTGGTCCAGTCCTCTATTGTATTATCAAAAGCAGTGATACAGCCAGTCTTCGGCATCTTGCAAATCTAAAATGGCACCTCCCGCGCTTTGCCTTCTTCCCCCGCTGATTAAGATGGCGCCTCCCGCACTTTGCCTTCTTCCCCGCTGTTGTTAGCGCTGCTTTCCGCGGTTCCCGTTGCAACCTGCAGTTCCTCGCGGTTTCTTGTGCATTTAATATTTTTTTTTTTATTATTTTCCCGTCGTGGAACAACCCTGTGGGACTCTTGCCTCCCTCTTCGTGGGTCTATACGCAGCCCGGCTTCGTAGCACCGGCCGCGCCCTGTGTGCTCCACCCTCTCTCTCTCTTCATCCCGACAACGCTGCTCGGCCCCATTGCAAACCACCCGCTCGAGTTCGCGACCGCCGCAGCACAGGAAGGATCAGTGCACTACCTGCCACCAGCCCGATTAGCTGAAGCACCGTCAACAGGAACCAGGCCCCGCTTCCGACAGCTTCTCCAGCAATCTTCAACTCCGCAAACACAGGGGCGGATGCCCACGGTCGACGCCCGTTTCTACTGCCTCTTCCTTTCTTTTCTTTCTGGCCTCGTCCTCTGCTCACTTCGCTGTAGGAATGGATTCCAGGAGGTGGTGCAGACTGTAGGTAGGTTCGTATCTGCTCGTCGCCAGTATTACGTCCGTGAATGATTGAGACACGGACAGCAGGAGTTGAACAAAACAAGTCTTTGCTGATGGAAGTCAATAATGAAACTGAAACAACAGAGGCTCACTAGCGCCTTTTATACAGGGCTGGTCACTGCCGGTACTGCAGTCTGAGACCAGTTATTCTCTTAAAGGTACATACACAACACCAGGTAAGGCCTCAGTGTGAGAATCGACGTGAATCGCGGGCTGAGCGGCTGTATAAAGGCTCCCGAGACCCAGGTAAGGCCTCAGTGCGAGAATTGGTGGGAATCGCGGGCTGAGCGGCTGTATAAAGGCTCCCGAGACCCAGGTAAGGCCTCAGTGTGAGAATCAGCGTGAATCGCGGGCTGAGCGGCTGTATAAAGGCTCCCGAGACCCAGGTAAGGCCTCAGTGCGAGAATCGGCGGGAATCGCGGGCTGAGCGGCTATATAAAGGCTCCCGAGACCCAGGTAAGGCCTCAGTGTGAGAATCGGCGGGAATCTCGAGCGGCAGAGCGGGGCTATAAAAGGCCCCAGAGACCAGGTAAGGCCTCAGTGCGAGAATCGGCGGGAATCGCGGGCTGAACGGCTGTATAAAGGCTCCTGAGACCCAGGTAAGGCATACCAATCTCCAGTCTCGGACCTCAGAGGGAAGGAGAGAGGTAAAAAGTAATCCAAGTGTGACGTCACCAGAAAGCAGGTAAGTGAGTTGGTGAGTATTTTTCTCTTTTTTAAGCTTAAACTCTGTGGTTTATAGTTTCTGAGGTGCGATATTTATCATCTTGAATCGGGGCAGAGGGTATTTAAGAATAATATTAATAAATTTAATTAATTACATAGAATGGGAGATCAGGTGATGTGTTGCTGCTGCAATATGTGGGAGTTGGTGGACACCATTGATGCTCACGGTGATCACATTTGCAGTAAGTGTTGGCTGCTCGAGGAATTCCGGCTCCGTGTTGAAGAGCTGGAGTCCGACCTTCAAACACTGAGACACATCAGGGAGGGGGAGAGTTACCTGGACTCTGTGTATCAGGAGGTAGTTACACCAATTAGATTAATTAATTCAGATGTAGTCCGTGGCCAGGGTCAGGATGGTGTGACTAGAAGTGAGGCAGGTACGGGGATCCAGGAGGTAGTGTTGGAGGAGCCGCAGCCCTTGCTCTTGTCCAACAGGTTTGAGGCTCTTACTCCCTGTGAGGATGGGAGCGGGGACTGCGGGGAGGATGAGCAACCCGGCCACAGCACCGTGGAGCGGGGGGCCATTCAAGTGGGGGGAGATAAAAGAAATGTTGTAGTGGTAGGGGATAGTATCGTTAGGGGGATAGATAGAGTTCTTTGCAGCCGAGAACGAGAGTCCCGAAGGCTGTGTTGCCTGCCCGGTGCCAGGGTTAAGGACATCTCCTCTGGGCTGGAGAGAAACTTGGAGTGGGAGAGGGAGGATCCAGTTGTCATGGTCCATGTTGGTACCAACGACATAGATAGGACAAGGAAGGAGGTTCTGCTGAGGGAGTTTGAGCAGCTAGGGGCCAAATTAAAAAGCAGAACCACAAGGGTAATAATCTCTGGATTACTACCTGAGCCACGTGCAAATTTGGCTAGGGTAAATAAAATTAGAGAGTTAACTGCGTGGCTCAAAGCCTGGTGTGGGAGAAATGGGTTTTGCTTCCTGGGACACTGGCATCAGTACTGGGACAGGAGAGAGCTGTTCCATTGGGATGGACTTCACTTGGCCAGTGCTGGGACTAGAGTCCTGGCAAATTGAATAACTAGGGCTGTAGAGAGGGCTTCAAACTAATTAGTCGGGGGGAGGTTTTAAGAGAGCGAAAAATAAAAGTGACAGCGGAGAAGGCAATAGAGCAAGGTAGCAGTGGGGGAATTAAAAACCAGAGCGTGTCAGGAAGGGACAGAATGTATAATGATAAAGGTAAAGTAGTAAAAGGGGTAAAAGCAGGAATAAATTGTCAGAAAACATATTTGAAAGTTCTTTATCTGAATGCACGCAGCATTCGTAACAAAATTGATGAGTTGACGGTACAAATAACTACACATGGGTATGATCTGGTGGCCATTGCGGAAACATGGCTGCAAGATAATCATGACTGGGAACTTAACATACAAGGGTATTTGACAATTAGGAAGGACAGACAGGAAGGAAAAGGAGGTGGGGTTGCTATGTTAATCAAGGATGGAATCACTGCAATAGTCAGAAATGATATTGGGTCAATGGATCAGGATAGTGAAATAGTTTGGGTGGAGATAAGGAATAAGAAGGGGAAAAAGTCACTAGTGGGCGTAGTCTATAGGCCTCCTAACAGTTGCAACTCTGTTGGTCGGAGTATAAATCAGGAAATAGTTGGGGCTTGTAATAAGGGAACAGCTATAATCATGGGGGATTTTAACTTTCATATTGACTGGACTAATCAAATTGGGCATGGCAGTCTTGAGGAAGAGTTCATAGAGTGTATTAGGGATGGGTTCCTTGAGCAGTATGTAACTGAACCAACCAGGTGGCAGGCAATCTTAGATCTGGTCCTGTGTAATGAGACAGGATTAATAAAAAATGTCCTAGAAAAGGATCCCCTTGGAATGAGTGACCATAATATGGTTGAATTCCAAATTCAGTTTGAGGGTGAGAGAGTTGGATCTCAAACCAGCGTACTGAGCTTAAATAAAGGAGACTATGAAGGTATGAGAGTAGAATTGACTAAAGTGGACTGGGAAAACAGATTAAAGTGTAAGACGGTACAAGAGCAGTGGTCTACATTCAAGGAGATATTTCACATCTTTCAAGATAAATATATTCCACTGAGGAAAAAGGGGAGTAAAAGAAAAGACAGCCATCCGTGGCTTAGTAAAGTAATAAAGGATAGTATCCGACTGAAAACAAGGGCATATAAAGTAGCCAAATCTAGTGGGAGGATAGAAGATTGGGAAGCATTTAAAAGCCAGCAAACAATAACTAAAAGATTAATTGAGAAAGGGAAGATAGATTGTGAAAGTAAACTAGCAAAAAATATAAAAACAGATAGCAAGAGTTTCTACAGCTATATAAAAAGAAAAAGGGTGGCTAAAGTGAACATTGGTCCCTTAGAGGATGGGACCGGGAAACTAGTGGTGGGGAACATGGAGATGGCAAAGATGCTGAACAAATATTTTGTATCAGTCTTTACAGTAGCGGACACTAAAAATATCCCAACACTGGACAAACAGGGGGCAATGGGGGGGAGGAGCTAAAGACGATTAAAATCACTAAGGAGATGGTACTCAGTAAAATAATGGGACTTAAGGCGGATAAATCCCCCGGACCTGATGGCCTACATCCTAGGGCCTTGAGAGAAGTGGCGGTAGGGATTGTGGATGCATTGGTGATTATTTTCCAGAACTCACTGGACACAGGAAAGGTCCCGGCAGATTGGAAAACTGCTAATGTAACACTCTTATTTAAGAAGGGAAGTAGACAAAAAGCTGGAAACTATAGACCAGTTAGCCTAACATCTGTGGTTGGCAAAATGTTGGAGTCCATTATTAAGGAAACAGTAACAGAGCATTTGGATAAACATAATTTAATAGGACAGAGTCAGCATGGCTTTATGAAGGGGAAGTCATGTTTGACAAATTTGCTCGAATTATTTGAGGATGTAACATACAGGGTGGATAAAGGGGAACCAGTGGATGTAGTGTATTTGGACTTCCAAAAGGCATTTGACAAGGTTCCACACAAAAGATTACTGATCAAGATAAGAAATCACAGGATTGGGGGTAACATACTGGCATGGGTGGAAGATTGGCTATCTAACAGAAAACAAAGAGTTGGGATAAATGGTTCATTCTCGGGCTGGCAATCAGCAACTAGTGGTGTTCCACAGGGGTCAGTGCTGGGACCCCAACTCTTTACAATCTATATTAACAATTTGGAGGAAGGGACCGAGTGCAACATATCCAAGTTTGCCGACGATACAAAGATGGGAGGGAAAGCAGTGAGTGAGGAGGACATAAAAAACCTGCAAAAGGACATAGACAGGCTAAGTGAGTGGGCAGAGATTTGGCAGATGCAATATAATGTTGGAAAGTGTGAGGTTATGCACTTTGGCAGAAAAAATCAAAGAGCAAGTTATTATCTAAATGGAGAGAAACTGCAAAGTGCTACAGTACAAAGGGATCTGGGGGTCCTGGTGCATGAAACACAAAAAGTTAGTATACAGTTGCAGCAGGTGATCAGGAAGGCCAATGGAATCTTGGCTTTTATTGCAAGGGGGATGGAGTATAAAAACAGGGAAGTCTTGCTGCAATTATACAGGGTATTGGTGAGGCCACACCTGGAGTACTGCGTGCAGTTTTGGTTTCCATATTTAAGAAAAGATATACTTGCTCTCGAGGCGGTTCAGAGAAGGTTCACTCGGTTGATTCCGGAGATGAGGGGGTTGACGTATGAGGAAAGGTTGAGTAGGTTGGGACTCTACTCATTAGAATTCAGAAGAATGAGAGGCGATCTTATCGAAACATATAAGATTGTGAGGGGGCTTGATCAGGTGGATGCGGGGAGGATGTTTCCACTGATGGGTGAGACTAGAACTAGGGGGCATAATCTTAGAATAAGGGGCTGCCCTTTCAAAACTGAGATGAGGAGAAACTTCTTCACTCAGAGGGTAGTAAATCTATGGAATTTGCTGCCCCAGAGAGCTGTGGAAGCTGCAACATTAAATAGATTTAAAACGGAGATAGACAGTTTCCTAGCAGATAAGGGAATTAGGGGTTACAGGGAGAGGGCAGGGAAATGGACATGAGTCTAGATTCGGATCAGCCATGATCCTATTGAATGGCGGAGCAGGCCCGAGGGGCCGTATGGCCTACTCCTGCTCCTACTTCTTATGTTCTTATGTATCCTGACTTCCTGTGGACTTTTTCCGATAGTCTCTTGTTCCTCAGTAGCTCCGATATTGGGGGTACAAAGCTCTAATCGCTGGGGTACAATGGGAGTGCTCCAATCTCCACCGCTCAAATGTTCTGCATTTGCAGGTTCTGCTTTGCACCGTTAACTCTATTTGGTAATCTAAGACTGTAGTTATACTGCCACTTTTTGCATGGAATGCATTTAAAAGGCTCATGCAGTTAAAGGGCTGAGCGAGACTGAGGGGGGCTGGAGCTAAAGAAGGAAAAAGGCGATCTTCTAAAGTCCCTGTGCTCGCTGGCCTACATTGCCTCCCAGTCCAGCAACACCTTGATTTTATAATTCTCTGTTTCAAATCGCTGCATTCCCTCGCCCCTCCCTATCTCTGTAACCTCCTCCAGCCCTACAACCCTCCGGGATCTCTGCACCCCTCCAATTCTGGCCTCTAGTGCATCCCTGATTATAATTGCTCCACCATTGGTGGCCGTGCCTTCTGTTGCCTGGGCCCTAAGCTCTGGAATTCCCTCCCTAAACCGCTCCGCCTCGCGACCTCTCTTTCCTCCTTTAAGACGCTCCTTAAAACCGACCTCTTTGACCAAGCTGTCCTAATATCTCCTTATGTGGCTCAGTGTCAGTTTTTGTCTGATAATCACTCCTGTGATGCGCCTTGGGACGTTTTACTGCATTAAAGGCACTATATAAATGCAAGTTGTTGTTGTTTGTAACTGAAGACTGCACCAGCTGATTAACACTGGGCGTTCCTTTTGTAGAAGCAGACAGCACACAACACTAGAAAATGCCAGGCTACTGGAGGAGGACGTGAGAACATCTGGCATTTGAAGAGGAAGCAGTGGCAATAAATGGCTTCCGCATTGTCCTGACAGTTGGGGATGGAGATGTGGGAATCTGCAGGGTGAGGGGGGCAGAGATTGGCGACTGCAATGGTGTAATATGGCCAGTAGATTCCGTGCTGGCTGAAGAAAATGCAACAATATTCATGATGCTCGACAGCATTCAGAGAAGAGAAGTTCGCCCAATGGATATCCCTGCCTCGGGACTCCAAACCCACCCCTTCTATCGCCAGCACACTGTCTGATCCAGAGGATGCATTGCAGCAACTTACCAAGGTTATGTCAACATCACCTCCCACCCCTGCGACCTCTGGAGCAGCAATATCATGGGAACACCATCACCTCCAATTTCCCTCCAAGTCACACAGCGTCCTGACTTAGACATGTATCATCGTTTGTTCATTGTCATTGGCTCGAATCCTGGAATTGTGGGAGCACCATTTCGCCACACGGACTGCAGCGTTTCAAGAAGAAGGCCCACGGCCACCTTCTCAAGGGCATCTAGGGATGGGCAATAAATGCCGGCCTTGCCAGTGTCGAAGAAAATATTGTCCCTTAATGTCCTTGAGGCTGCTGCCCATACCCGGTCTAGCCCACATGTGATCCCAGTCCCACACCACCTCTGGTTGTCTCTTAACTGCCCTCCGAAGTGACCCAGTGAGCCTCTCCATTGTATCAAATCGCCACAGGAATACGGACTGCAGCGGCTCGAGAAGAAGGCCCACCACTACCTTCTCACGGCAAGGGAAAAGGTGCTATATAAATGCAAACTGTTGTAACTAGGGAGGGGCAATAAACAAAATTATTAAGCAGGTGCCGCGGTGCAAGCCAGTGGCCACATCGACTGACCCCCAGCTCCAGCCCAGTCCCGAAATATAAGAAATAACAACAGAAGACGCTGGAAACGCTCAGCAGGTCAGGGCAACATCCGTGGAGAGAGAAACAGAGTTAACGTTTCAGGTCGAAGGCCCTTCGTCAGAACTTCGACCTGAAACGTTAACTCTGTTTCTCTCTCCACGGATGTTGCCTGGCCTGCTGAGTTTTTCCAGCATTTTCTGTTGTGATTTCGGATTTCCAGCATCCGCAGTATTTTGCTACCCTAAAGTATAAGAATGTTTTCACACAAACATCAAGAGAACTTGACTGAATTGTTGCGATCATTGACCCAGAAATCCTCAGCAGTCTATAATGAATCTCCTGCTTGATGTTAAGACAAATTGAGGGATTGACGATGTACAATCTAAGTAATCAATAATTCATTCTACTTCTTCCGGCAGCTCCTTTATTGCAATTAAAGGAGTGAAACTGATGTGACAGTAACTGCTAGATGCAGTTGAATGTCACAATATTTATTGCTGTTTGATGTTTTTTATTTGCTTCTTGAGCACTATTGGCAATGCAGTATTTATTGCTAATCTTTAGTTGTCATTAGGGGATTAAAGAAACAGGAATTTGCAATTCTGCAGTGTCTTTCACAACCTCGGGACCTCCCAAAGCCCTTCACAGCCAATCAGGTACTTCTGAAGCATAGTCACTGTTGTAATGTAAGAAAACGGGGCCGCCAATTTGCGCACAGCAAATATTGGCCAGGACACCGGTGAGAACGCTCCTGCTCTTCTTCAAATAGTGCCCGTGGGATCTTTTGCATCCTGAGAGGGCAGACGGGGCCTGGGTTTAACGTCTCATCTGAAAAACGACACCTCCGACAGTGCAGCGCTCCCTCAGTACTGCCCCTCCGACAGTGCAGCACTCCCTCAGCACTGCCCCTCCGACAGTGTAGCGCTCCCTCAGTACTGCCCCTCCGACAGTGTAGCGCTCCCTCAGTACTGCCCCTCCGACAGTGCGGCGCTCCCTCAGTACTGCGCCCCGACAGTGCGGCGCTCCCTCAGTACTGCCCCTCCGACAGTGCGGTGCTCCCTCAGTACTGCCACTCCGACAGTGCAGCGCTCCCTCAGTGCTGCCCTTCCGACAGTGCGGCGCTCCCTCAGTACTGCCACTCCGACAGTGCAGCACTCCCTCAGTACTGCCCTTCCGACAGTGCGGCGCTCCCTCAGTACTGCCCCTCCGACAGTGCAGCACTCCCTCAGTACTGCCCCTCCGACAGTGCAGCGCTCCCTCAGTACTGCCACTCCGACAGTGCAGCGCTCCCTCAGTACTGCCCCACCGACAGTGCAGCACTCCCACAGTACTGCCCCTCCTACAGTGCAGGACTTCCTCAGTACTTCCCCTCCGACAGTGTGGCGCTCCCTTAGTACTGCCCCTCCGACAGTGTGGCACTCCCTTAGTACTGCCCCTCCGACAGTGCAGCGCTCCCTCAGTACTGCCCCTCAGACAGTGCAGCGCTCCCTCAGTACTGCCCCTCAGACAGTGCAGCGCTCCCGCAGCACTGTCCCTCCGACAGTGCAGCGCTCCCTCAGTACTGCCCCTCCGACAGTGCGGCGCTCCCTCAGTACTGCCCCTCCGACAGTGTGGCGCTCCCTTAGTACTGTCCCTCCGACAGTGCAGCGCTCCCTCAGTACTGCCCCTCCGACAGTGCAGCGCTCCCTCAGTACTGCCCCTCCGACAGTGCAGCGCTCCCTTAGTACTGCCCCTCCGACAGTGCAGCGCTTCCTCAGTACTGTCTCTCCAACAGTGCAGCACTCCCTCAGTACTGCCCCTCCGACAGTGCAGCACTCCCTCAGTGCTGCCCCTCCGACAGTGTGGCGCTCCCTTAGTACTGCCCCTCAGACAGTGCAGCGCTCCCTCAGTACTGCCCCTCAGACAGTGCGGCGCTCCCTCAGTACTGCCCCTCCGACAGTGCGGCGCTCCCTCAGTACTGCCCCTCTGACAGTGCAGCGCTCCCTCAGTACTGCCCCTCTGACAGTGTGGCGCTCCCTTAGTACTGCCCCTCAGACAGTGCGGCGCTCACTCAGTACTGCCCCTCAGACAGTGCAGCGCTCCCTCAGTACTGCCCCTCAGACAGTGCGGCGCTCCCTCAGTACTGCACTGGAGTGTCAGCCCAGTTTTTGTGCTCAAGTCCCTGGAGTGGGACTTGAACCCACAACCTCCTGAGTCAGAGGCGAGAGTGCTGCCCACTGAGCCACAGCTAACACTTAATGAAGAATTGCCCATCCCTAGTTGCCCTGAGGGCATTGAGAGATAATCACATACTGTGAACTAGATTCAAAGACTGGGTGGGGGCAGCAGATTTCTTTCTCTGAAGGGCATTCGTCAACTCGCTGAGTTTATACAACTTTCATGGTCATTGAATAAATTACCAGAGTTATTGAATTAAATTGCAGAACTTGCCTTGGTGGGATTTGAACTCACGAACCTCAGGGTTACTGTGCCGCCTTGTACAGTTGGTGAATGTGTGGAGCTCAAAATCAAAATTCCCCATAAAATCCGTAAATCCAATATGGAATAAGTCACATAAATACTGTGGCTACAAGAGCAGGTCAGAGGCTGGGTATTCTGCGGCGAGTGTCTCACCTCCTGACTCCCCAAAGCCTTTCCACCATCTGCACGGCACAAGTCAGGAGTGTGATGGAATACTCTCCACTTGCCTGGATGAGTGCAGCTCCAACAACACTCGAGAAGGTTGAACCATCCAGGACAAAGCAGCCCTCTTGATTGTCACCCCATCCACCACCTTAAACATTCACTCCCTCCACCACCGGCGTACCGTGGCTGCAGTGTGTACCATCTACAAGGTGCACTGCAGCAACTCGCCAAGGCTTCTTAGCAGCATCTCCCAAACCTGCAAAAGTGCCGGAAACACTCAGCAGGTCAGGCAGCATCGAGGAGAGAGAAACAGAGTCAACAGTTCGGGTCGACCCCTTCGTCAGAACTGGAAAAGGTTAGGGAGGAGAGATTTTTAAGCAGGGGCAGGGAGGAGAGGAGGAAAGAACAAAGGGAAGGTCTGTGATAGGATGGAAGGCCGGAGAGATTGACTGACAAAAGGGATGATAGTTCGGGGCAAAAGGTAATGGGACAAGAATAGCAGGATATGTTGATGGGATGAGATGGAGAGGGGTGGGAGGCGGCTGGTGTGGAGCATAAACATCAGCACAGTCCATTTGGGCCGAATTACCTGTTTCTGTGCTGTAGAGCAAAGAACTCAAAATAGCTCAGAGTTAAGACAACCATTGTCAACACTTTCACTTTAAGCAGCTGATGGCTCTTTGATCAACACTATGAAGATCAGTAGGTTGTCCTTCATTTCACAGCCAGATCAGCCCTGTGTGTATGTTAGCACAAATGTTATGTAGTGTTATGATTAGCAATGCAGAACATTACCACTGCAAAAAACAATACACAATATCGGGATTTTCCTCATTTGCTACAGTCAATTCATTGAACCGAGAGCTCAAAGCAGATTACTCTGTAATAAACCTCACAGAGACAAACATTAAATTGTGAAATTCAGCGCACGTACACTAAATATCCTGCAGCAGCCATCTGCAGCACCAAATTAGGAAACTAAAATAACAGGAATGAAATGAAATGTAGGAACCCTGGTGCGCACAGCACGGTGCGTGAGGAGAGACATATTACAGAGCCAGCCAAGGGACCACAGTGCAAAAACTGACTAAGGCACACCATAACTTTGCAAAATGATTTAACTATATCACAACCCAGAAATAATTGCATTTTTAAAAAAAAAATTCCTATTCAAACTTGCTTTGGCACAAAAACAGTGAGATAGGCAGCCTGGCAGCCTTTGGGCTTCACACAGACAAGGCACCAATTTTGAGCTATACGGTAGCATTTTACTATAATGTGGCTGCCTTGCCCTGGATCTCAATTTTTCTTCAGATTATCTGTGACAAACATGCTGGGAGTTCAAAGGATCAAGGAATTAAATGCAGTAGGTCTATAAGCTGCACGGTGTCCAACTCTCACATTCCATTGTGACAGTCTCTTAACTTACTACCCACCTACATCCTGTGTTAAGAACATAAGAACATAAGAAATAGGAGCAGGAGTCGGCCATTCAGACCCTCGAGCCTGCTCCGCCATTCAAGAAGATCATGGCTGATCTTCTACCTCATCTCCACTTTCCTGCCTTATTCCCATATCCCTTGATTCCCCTAGAGCCTAAAAATCTATCGATCTCTGTCTTGAATATACTCAACCACTGAGCCTCCACAGCCCTCTGGGGTAGAGAATTCCAAAGATTCACCGCCCTCTGAGTGAAGAGATTTTTCCTCATCTCAGTCCTAAATGGCCGACCCCTTATCCTGAGACTGTGACCCCCAGTTCTAGACTCTCCAGCCAGGGGGAAACATCCTCCCTGCATCTACCCTGTCAAGTCCTGTAAGAATTTTGTATGTTTCAATGAGATCACCTCTCATTCTTCTAAACTCTAGAGAATATAGGCCTAGTCTACTCAATCTCTCCTCATAGGACAATCCCCCCATCCCAGGAACCAGTCTGGTGAACCTTTGTTGCACTCCCTCTATAGCAAGAATATCCTTCCTTAGGTAAGGAGACCAAAACTGTACACAATACTCCAGGTGTGGTCTCACCAGGGCCCTATATAATTGCAGTAAAACTTCTTTACTCTTATACTCCAATCCTTTTGTAATTAAGGCTAATATACCATTTGCTTTCCTAATTGCTTGTTGTACCTGCATGTTAACTTTCAGTGATTCGTGTACAAGGACACCCAGGCCCCTCTGAATACCAACATTTCCCAATCCCTCACCTTTTAAAAAATATTCTGCTTTTTGATTTTTCCGACCAAAGTGGATAACTTCACATTTCCCCACATTATATTCCATCTGCCACGTTCTTGCCCATGCACTTAACCTGTCTATATCTCTTTGCAGGCTATTTGGGGGAGAAATTCAGTCTCGCCCCGTTTGGGGTGCAATTATTGGCCGGGCGCAAAGTTTAGCACCTGTGAGGGTGCCGGTTAGTTCCCTCAGTAACACCTAGATGGCACCTTCACTTGTTTTTTTCCCTTTGCTAATTGTTACTAGTTTCTCCTGTGTTTATTACTTAACTGCCTTTTATCAGGTTTATTGGTTTCACCTGTTTTTGCTTGTATTTTAGTTCTGTGGTTTCTTCCCTCTGTGCTCAGTCTTGACAAGCCGTTTGCCTAGTGGTAGCTTGTCTTGAGCTCCTATGTTTGTAACTGTTTACCTGTGTGATTCTAGTAAAGTACTTTTATTTAAGACTGCATACCTGCTTCTCGCCTCGTCTGTCTGCACTTGGGTCCAGAGCCAGCCTTGCCCTGACAGCAAGACTGAGCCAGTATGGACCCAGCAGTGATGGAGGAATTTTGTTCTATTCTCTCCCATCAAGGTGCTTTCCTCAGCCGCCTTGAGCAACTTCTCCAAAGCATTTCGGACAAGGTAAATATGTGGACTCAGACCATTCAACACCCAGCCGCTCTGGCTTCTGCTCAGGATGTTCCTCCTCAGTCAGTTCCTTTGGGTGCTACCCCACCGGTCGCTGATCTCCAGACTCACCGAGAGCCTCGCCTACCCGCGCCAGAGCGCTATGACGGTCATCCGGGCAAGTGTCACAGCTTCTTGACCCAGTGCTTCCTCGTTTTTGAACTCCAACCTTCCATGTTCCTATCACCCCGCTCTAAGGTAGCGTTCATCATATCACTACTCTCGGGAAAAGCTCTCGCCTGGGCTACCGCTATCTGGGAGCAGCAATCTTTCGTCTGCTCGGACAGTCTCCTTTTCGCCGAAGAGATGAGCAAAGTCTTTGACCATCCTGTGAGTGGACGGGAGGCAGCTAAGAGACTTTTGAATCTCCGCCAGGGCAACTGCAGCGTAGCCGACTTCGCCATCGAGTTCCACACACTCACTGCGGAAAGCCGCTGGAACACCGAGGCCCTTCTCTCCACGTTTCTTCATGGCCTTTCCGAATCTATCAAAGATGAACTGGCATCCAGAGAGGTTCCGGAGGCCCTTGACACGCTCATCTCCCTTGCCATCAGAGTGGATAACCACCTCCAGGAGCATGGTAGAGAGAGGAGATTCACTACTTCCACAGAGGTGAGATCTTCCGGTGTTTCGAATCTGACCAAGAGTTTCCAAGTACCCCCGCGTCCACCTGTTAGCACTGAAGAGGAACCTATGCAACTCGGCAGAACTCGGCTCTCCCAGTTTGAGAGACAGAGGAGATTGAGAGAGGGGCGTTGTCTTTACTGTGGCCTGTCTGGCCATCTCAGAGCCATATGCCCTGAGCTTCAGGAAAAGGCCAGGAGGATTGGGAAAATACTGACAGATCAAATCCCTTCTCCTACCCCTTCTGTCTTCCAAACCCTGCTTCTCGCTCATCTCTCTTGGGAGGGACAACAGTACAACCTCCAGGCATTTGTTGACTCCAGGGCCGCTGGCTGTTTTATCGATGCCACCCTTGTGCGCAGCCTGAAAATTCCTTTCTCCCGCCTTGACAAGCCTTTACAAGTCACCGCCCTCGACGGCAGGTCCCTTGGTTCTGGGCGCATTCATCATATCACCGGAGTATTACATGTCCAAGTAGGGGAGAGACATCAAGAGTTGCTGCAGTTTCACCTTATCAATTCACCTGAGCTCCCTCTCGTTCTTGGACATCCGTGGCTCTCTCTTCACAACCCTCACATTGACTGGACTACTGGAACTGTGCTGGAGTGGGGTCCTTCATGTCTAGCCAACTGTCTTAAGGTCTTCCCTAGTCGGCCCCGTCCTTCCTCTCCCGAGCCAGCTGATCAGCTGGACCTTGCCCATTTGCCCCCTGAATATTCGGACCTCCATGCTGTGTTTAGTAAGAGGTGGTCCACTACACTCCCCCCACACCGGTCCTACGACTGTGCCATTGATCTCCTGCCTGGCACTAGCCCCCCTCGGGGTCGGCTCTACTCTCTCTCTGGCCCTGAGAATATTTCCATGGAAGAATGCAGCAAGGAAGCCCTCGCTACAGGTTTCATTCGCCCTTCCACCTCCCCAGCGGGTGCTGGCTTCTTTTTTGTAAAGAAGAAGGATGGTGGTCTCAGACCTTGCATAGACTATCGGGGGCTTAACAAAATTACCATTAAGAACCGCTATCCTCTCCCTTTGATGTCTTCAGCATTTGAGCAGCTGCAGGGAGCTACCATCTTCTCCAAACTTGACCTCCGCAACGCGTACAACCTGGTCCGCATTAGGGAGGGGGATGAATGGAAGACTGCCTTTATCACCCCTAATGGTCACTGGGACTACCTCGTCATGCCCTTCGGTCTCACTAACGCTCCTGCTGTCTTCCAAGCTCTGGTCAATGACGTGCTCCGGGACCTGCTGAACCAGTTCGTGTTGGTTTATTTGGATGACATTCTCATCTTCTCAAAGTCCCCCCAGCAGCATGTCCAACACGTCAGACGGGTGCTGCAGAGGCTCTTGGAGAACCGTCTCTTTGTCAAATCCGAGAAATGTGAATTCCACGTCTCTAAGGTCACCTTCCTGGGCTACGTCATCTCCTGTGGAAGCGTCCAGATGGATCCTAGCAAGGTTCAAGCCATCTTGAACTGGCCGTGTCCCACGTCGGTTAAGCAGGTTCAGCGGTTCCTGGGATTCACCAACTTTTACAGACACTTCATCCGCAACTTCAGCTCCCTTGCCGCCTCCCTCTCCGCATTGACCAAGGGCTCGTCTTTACGGTTCAGTTGATCTTCTGAAGCGGAACGGGCCTTCCAGGAGCTCAAACAATGCTTCACCTCTGCTCCCATTCTGGTACACCCTGATCCCACCCTGCCCTTTATCGTAGAGGTGGATGCCTCGGATATTGGAGTCAGGGCTGCCCTGTCCCAGCGCTCCCCTAAGGACCAAAAGCTACTTCCCTGTGCCTTCTTTTCCCATCGCCTGAAGCCAGCAGAGAGTAACTACGATGTCGGCAACAGGGAGCTCTTGGCAGTTAAGTTGGCCTTGGAGGAGTGGAGACACTGGCTGGAGGGAGCAGAGCATCCTTTTTCTTATGTTCATTAATAAATAGACATTCTTATTATGAACACAGCTAGCTTTTGCTAGACACTTTTATTCAGCAGATGTGGACTAGGTATAGTATCTGTAGAGGCTTCCATCTTGACTGCTGCCTTGTGGGTAGCCTAGTGCCTCATGGGTAATGTAGTCTTAATATACATACAGCTGGGTAGTGTACTCTTATACATACAGCTATATACAGCTCTACGGCTCCACCTAGTGTCCACTATAGAATGACATGTTATTGATCATTACATCCCCCTTTCTTTGAGGTTTAACAAAATCAATATCAATCAACTTTCAAGAAAACAATAAAGATAATATCAGTAACACTTTTGTTAGTGCTCTATAAACATAAACATTTTCAAAACAGTCAACACATTTTCAAAGCTTTACATTGTACTCAAAGATTAAGTCTATCAGGCTTTTTTACTTCACGTGTGGATCTTCTCAACACGGGTAAGTCTGATGTGTCTTCATGAGATTGTTCTGGTGGTGAATGACAAGATGCAGTTGCGGCATTGTCATCGATCTGCTCTTGTATAGATTGAGGTCTCCTTGCGATCTTTGCTTGGAGAGGGTTTCAGTGTTTCCTTCACTCTTCATGCCATAACTCTCAATGTAGTCAATGCACTCTCGAAAAACTGCTGGCAGCCGGATCCCATCATACAGCATAGTCCTCTCAGCAGCCTCGGCTAATGGAACACCAAAGATTGGCCTGAGGGAAGAAGGAGTATCCACCGGAACTGCTTCCTGCTCTGGTGCAGGCTTCTTCTTTTTCTTTTTCTCTTTCCACTGCTTAACAACATCTGCTGCGGTTATATCTTTGGACTTTTTCTCCTTGTGTTTTTCCTCTTTGTGCTTTTCTTCCTTTGGCTTCTCTTTGACCTTAAAGTCTTTTTCTTTCTTCTTGGAGAAACTAGGCTTTTTGAAGACATGGATACCCTTTGGCCTTTTCATCCTTGATGGGCTCTCTGCTTCATCACCTGAGTCATCTGGTCTGCTTATGGCACAGTTTATACGGTAGACTCTCTTGACCAGTTCTAAGTCTTCACAAGCTTTGTCACCTAGTATCGAATCAAGTCTTTCAGCCACAACAGAAAACATGAGATGATGCACTTTGTCTTTGACTGTCACTTTAAGTCTGCATACACCTAAGCTATCTATTTTCTGTCCATTATAGTCCTTCAGTAGTACTGACTTTTTCTGTATTTTGGGCTTTTCTTTCATATTTTTTATGTCACTCATACTGATTAAGTTTGCTTTTGCCCCAGTGTCCAGTCTCAAGGTAACTAATGCTCCATTTACCTGCAGTGGGATCATCCATTTGTCCTCTTTTACTGCATTAACTTTATGTTCAGCATTGTCCATTTCTGAGGGCTGCACATTTTCTGTATCCTTTTTGATATTGTCACATGACACCATTCCTACAAAAAATGTCTCACTTAAATCAGTGTCCTCAATTACAATAACTTGTTGCCCTTTCGTTGTTTTTACTTTTGAATAGCATTGTTTGGCAAAGTGATTCTTTCCATTACACTTTGTGCACATTTTTCCAAACGCTGGGCATTGTCTTAACTGGTGTTTGTAACCAGAGCGTTTACAATTAAAAATTTCATCCGCCGATTGCTTTTCATTTCTGTTCTGCCAACGTTTCTTCCCCTTGTAGGACACAGCACCGACAGCAGCATTATCACTCATTACAATCACATCATTATTGATTTCACTGAAAGTCTTCGCGTGCTTTCGAGCTAGCTCGCTGGCTTGGCATATTTTCACTGCATTTTCCAAAGTTAGTTCGGTTTCCCTCAACAGACGTTCCCTGACTTTTTTATCATGAATACCAAACACAATCTGGTAACGAATCATGGATGCTTTGAGCTCAGAGAAATTACATGTCTGTGCTTTCAGCTTCAGATCAGTTATAAAGCTATCAAAAGTCTCATTTTGTTGCTGTGTCTGAGAACGGAAGATGTATCTTTCATACGTCTCATTCTTTTTGGGAGAGCAATGTGCATCAAATTTTTTTAGCACATCTTCTAATTTTTCTCTGTTCTCCTCTGGATTAAATACAAATGTATTAAATACCTCTATCGCCTGTGGGCCTGCAACCGTAAGCAGCAATGCTATCTTCCTTGCGTCTGGCTTCGTACCGAATCTGATGGCTGCAATGTAGAGTTCGAATTGTTGTTTAAGAGTCTGCCAATTGTAGTCGATGTTTCCTGTGAGTTTCAAACGCTCTGGTGGCTTCAAATTCTCCATGTCGCTTTTCACAATTTTCAGCAGATCTTCACCATCCTGGTACCATCTTATGTTCATTAATAAATAGACATTCTTATTATGAACACAGCTAGCTTTTGCTAGACACTTTTATTGAGCACATGTGGACTAGGTACAGTATCTGTAGAGGCTTCCATCTTGACTGCTGCCTTGTGGGTAGCCTAGTGCCTCATGGGTAATGTAGCCTTAATATACATACAGCTGGGTAGTGTAGTCTTATACATGCAGCTATATACAGCTCTACGGCTCCACCTAGTGTCCACTATAGAATGACATGTTATTGATCATTACACTTTTGTCATCTGGACCGACCATAAAAATCTGACATATATCCAGGACGCCAAGCACCTCAACCCTCGGCAGGCCAGGTGGGCTCTCTTCTTTAACCGGTTCAACTTTCTTCTGTCTTACCACCCAGGGTCTAAGAACCTCAAACTGGATGCCCTTTCTCGCCAGTTTGACCCCTCGGAAAAGGACCGGACCCCGGAACCTATCATCCCCAGTTCCTGCATCGTTTCTCCCGTCGCATGGGAGATTGAGACTGTGGTGCGAGGGGCCCAACGTCAGGAAGCTGACCCTGGAGGAGGCCCTCCTCATAGCCTTTATGTTCCCAGTCAGGTGTGCGCCCAGGTCCTTCAATGGGGGCACTCTTCTCGATTGACTGGTCATCCTGGGATCTGTCGGACTCTCGATTTCCTTAAGAGGAGGTTCTGGTGGCCCACTATTGAAGCCGACACCCGGGCCTTTGTCTCCGCTTGTCCCGTCTGTGCCCAGAACAAGGCATCCCAACAACCTTCGCTTGGTCTCCTGCATCACTTGCCCATCCCCAGACGTCCCTGGTCTCATATCGCCCTGGATTTCATCACGGGGCTACCTCCATCTGAGGGATTCAATACCATCCTAGTTGTGGTCGATCGCTTTTCCAAGGCTGCTCGCTTCTTCCCTCTTGTCAAGCTTCCCTCTGCCAGAGAGACTGCCCAGCTGGTTGTCCAGCATGTCTTCCGCCTCCATGGCTTGCCCCTGGATGTTGTCTCTGACCGTGGTCCCCAGTTCTCATCCAGGTTCTGGAAGGCTTTTTGTTCCCTCCTGGGCGCTTCCATCAGTCTCTCCTCTGGGTTCCACCCACAGTCTAACGGCCAGACTGAGAGAACCAACCAAGATCTGGAGAGGGTGCTAAGAAGCTTTGTGTCCTCTAATCCTTCCACCTGGAGCAAGTATCTGGTCTGGGCAGAGTACGCACACAATCCCCTTCAGAGCTCCTCCACTGGCCTCTCACCTTTCAAATGTCAATATGGCTTCCAACCGCCACTCTTCCCTGAACAGGAGAGGGAGGTAGGAGTCCCGGCTGCCCAGGGGTTCGTCCAACGCTGCCGCCGTGCCTGGAGGAGGGTCCGATCTGCCTTGCAGTTCGCTTCTTCTCGGCAGAAAGTGCAGGCTGACCGACACCGCCACCCAGCTCCTCGGTTCCGGACCAGACAGAAGGTCTGGCTGTCTACCCGGAATCTTCCGCTCCATGTAGAGTCCTGCAAGTTGGCTCCCCGGTTCATTGGACCTTTTAGGATTTTGGAAAAAGTAAACCCTGTGGCCTACCGGCTCCTCATTCCTCGGTCGATGAAGATACATCCCACGTTCTACGTCTCTCACCTCAAGCCGGTACTTACCAGTCCCTTGGTTCCTGCTTCCAGACCTCCCCCCCCCCGCCCCGCATGATTGACGGTCAGCAAGCCTACACTGTCCGTCGCCTTCTTGATAGTCACCGGGTTAGGAGGAGCATTCAATACCTGGTCGACTGGGAGGGTTATGGTCCTGAAGAGTGTTCCTGGGTTCCGGCCCGGGCTATTTTGGATCCTGAACTCATCAGGGATTTTCGCCGTCACCACCCTGATCATCCAGGAGGAACGTCAGGAGCCGTTCCTAGGGGAGGGGGTCCTGTGAGGGTGCCGGTTAGTTCCCTCAGTAACCCCTAGATGGCACCTTCACTTGTTTTTTTCCCTTTGCTAATTGTTACTAGTTTCTCCTGTGTTTATTACTTAACTGCCTTTTATCAGGTTTATTGGTTTCACCTGTTTTTGCTTGTATTTTAGTTCTGTGGTTTCTTCCCTCTGTGCTCAGTCTTGACAAGCCGTTTGCCTAGTGGTAGCTTGTCTTGAGCTCCTATGTTTGTAACTGTTTACCTGTGTGATTCTAGAAAAGTACTTTTATTTAAGACTGCATACCTGCTTCTCGCCTCATCTGCCTGCACTTGGGTCCAGAACCAGCCTCGCCCTGACAGCGCCTGGCGCTAATTGTTGCCTCAGACTGCAAACTTGGCTTCTATCGCCCCTGGAGGTTATTGGAGCGCTGCACACCTGTCTTAAGGCTCAAAGGCCGAGGAGTTAGGCACTAACTCAGAGCGCGGGCGCAGCGCAGGTGCTGTCAGTTAACGATGGAACACAGACACACTGGCGCCGGCCAGTTCTTAAAGGGGAGGGTCGATCTTGCTCTCCATCCACACCCTGCTCATTGGAGCCTTGAATCTCGACCTGGAGAGACCTGTGATTACATTTTCCAGCCAAGGACTATGGCAAGGGTGAGAGAATGAGCTCAGCGCTTCAGCGAGCAGGCCTTGGAGGCTCTGGTTGGCGCGGTGAAGCGCAGAAGATCTATACTCTACCCTGAGAGTGGCAGGAGGCCTTTGCCGCGTGACTACAGTAGAGTGTGGAGGGAGGTGGCTCAGCACGTCTCCTCCAGGAGAATGGTGCCCAGGACCCATACTCAATGTCGCAAAAAGTTCACCGACCTCACTCGGGTCGCCAGGGTGAGTGGCTGTTTTTTAATACCTCTCCATCCCTCCATCTCAACCTCACTCTATGGCCAGAGGGTCTTAAAACCCCAATGCCCAACACCCATCCAACACCTATGGCCCTCTCATTAAACACACATGCACATTCCACACCTTGCATACATTAAGAGCTATTCAACTATGGGAGGCACATCAGGCAAGACCATGGCTGTATATTTACTCAGGCGCCGTCCTTTTTCTTGCAGGCCAAGCTATCTCATAACAGGAGACAGCAGCAACGGACAGGTGGAGGGTGGCCTCAGCTGCAACCCCTCAGCGATCTTGAGGAGTGCGTCCACAGGATTGTGGCAAGCCAGGTGATCGGTCCCGTTGCCCCTGGAGAGGTTGACCCCATTCGGGACAGCAATGGTAACATCATCAGATTTCTCTCCTCTCTCATTCCACTTGTCCCTCACAACACCAGCCTTTGACACTTTCAATCCAACTTACTAAATCGCTCCACTCCTTCCTTCCTTACTGCCACCCTGTCCTCACGCTAAAGCCACTCTTGTACCTCCCGGCTTTCAGATGGCGATTCACCAGCTGAGGAGACGGGCCCTCAAGCTGCCAGTGGGAGTGAAGCTGAAGGCGAGGAGGAAGAGGGAGCCGGAGCATCAGTGCCACCGTCTCCCGAGGAAGCCCATGCCCACGCTGGGAACACGTCTTCCCTGGAGGGGAGCAGGGGTGAAGGGTCTGATGAGGGTGAAGCTCCAGGACCCAGCGGGCTGCAGCAACGCCATGGGGGTAGGGAAGTTCGGGGGCCTTCTCCCCAGTGGGAGAGTAGGCCAGCGAGTCCTGCTGCACTGGACGCAGAGGAGGAGCGGCTCATCGCTGAAATGAACTCCCAGGTGGTGCACATGCCCACTCAGCTCATGGGTGCAGTGGGAAGGGTGCCCGATTGTATTGTTGCACTGGCAAGGAGTGTGGAGCACTATGCTGTAGCACAGGCGGATGCCACACTAATGCTTAGTGCTGCAATTCAGTCACTGGCTGCTGCAATCCAATCTCAGACTGCTCTCATGCAGTCTCAGGTTGAGGTCACGCAAGCACTGACTGCTGCCATCGTCGCTGGTTCGGCCACATTGCCCCAGGGCTCTCAGCGTACTGCAGCAGGCCAGCAATCTGTGCTCCAGCAGATTACTATGGATGCTGAGGTGCTGCCCCGTGGGCATGCCAGTGTGTCGGTCGAGCAGGGAGTTGCTGTCCTCTCTCAAGATGACAGCATTCTTGCTGCCACCACTGTCACTTCCCCATTGCACTTGCCATGGCCTGCAACACAGCCAGCCAGACTGCTGCCGGCCATGCAGAGTTGGTGCAGTCTGCAGCTGGGCCCTCCAGGCTCGGAGCTGGTCGAGGCCGTCCTTCAAGGGCATCTGCAGTCTCTGCATCTGACATTCAGCAGCCTTCCACTAGTCTTGCTGCAGCCACTGGGGCCCCATTACGGAGGAGCTGCAGGGTGGGAAGGGGGGAAGTGCGCAAGGGAAGGAGATCACTCTCGAAGGGCAAAAAGTAGGAGGTGTGACGAAATGTTGTTAAATTTTTTATTAAAGGCCGAGGTTCATGTTCAAACTTTTGTTTAGTGTTTTGGACATTATTTCCAGGTTGTGTGAACCAGTATTGTTAATGAATGATTTTTTGTGTTTGTTTCTATTAGTTTGTCATGAAGAAATGACACAAACAGAGTTTGTAAAATAAAAAAGTTGTTGTATTCAAAATGTACAGGTTTGGCCATTGGAATCATTGCTGCCTTGGCCGGCTTAGGGGTTGCGGGTTGCTTTCCATGATGTTGTTCTCCATGCCAGAAACCATTTTCTGAGTAGGGGCCTAGAAGCGGCTTGTTATCAGTTGTTGACGGACGGCCCTTGCAGTTTCAACATTGTGGGCCTCCCTCCCACCTTGGTGCTGCTGCTGATCATCCTCCTCCTCTTCCTCCTCCTCTTCCCCCTCCTCCTCTTCCTCCTCCTCTTCCCCCTCCTCCTCTTCCTCCTCCTCAGGTGGTACAAGTCCCTGGTGGCATTGGCTGGGTCCTCAGGATTGCCAGGTTGTGAAGCATGCAGCATACAACTATGAAGAGGGAGACTCACTCAGGCGAGTACTACAGGGTTCCTCCTGAGTGATCCAGACAGTGGAACCATTGCTTGAGCACGCCGATCATCTGCTCAAATATGTTCCTGGTGGTGAGATGTGTTGTGTATGTAATATGTGTGCTACTTTGAACCTATGGACAGGACTGCACTACTTGTAGGGCGTAGTGATACGCAGTACCACTCCTGGCCATAGGGGTATAAATAGTACTGTGGGTACTGATCTCCCCTCAGTTCCCGCCTGTGGGCATGAAGTAAAGACCTACGTATAGTCCCTACCTCCAACCAGTAAAGACCTGTTTGAGTTATACGTTTAAGTCTTTGTGTTAATTGTTCAATACAATACACATACTTAACACTGGCGACGAGTCAGGTTCTTACCCTGCGGCAGTTGAAGAGAGGTTTCAAACATCACCACCCCACTAGAAGCGACAGGCTTTAGGACTCTGAAGCCTCCATCAGCGACTGAGCACTGGAGTGCAGCAGCCATCCTGACAGCTTCCAGCGACTGACAGAAGTCTTTCTGCAGTTTCCTTGTTCAACCTAGGTGGTGGGGTAAGCCGTGCAGCGTCGGCTGCAAAGACAGGGCTGGGGAAGTTGGAGAAGATAAGGGCGATCGCAATCCCTGATAAGAGCCGTGGTGAAACGCGCGAGCGGGTAAGCCAGAGCCCGGGAGGGAGCGAGCAAGAGCCGCGCGAGCGGGTGAGCCAGAGGCCGGGAGCCGCTTCAAGTGCGAGGCGTAGCGCGGGCCAGCGATCGGGACCAAAGATAAGGGCCGCACTCGGACTGAAAGGCGCGGCGGCTGCAGAAGCTCAAGGTGCGAGAGCCGTGGTGCACAGCGCGGGCTATCGATCGCACAGAAGATAAGGGCCGCACTCGGGGGCTGAAGGGAGACGGCGTCGGGGGATGGGTGAAGACCGCCAAGTGCGGGAAAACCGCCATTTTGTGGGCGGAGGACGACGGCAAGAGCGGGAAGCCGCCATCTTTGATAACAAGTAAAGAAAAGAAAATCTGAGAAATTGCAAATCTACAATGCCTAAACACGGGAATATTAGCACCTTTGATAGTGACATCGAAGATTGGGCCATATATGTTGAAAGAGTAAAAAATTATTGTAAGGCCAATAAAATTCATGACCAAGATAAAGCTCTAACATTATTAAATTTAATGGGTGCGAAGACATACGGGCAATTGAAACACCTGTTATCACCAGATGAACCGGCGGATAAGACGTTCGATGAGATTGTTACTGTCCTGAAAGATCATCTAAACCCCACGCCGCTGATGCTAGCGGAACGATTTAAATTTTATGACAGAAGGCAGCTACAGCATGAAAGCAATGCTGAATATTTGCTGGAATTGCGTAAATTAGCGAAATATTGCCAGTTTGGAACGGGACTGACAGATGCACTATGAGACAAATTTGTGTGTGGTTTATTTAAACAGGATACACAAAAGCGACTGCTCGAGGAGAATGAGCTGACGCTTGAGAAGGCGGTCACTATGGCAGCAGCACACGAAGCCGCAGCGAGAGGCACGGCAGTAATGCAGCTACGGTCACCGGAGCTCAGTGCACACAAATTGGGTGTGAGTTCTGGCAAATGTTATCGTTGTGGAAAGACAACGCATGATCAGAACCAGTGTTGGTTTAAAAACCAAGAATGTAGAACTTGTGGTAGGCTTGGACATATAGCTAGAGTATGCAGGTCAGGGAAGAAGACCAGCAACAAGAAGTCACCGCAAGGAAAATACGCAAAGGTACACAAGGTGACCGAACAGGAGTCCGATTCAGACGCTAGCAGTAATGAACTGGCTAGCTTAAGCTGTAATGAACTGGCTAGCTTAAGAGTACTCAACGCTGGTAAGGGTGCAGACCTCCAGACAATTTGGGTCACTCTTCAGATAGAAGGAGCCGAAGTAAAACTGGAATTGGACACTGGATCGGCATTGACGGTCATAAATAAGAAAGATTACGGAAAGTTATTCCAACATATTCCCCTACAGGATACGGGGATTATATTGAAAACATACACGGGGCAAAGAGTGTACCCCATCGGGAAAATAGAGGTTGCAGTGGTCCACAAGGGCGAAGACAGTCAAATAATGGACTTATATGTGATATCTGAAGGAGGTTCTCCACTACTAGGACGGGAGTGGATTAGGAAAATGAATATGGACCGGCATTTCCTACAAACAATAACGAGTGAGAACTCGGTGAAGATAGTCGGCCCAGACTCTGGAACGGATGATGGTAAGCCCAACTCAGGTGCAAAAGACAAAGTTTCAGCACAGAATTCCACTGAGCAACAACAACATAGTTTAACTGTGGATTCTGAGTCTGGCAAGTCTACTGATGTGCCCATTTCTGAGGGACACCGGGCTCGAACTCAACTCCATTTCAAACTACAACAGCAATTAGAACAAATGCTTCGCCGTTTTGAGCAAGAGTTGAATGCAACGAAAGAGTTCTTTGATATAGAGTTGGAGAATCTGGAAAGACAACAGAAGCAGCTGATGGAGAAAATGGAGCAGGAGCACACAAAACGTCTGATGTCAGAGGAGTTAACGGTCAGCCAACTCCTGCATATGCTGAAGGACAGGACTCTGAAATGGGAAAAACTTGAACACGAACTTCAATATTCAAAGGAAAGGGGTTCGGAGCTCTCAAAGGTTATTGGAAGAGCTGAGGTGGCAACACAGACTGAGATGACTGCAACAGAGCAGCCCTTGGATGCCAAAAGTACGCTGACTCACGTCAACGTAGAACAACAGACCGCTGAAACAGCTGCTCCGGTAGAGGGATTGAGTAGTCCGATCAATCAATCTCCAAAAGAAGTTGAAGTAGTAAAATCTCAAATGAGGTCATTAGTAAACGACTTGCTGAAAGCCCAGAAAAAGCTGGATGAAGAGGTACGCATGAAGAAGTCTCTTCAGGAAAGATGTCTGGACTTGGAACAAAAGCTGGGTATGGAGGAAATAGAAGACCCTCTCGCTGGCCTAGATCAGGATGACACCGAATATTACTATGTCCTGTCCTGCCCAACTTGTAACTTCGACTCCCACCATACAGAAATCATGGAGGAGCACCGAAAGTCTACGGAACATCGGGAGAAGGTGGCTCTACTACGGAAAAAGGAGGAAGAGAAGGAGGAACTGCGCATGCAGCTGGCAGCTGACAGTGGAGCCCAGAGAGTCTCCAAGAAGCAGAAAAGGAAAAGTCGAAACAGAAGATGACCCATCTGAACCATTATTACCTCTACCAGATCACACACGTGGTCCCTCCGAACGGAGCCAATTCAGTTCGGAAGTTCAAACTGTTAAATCCATGGAAGGACTATTGAATGAGTCACTCCAGCAACGTGAACCGACTACACCACAGAGATTGAATCTGTGATCTGTTTTGACATGAAGTTATCTATGTATCTATGTTATTCTGTTATGTAAACCTGAAGTTATATATGTATATATGTTATTACGTTATGTTAAATGGGGAGGTGACTGTAAAGCTAGGAAGGGAGGAATGTTGTGTATGTAATATGTGTGCTACTTTGAACCTATGGACAGGACTGCACTACTTGTGGGGCGTAGTGATACGCAGTACCACTCCTGGCCATAGGGGTATAAATAGTACTGTGGGTACTGATCTCCCCTCAGTTCCCGCCTGTGGGCATGAAGTAAAGACCTACGTATAGTCCCTACCTCCAACCAGTAAAGACCTGTTTGAGTTATACGTTTAAGTCTTTGTGTTAATTGTTCAATACAATACACATACTTAACAAGATGGCTCTCGTTGTACCACAGCTCAGCAGGGGTGTTGGGGTTACGGAGCGGTGTCATCAGCCAGGTGCAGAGTGGATAACCCTTGTCCCTGAGGAGCCAACCACTTGGCTGATGCGCTGCCTGGATAAGCTCTGGCACACCAGTCTGGCACAGGATGAAAGCATCATGGCTGCTGCCAGGATAGCGGGCATTGACAGCGAGTATCAGCTGTCTGTGGTCACAGACCAACTGGACATTTAAGGAATGGAACCCCTTGCGGTTTCGGAAATCCTCTGCATTCTCATGCGGTGCACGCAAAGCCACATGCGTGCAGTCAATGGTGCCCTGCAACATGGGGAAGCCCGCTATCCTCGCAAAGCCCAATGCACATTCATGCTGTTTGGCCCGGGTCATTGGGAAAGAGATGTACTGGCGTCTCCTTTTATAGGGGGCATTTGTGACTTGACGGATACAGCAATGGACCGCGAACTGGGAGATATTGGTGATGTCCCCAGTAGCTGCTTGAAATGAGCCGGTGCCATAAAAGTTCAGAGCCACTGTGACCTTCACTGCCACCGACAGAGGCGTCCTGGTCCTCAGTTGAGGTTGCAGATCTGGTTGCAGCAGATGGCAGAGCTCAGTGACCACCGCTTTGCTGAAGCGCAGCCTGCGCAAACACTGCTCCTCAGACATATTAATGTAGGAGAATTGTTGGCGAAATACCCTGGGAGGGTAAGGTCTCCTGTGCAGAGGCCTGTTGGCCCTCCTCTGTCTGGCCATGATTGCCACTCTCTCTGCGTCTCTGTTCCCTCTGATACTGCAGGCGCAGGACGACGCCCCGAATCAGTGCAGCCCCCATAGTCTCTTGGCAATCGAAGTAATGAAGGTCAAATCTAAAAGTACCTGCAAAGTGATGCTCAGTAGCCAAAACTATTTCACACAGCGTTGACTCTCTGCAGAAGTCTCTCCTTCTCTTGCTCAGAATCTCTCTCTCTGTCAGAATGAGTGGTGCAAAAATGTCTACCACAGAAAAAGCCAGGAAGAGGCCGCCTTTAAATAGAACCCCCCACCCAGCCCCACACCGACTGGGAAACGTTCCAGTCTCCCTGTCGTTGCTTGCGCCAGGCGGAAAGGAGGGGGCGCCACTCAATATCCAGTCCGGGGCACCAACAGGGCTTTGCACGCTCGACTGACGTCACAATCTGCAGGTGCAGGAGATCAGGGCAGTAAACTTTTGCGCCACCGCAAAAACTCTAGTCAATATCGCGATTTGCACAAACATCGCCGTGCCCGGGCACTAGTTGCTTTGCGCCCCATTAGCGCCCTCTTAGTGCAAGCTAACCAAATGTTTCCCCCTTTGTGTCCTCCTCACAGCTTACTTTCCCACCTCGCTTAGTATCGCCAGCAAACTTAGATACATTAAACTCGGTCCTCTCATCTAAGTCATTGCTAAGTTCCCGGAGATTTGTTCCTGTCACTGCACAGGCGATAAATATTGCATTAAATTAGTTAAATGGTCCTTTTCTCCAGCCTTCCCTCCCTACTTGAAGGCAGCAGCCATGGGGACCAAATGCCCTCCAGTAGCGTCTCCTAGTGGACATGCTGCATTGGTGCACCTAGACAGTGTGGGGAGCACCACTGTCAAGTCAGATCCCATCGTCCTCAGCACGCAACAAGCATGTGTTCAGCAATCAGGGGCAAGAGGCCTCCTTAATTTCTGCCCTTTCTCTAAGCCAACATTCTGAAGCTGACTATACTGTGCCCGCTGCTGCCCAGGCTGAAAGGTAACTTCTAAGAATGTAGCCTCCAAAATAAAGAGAACTGTAGTAGGACGGAGAAGGAGAGAAGTTGTGAGCAGCTCTGCAATCGAATGAGAAGTAGATTTACCAAGGAATTTAGTACCTGGCTGTTGGGTTGATGGGCACAAACAATTCAAGAATGAGGGGCAGAGGTAATGTTCTCCTTAGGGCAACGCTACTCAGCAACTCCAGCTCACCCTTTGATCTTCTGGTGTCTGTAACACAGAAACATAGAAACATAGAAGATAGGAGCAGGAATAGGCCGTTCGGCCCCTCGAGCCTGCCCCGCCATTCAATGAGATCATGGCTGATCATCCAAATTCAGTACCCTGTCCCTGCCTTCTCCCCATATCCCTTGTTCCCTTTAGCCTTAAGAAATATATCCAACTCCTTCTTGAATATATTTAATGAATTGGCCTCTACTGCCTTCTGTGGTAGAGAATTCCACAGGTTCACCACTCTCTGGGTGAAGAAATTCCTCCTCATCTCTGTCCTAAATGGCTTACCCCTTATCCTTAGACTGTGACCCCTGGTTCTGGACTCCCCGGCCATCGGGAACATCCTTCCTGCATCTAGTCTGTCTAGTCCTGTTAGAATTTTATAAGTTTCAATGAGATCCCCACTCATTCTTCTAAACTCCAGTGAAAATAAGCCAAATCGACCCAATCTCTCCTCATACGTCATTCCTGCCATCCCAGGTATCAGTCTGGTGATTCTTCGCTGCACTCCCTCCATGGCAAGAACATCCTTCCTCAGATAAGGCGACAAAAGCTGCACACAATACTCAAGGTGTGGTCTCACCAAGGCCCTGTACAACTGCAGCAAGACATCCTTGCTCCTGTACTCGAATCCTCTCGCTATGAAGGCCAACATACCATTTGCCTTCTTAACCGCCTGCTGCACCTGCATGCTTACCTTCAATGACTGGTGCACAAGGACACCCAGGTCTCGTTGCACTTCCCCTTTTCCCAAACTATTGCCGTTCAGATAATAATCTGTCTTCCTGTTTTTGCCACCGAAGTGGATAACCTCGCATTTATCCACATTATACTGCATTTGCCATGCATCTGCCCAATCACCCAACCTGTCCAAATCATACTGGAGTTTCTCTGCATCCTCCTCACAGCACACACGCCCACCCAGCTTTGTGTCATCTGCAAACTAGGAGATATTACATCTCGTTCCCTCATCTGGATCATTTAGATAGATTGTGAATAGCTGGGGTCCTAGCACCGATCCCTGCGGTGCCCCACTAGTCACTGCCTGCCTCTCGGAAAAGGACCCGTTTATTCCAACTCTTTGCTTCCTGTCTGCCAACCAGTTCTCTACCCAAGACAGTACCTTACCCCCAACCCTGTGTGCTTTAACTTTGCACGCTGATCTCTTATGCGGGACCTTATCGAAAGCCTTCTGAAAGTCCAAATACACCACATCCACTGGTTCTCCCTTATCTATTCTACCAGTTACATCCTCAAAAAATTCCAGTAGATTAGTCAAGCATGATTTGCCTTTTGTAAATCCATGTTGACTTTGTCCGATCCTGTCACTGTTTTCCAAATGCTCTGCTATTACATCTTTTATAATGGACTCTAGCATTTTCCCCACTACCAATGTCAGACTTATCGGTCTGTAATTCCGTGTTTTCCCTCTACCACCCTTTTTTGAATAGTGGGGTATCATTAGCTATTCTCCAATCCATGGGAACTCTTCCAGAGTCTATCAAATGTTGGGAGATGACCAGCAATGCAGCTACTATTTCTAGGGCCATTTCCTTAAGTACCCTAGGATGTAGATTATCAGGCCCTGGGGATTCATCGGACTTCAATCCCGTCAATTTCCTTAAAAACATTTCCCTACAAATACTGATTTCTTTCAGTTCCTCCCTCTCATCAGACCCTATGTTCCCCGACATCTCTGGGAGGTCATTTGTGTCCTCCATTGTGAAGACAGAACCAAAGTATGTATATAATTGGTCAGCCATTTCTTTGTTCCCCATTATAAATTCCCCTGATTCTGACTTCACCAATCTTTTTCTCTTCACATATCTATAGAAGCTTTTACAGTCAGTTTTTATGTTACCTGCAAGTTTACTCTCATAATCTATTTTCCCCTCTTAAATAATCCCTTTATCTTCCTTTGCTGAATCCTAATCTACTCCCAATCCTCAGGTTTGCTGCTTTTTCTGGCCAAATTATATGTCCTCTCCTTGGATCTTATGCTGTCCCTAATTTCCCTTGTTAGCCACGGTTGAGTCACTTTTTTGTTTTATTTTTATGCCAAACAGGGATGAACAAATTCTGTAGTTCATCCATGCGATCTTTAAATGTTTGCCATTGCCTATCCACCGTCAACCCTTTAAGTAACATTCCTCAATCCATCCTAGCCAACCCGTGCCTCATACCATTGTAGTTTCCTTTATTTAAATTCAGGACCCTAGTCTCTGAGTCAACTACTTCACTCTCCATTTTAATGAAGAATTTTATCATATTATGATCGCTCCTCCCCAAGGGGCCTCTCACAACAAGATTGCTAATTAATCCTTTCTCATTACATAATACCCAGTCTAAGATGGCCTGATCTCTAGCTGGTTCCTCGACATATTGTCGTGAAGTGGTGCGCCGACAACAACCTGGCCCTTAACACCAAGAAAACAAAGGGAATAATCGTGGACTTCAGGAAGTCCAAAGGCGGAAGTCACACCCCCATCCACATCAATGGGGCGGAGGTGGAAAGGGTGGCCAGCTTTAAGTTCCTCGGAGTCCACATCACGGAAGACCTCTCCTGGTCCCTCAACACCTCCTCTCTGGTGAAGAAGGCCCAGCAGCGCCTATATTTCTTGAGGAGGCTGAAGGGATGTAATCTGTCACCCCCGATCCTCTCTAACTTCTACCGCTGCACTATAGAGAGCATCCTGACAAACTGTATCACAGTATGGTACGGCAGCTGTAGCTCCCATGACCAGAAAGCCCTGCAGCGGGTAGTCAAAACTGCCCAACGCATTACCGGCACCCGGCTACCGACCATAGAACATATATATCAGAAACGCTGCCTACGGAGGGCACGGTCCATCATCAAAGACCCTACCCACCCCAGCCACAGTCTTTTCGCCCTCCTACCATCTGGAAGACGCTACAGATGCATTCGCACCCGTACGACCAGATTTAGGAACTGCTTCTTTCCCAGGGCTGTCATCCTACTGAACTCCACAAATAAACACTAAAGCCTGCACATCTGCCGATGCACTTTATTATGGTCATATTTATGCTAATATATATGTACAAATGTATGTTGAAATGTTTAAGTGTCCTAATCCAAATTGTACACTCTCGGGAGCCGCAAGCCTACATTTCGTTGTAATGCACTTGTGCACTAACAATGACAATAAAAGTTGATTTGATTTTTGATTTGATATTGGTCCAGGAAACCATCCTGTATACACTTCAGGAATTCCTCCTCCACAGTATTGTTACTAATTTGGTTAGCCCAATCTATATGTAGATTAAAGTCACCCATGATAACTGCTGTGCCCTTATTGCACGTGTCTCTAATTTCCCATTTAATGCCATCCCCAACCTCAGCATTACTGTTTGGAGGTCTGTATACCACTCCCACTAACATTTTCTGCCCCTTGGTATTTCTCAGTTCTACCCATATAGATTCCACATCATCAGAGCTAATATCCTTCCTTACTATTGTGTTAATCTCCTCTTTAACCAGCAATGCTACCTGTTGGATCCATGGTTCAGTGGATATGCTGTTATTAAATAATCACACGGATGCTGTACATTAACAATAAACAGGTCTTTACTGGAGGAGGGTAGTCTCAAGACTGGGGGTACAGCGGCATGCGCAAAGCTTATATACAGGTGTGGTCACTGCCGGTACTACAGTATACAGGAGCTGTAAAAAGTAGTTCTGACTTAAAGGCACATACACTACAATTCCTCCCCTTTTAGATTAGTAGTACCCCATATATTCAAATAACAATTAACATTTCAACATGTACATTAAACAACAAAAGTCCATTTATAGATTCAGGCCTAGAAATTCAGTTGGCTTAGCGCCGCTTTTGAGGCGCTAGAGGGACTAGCGCCAGAGTTATGGCCAGTTTAAAAATTCCCTGGGGCCCTAAATCGGCGTTGCACCGGTAGCGCTGCGCCGGCACCGATGACGTCATCGGTGCGCGCAGCGTCCCGGTTGCCATGCCGACGGGCCCTAGCGCCGAAATTCAGTTGCGGCCGCCTCGCCCGTGGCAGCCGCAACTAAGACTCTGGCAACAGAGTCTTGCATGAGTTTGCGCCGGCGCATTAAAGGCCACGCGGCGGCCGGCCGCTTTCCCGCCGGCCGCCTGCCCGCAACTCCCTCCCCGGACTTCTCCCCCCCACCCCCCGGAACAGATGCAAGCCCGGCACTTGTCCGAGGTGCCGGGCTCATTTTTAGACAGATTTGCGCGGGCCGCGGCCGGGTGCAGGCAGCTCCTCCTTAACGGAAGGAGGAGGCCTGCACTTCCCGAGCCTGCCGCACCGCATCGGGTGCCGCAGCGCCGGAATTGCGGCGCGAAACGGCAGTTAGCGCCGATTTACCGCCGCAAAGACCCTTCAGTAGCGCCGGCAGCCGTTTGGGCGCGGCCCTGCTGAATTTTTGGCGCGCGCAGGGGGACTTAGCGCCGGCACTAACTTCCGGCGCTAAAGCCCTGGCTAAGCCAAAACCCAATTTCTAGGCCTCAGTCTTTGGGGCGGCTTCCTGACCCTTTCGGGATAGCGCCTTTCCGGAGGTTCTTGTTCTTGGTGCAGAGGCGATTCTGACCCCTTTTCATCGGGTAGTTCATCGGGTTCCACTGCTATTGGTCTGAGGTAGATGCTACCGGTATGTCGGGTTCATCCCCAGGTACTCGAGACATGGGGTTGACGCGTTTCTGTGATGCTAAGATCTGATCGACGTGGCATCTCACAATGTTCTCCCCGACATCCACTGTGTACATTAATGGCCCCTGCCTTGTACATATCATTCTGGGTTGCCATTTCTCTGTTCGATAGTCATGGGCCAAGACTGGTTGCCCTACATTGAAGCTCCTGGTCGGCTTCTCATTGATGTGCTGGAATTGTTTGTCCTCAACATTTCTTCGCACATTTGGTGTGAGCAAGTCCAGACAAGATCTCAACCTTCGGTTAAAGAACATCATGGCCGGGGTCTGGTTGGTAACTGCATGTGTCGCATTTCGGTAGGCTAATAAGAAATTGTCCATCTTATGCTGTAGTGGAATTTCATCATCGCACATGGCCTTTATCGCCTTCTTAAAAGGTTTGTACGAACCTCTCAGCCAATCCATTTGTGGCTGGATGATACAGGGTGGATGTGTAATGCCTTACCTCATTCCTTCTCATAAATTTTTGGAACTCGTCGGACACAAACTGTGGCCCATTATCAGAGCAAATCTGCTCTGGCAACCCGTTTCTGGCAAATATGGTCCGTAGGACTGCAATCGTTTTCTCTGTAGTGGTTGAAGACATTTTTATCACCTCAGGCCACTTTGAATGAGCATCCACTGCTATTAAGAACATTGAGTCCATGAATGGACCAGCGAAATCAATATGCACCCATTGCCATGGAGAGGAGGGCCACTCCCATGGGTGTAGAGGGGCATGTGGTGGTGCATTTTGGACCTTCTGGCATCCTAAGCAGCTCTTAGTTAGGTCTTCGATTTGTTGATCGATTCCCGGCCACCACACATAAGCCCTAGCAAGGCTTTTCATTTTCACTCCCCCCAGATGACCTTCATGTAGCTCATTTAGCACTCTCTCCCTTAACTTGGGTGGAATCACCACTCTGAATCCACACATCACTGTCCCCTGGCATACTGACAGCTGTTCTCTTCTGGATGAGAATGCTGGCAACGGTGAGTCGCCATGAGTTGGCCATCCCCTCACCGTCAATTCATATACCCGAGACAGCGTCGGATCATTGCGGGTCTCTGTTGTATCTCTGCAGCGCCCCTTGCAGCTGCTTCGTGTGATACTGCCATACTGAAAGCTTTGTCCAGCGTAAGGTCCTTTTCTGATAGAAGCCGTTTCTGGGTTCCTTCACTTTGTAGCCCACACACAAACTTGTCCCTTAATGTATCTGCTAGTCCTGCTCCAAACTGGCAGTGTTTCGATAGCTTGTGCAGTTCCGTTAGGTACTCAGCATTGCTTTCATCTTTGTGTTGGTTCCTTTTATGGAACTTAAATCGTTCTGCTATCAGCAGCGGTGTGGGGTTTAAGTGGTCCTGTAGGATTTCTACTATGCTTTGAAAATTCTTGTTTACCGGCTTCTCTGGGGTTATTAGATTTCGCAGTAACCCATAAGTTTTTGCACCCATGGAATTTAACAGAACCAGTGCTTTATTAGCATCTGGCACTTCATTCGCCCTGCAGTACACCTCAATACGTTCCACATATGTCGCCCAATCTTCGACTTCATTGTCGAACGTAGAGATACTGCCACTCTTCGGCATCCTTGGGTGTGAGTTAACTGTCAAAAATGGCGCCTCCCGCGCTTCCCCTTCTTCTCCGCTGGCACAAAATGGCATCTCCCGCGCTTTTCTTCCTTCCCGCGCTTGCCCTTCTTCTCCGCTGCGGCTTCTAAAAATGGCGTCTCCTGTGCTCTTCTTCTCCGCGGCTCAATGGCGTCTCCCGCACTCCCCTTTCTTTGCCCCGCGGACCCTGTTCAGCCCGTGAGACCTGGCTGTGCTCTGCGCGTTCTTCTTTTTATATTTTTCGACGCCGCTCAGTCTAGAACCCGGCTGTTTCTTTACCCTCTCTCTCTCCGGTTTGTTTTCTTTTTCTCGATGCCGCTTGGTGTTCAACCCCCGGCTGCACCCTGCGCTCTTCACCCTCTGTCTTACCCCGTCGACGCTGCTCGGCTTTCTCTCCGCTGTCGGTCGGCTCCAGCCGCCGCTGCTCGGGAAGGGTCTGTGTTGGACCTGTCGTCGGTCTCTTGCTGCTTATCGTGGCTGGGGAACCAAGCCCGGCTCTCCACAGCCTCCCCTGCGAAATTCAATCTCTGCCTGACTGCTGGGCGGTTGCTCGTGGTCGACGCCCGTGTTCCTGGCCTCGACTATTTTTTTTTATGTTGCAGGTAGATTCGAATCGACACTCGTCGCCATTGTTGGATCCGTGGTTCAGTGGATATGCTGTTATTAAATAATCACACGGATGCTGTACATTAACAATAAACCGGTCTTTACTGGAGGAGGGTAGTCTCAAGACTGGGGGTACAGCGGCATGCGCAAAGCTTATATACAGGTGTGGTCACTGCCGGTACTACAGTATACAGGAGCTGTAAAAGTAGTTCTGACTTAAAGGCACATACACTACACTACCCCAACTCCTTTTCCTTTTTTCCTGTCCTTCCTGTAGGGGGTTTCTCTTGCTCGTTCTGGTCTCCTGCCAGGCTTTGTGCAATAATTACCCTTGAGTGGTTCGACCCACTCTCCCCTACGGTTCTAGACCTTGGACTTAGATGCAGAGAACTGTAGTGCAGAGAAAGGACTCAATAGACCAGGTTGAATAGCACGAAATGGATGCTTTTATTTTTAAACAGTTTGAAGCATTACAAAATACATGTCACAGGCACAGATTAAAGTAACTACAATCATGCACAAATTTATGAACTTGACTCTATGGAAATGGGGAACACACGGCACGTCGTAAAAGGGGAAACACAATGGCCCAGAAATTCGGGTCGGGTGCTTGCCGCGCGTGCAAGCCTCCAATGAGCACTTACCCGGCGCGCTGACATTTAAATCCTGGCCCGCAATGCATTTCCCCTCACTGGCCAGCTTGAGGTCCTGCCGCGCTGTGCGTGCGTGACCCAGCGGCGTACTTAGTGCGATGAGCCGGCTGGGATCACGTGGGCACTGGGCAACCAATGGGAGGTTGCAAAAGTTCATTCATAAGTTTGACAGTGAGAGCTGTCAAACTCATGAAAACTGCTGGCCCCAAAACACTACTTGAACCTGAAAGAAAATTTAAAAAAACATTGCAATACTTAAATGAACCATAAATAACTATGAAAAACTATTTTAAACAATAATTTTAAAATTTGAAAAAAAAAAATTTATAAAAAATCAGGGCTAAAACTAAACTTACCTTACTGTAAATTCTTTAAAAATAACAAACCTGTGGGAAAAAAAATTCTAAATTGTACTAAAAGCCCACTTACCTGTAAAACTAAGTACTTACACTTGTTTTTTCCTCGCGTAAATATCGGAGGCCTTTACACACGCGCAACTCTGAAAAACAAAGGGAATTTCACTGCGCACGCGCTGCCTGTGCAGTCGCGCCGCTGTGCCTCTGAACCCCTTCGTTCAGAGGACTGGAAATGCCGGCATTCCCCGCATGCACGGTGTTTCCTGAACACCGGCATTTCATCCGGCCAGATGCGTGAGTACCCAAACCGTACTCACGCATTTGGACCCGAATTTCTGGCCCATTACGATTTAACCTTACTCCCTCCCCTAAATACCTAAACTAAGTTTCGACTTGAGGAACTCGGGATCATGCTCACCACTATCAGAATCGCAAAAGGAGGGGTTCGCAGCCTTTCTGGCACAGCTTTCCGTCGTCACGTGGATTTGGAAACTTCTGGCGCAGCTTGTTTTTCTCTCTCAGGCGATGAGGCAGTGGACACAGCCTCGATGAGCGCTCGTCATGGCTGAAATCCACCAAGTCTGTTGTGGATTTGGGTTCATGGAACAGTCCCTGCCACCAATGTGATATTGAAGAAATGGATGCACGTGTCGAGGCCTTGCCTGGCTAGGCTCGGAATGTCCTTTTTATCCGACCTGGATCGTCGGTTTTTCCCGAGGGTGTCTTCTCCTTCGGCCTGGGTCGTCGATGATCTCCCGACAACAGCACCCGGGCCACCCTCATCGTCTTCCCGTCATGGCCGAGCCTTGTCTGGCTGAACACCGACCACGTTGTCTTTTTCCCGAAGTTGTCCGTCTGAAGCGTCTTTATCGATTCCGAAGCTACCGAGGTGGAAGAGAGGGCAGGGCAGGCCAGGCTGATGGACTTTTCAAAATCCATATTTATACCCTTTTGGGCCAGCCTTATCTCCCGCCAGATCATAGTCCAGTCTTTGTAATATTTTGGCGGGCAGAAATCTCTTCAGGGGCGCTTTGTCTTGTAACGGGAGCCAGTGATAACTTAACTGGCCTTCCTGGCCGATAATGTCTTTTAATGTCTTTTACATTGTCACCGTGACTCGGTTCGCATATTGATCGGTCTGGAGATTTCCCTTGATGGCTGTTAAACGGTTTCTCCTTTGTACATTAAATGGGTATAAGTGTTCATGCATTGTCCGCCCATATCTTGATTGGCCCCATCCTGTTTGCCTGAAACCGTCCTGTACTTAGAATCCATTGAATATGTATGCTGTTTCCCTGAGTTTCGGTTTCCCGATACTGGCTTTCGCGGGCTTACTGTTTTCAATCCACAAGCCTGTCTGGCTTGCAGTAACAGAAATCAAATGGTCCAGAAACTGATCACGAGGCCCGGCGGCCATTTTGTATGCCCTTTTATCAAAGGTTTTTCTGTGCAAGCTTACTTTGCTCAATAAACTGTCTTATTTTATCCTGTTTTCTTGCGTGATTATTGCTGAAAATTTCGAATCTTACATTCCTGAATATTGAATACCCCTGGATTTTGAATTCCCAGTCTTGGCTACGTAATCCCAATTATATCATATCCATTTACATCTATTTGCGCAGGTAATTCACCTTATTACGAATGCTCCTCGTATTAAGACACAAAGGGCCAAAATTTGGCAGATGGAGTATAATGTGGGAAAATGTGAGGTTATCCACTTTGGTAGGAAAAATAAAAAAGCAAATTATTATTTAAATGGAGAGAGATGATTACAAAATGCTGCAGTACAAAGGGATCTGGGGGTCCTTGTACATGAAACAGAAAAAGTTAGCATGCAGGTACAGCAAGTAATTAGGAAGGCAAATGAAATGTTGGCCTTTATTGCAAAGGGAATGGAGTATAAAAGTAGGGAAGTCCTGTTACAACTGTACAGGGCGTTGGTGAGACCACACCTGGAGTACTGTGCACAGTTTTGGTCTCCTTATTTAAGGAGGGATATACTTGCATTGGAGGCAGTTCAGAGAAGGTTCACTAGGTTGATTCCTGGGATGGAAGGGTTGTCTTATGAAGAAAGGTTGAGCAGGTTGGGCCTATACTCATTGGAGTTTAGAAGAATGAGAGGTGATCTTATTGAAACATATAAGATTCTGAGGGGGCTCGACAGGGTAGATGCAGAGAGGATGTTTCCCCTCGTGGGGGAATCTAGAACTAGGGGCACAGTCTCAGAATAAGGGGGCACCCATTTAAAATGGAGATGAGGAGGAATTTCTTCTCTCAGAGGGTCGTGAATCTTTGGAATTCTCTTCCCCAGAGAGCTGCGGAGGCTGGGTCATTGAATATATTTTGGAACGATAAGGGAGTCGAGGGTTATGGGGAGCGGGCAGGGAAGTGGAGTTGAGGCCAAGACCAGATCAGCCATGATCTTATTGAGTGACGGAGCAGGCTCGAGGGCCAAATGGCCGACTCCTGCTCCTCTGTAACAGGCTCGAGGGGCCGAATGGCCGACTCCTGCTCCTACACCTTATGTTCTTATGGTCCGTCCGGTTTTATTCTTATTGGTTTTTACGCAGCGAGTTGTTGTGATCTGGAACGCGCTGCCTGAAAGGGCGGTGGAAGCAGATTCAACAGTAACTTTCAAAAGGGAATTGGATAAATACTTGAAAAGGAGAAATTTGCAGGGCTTTGGGGAAAGAGCAGGGGGGTGGGATTAACTGGAGCATTCTATCAAAGAGCCGGCACAGGCACGATGGGCTGAATGGCCTCCCTCTGTGCTGTGTGATTCTATGATCCTATCTGACTTGTGTCAAACATCATTTCACCAAGTGTTTGCCAAGTACATGTTGAGGGAGGATGGAGATATACACGTACAAAAGACAGGAATATTTAGCCCAGATCATAAGATCACTAGCTTACAGTATCGTGGATGTAAATATAAGACCAATAAAAGAGAGGCACCCAATCACTTATGGGAGTGATTGATTCAACTGAGCCTGAGTAAGTATCTATTACAGACCCGAGTTTGTAAATGGTTATCCCTTCACTGTATACACAAGCTTGATATTTTTTTTTCCAATATGCTAATTTTCAATTCATTGCATGAACCATAGCCTTTCATAAGAACATAAGAATTAGGAGCAGGAGTAGGCCAAATCGATAAGATCATGGCTGATCTTCAACCTTAACTCCACGTTCCCGCCTGATCCCCATATCCCTCGATTCCCCTAGAGTCCAAAAGTCTATCGATCTCAGCCTTGAATATACTCAACGATTCAGCATCCACAGCCCTCTGGGGTAGAGAATTCCAAAGATTCACAAGCCTCTGAGTGAAGAAATTCCTCCTCATCTCAGTCTTAAATGGCCAACCCGTTATCCTGAGACTGTGACCCCTGGTTCTAGACTCTCCAGCCAGGGGGAAACAACCTCTCAGCATCTACCCTGTCAATCCCCCTCAGAATCTTGTATGTTTCAATGAGATCACCTCTCATTCTTCTAAACTCCAGAGAGTATCGGCCCATTCTACACAATCTCTCATCATAGGACAACTCTCTCATCCCAGGGTTCTATCTAGTGAACCTTCGTTGCACCACCTCGAAGGCATGTACGTCCTTCCTCAGATAAGGAGACAAAAACTGTGCACAGTACTCCAGGTGTGGTCTCGCCAAAGCCCTGTGCAATTGTAGTAAGACTTCCTTACACTTGTACTCCAATACCCTTGCAATAAAGGCCAATATGCCATTTGCTTTCCTAATTACTTGCTGTACCTGCATGCTAACTCTCTGTGTTTCCTGTATGAGGACACACAAATCTCTCTGAATTTTCGTTAAAAAAATTCACATCAATGTCATCAAACACCTTCTGAAAATCAGACTTAATTTCATTCACGGACTGGCCCTCACCAGGTCAATCATCATCGGCGGACAGGATAGGCCATCGACAGATCGTGTGAGAACTAGGGAAAAAATAGGGCCCATTAGGGACAAAAGTGGCAATCTGTGTGTGGAGCCGGAAGATGTAGGAGGGGTTCTAAATGAATTTTTTGCATCTGTTTTCACTATGGAGAGGGACAATGTAGACATAGAAATAGGGCGGGGGGACTGTGATATGCTCGAACACATTAACATCGAGAGGGAGGAGGTATTGGCGGTTTTAGCAGGCCTAAAAATGGATAAATCCCCAGGCCCGGACGAAATGCATCCCAGGCTGCTGTGTGAGGCAAAGGAAGGGATTGCGGGGGCTCTAACACACATATTCAGAACCTCTCTGGCCACAGGGGATGTGCCAGAGGACTGGAGAACCGCTAATGTAGTTCCATTATTCAAGAAGGGGAGTAGGGAAAAACCGGGGAACTACAGGCCAGTGAGCCTAACATCAGTGGTGGGAAAATTATTGGAAAAAATTCTGAGGGACAAAATCAGTCTCCACTTGGAGAGGCAAGGATTAATCAGGGATAGTCAACATGGCTTTGTCAAGGGAAGATCATGTCTGACTAATTTGATTGAATTTTTTGAGGGGGTGACTAGGTGTGTGGATGAGGGCAACGCAGTGGATGTGGTATGCATGGATTTCAGTAAGGCCTTCGATAAAGTCCCGCACAGGAGACTGGTCAAGAAGGTAAGAGCCCATGGAATCCAGGGTGCCTTGGCACGTTGGATAAAAAACTGGCTCAGTGGCAGAAGGCAGAGGGTGATGGTCGAAGGTTGTTTTTGTGACTGGAAGCCTGTGGCCAGTGGGCTACCACAGGGATCGGTGCTGGGTCCTTTGCTGTTTGTGGTCTATATTAATGACTTGGATATGAATGTAAAAGGTATGATCAGTAAGTTTGCGGATGATACAAAAATTGGTAGGGTGGTAAATAGCGAGGAGGGTAGTCTCAGTCTGCAGGACGATATAGATGGGTTGGTCAGATGGGCGGAACAGTGGCAAATGGAATTTAACCCGGGAAAGTGCGAAGTGATGCACTTTGGGGGGACTAACAAGGCAAGGGAATACACAATGAATGGTAAGACCCTAGGCAAGACGGAGGGTCAGAGGGATCTGGGTGTGCAAGTACACAGATCCCTGAAGGTGGCGGAACAGGTGGATAAGGTGGTAAAAAAGGCATATGGGATACTTGCCTTCATTAGCCGAGGCATAGAATATAAGAGCAAGGAGGTTATGATGGAGCTGTATAAAACACTGGTTAGGCCACAGCTGGAATACTGTGTGCAGTTCTGGTCGCCACACTACAGGAAGGATGTGATAGCTTTGGAGAGAGTGCAGAGGAGATTCACCAGGATGCTACCAGGGCTGGAACGCTTCAGCTATGAAGAGAGACTGGGCAGATTGGGTTTGTTTTCCTTGGAGCAGAGGAGGCTGAGGGGGGACATGATTGAGGTGTACAAAATTATGAGGGGCATAGATAGGATGGATACTAAGGAGCTTTTTCCCTTAGTAGAAGGGTCAATAACTAGGGGGCATAGATTCAAGGTAAAGGGCGGGAGGTTTAGAGGGGATTTGAGAAAGAACTTTTTCACCCAGAGGGTGGTTGGAATCTGGAACTCACTGCCCGAAAGGGTTGTGGAGGCTGGAACCCTCACAACATTCAAGAAGCATTTGGATGAGCACTTGAAATGCCATAGCATACAAGGCTACGGACCAAATGCTGGAATATGGGATTAGATTAGACAGGGCGTGATGGCCGGCGCGGACACGATGGGCCGAAGGGCCTCTATCCGTGCTGTATAACTCTATGACTCTATGGGCTAGATTTTCAGTTGCTTGCGCCAGCAGTTAGCGCCTTAAGAGAAGTGATTTTCGGGCGCTATGCGTGTAGCGCCTGGGCGCAGCGCAGTTTGCGCCCCGCCCCAAATTAAGTTGCCCGTTAGCGCCGGCGCAAAGTTTAGCGGCCGCCCGGATGCGCGCGCAGAAAATGACGTCACATCCTCGTGCAACGCCCTTTGGCCGCCCCGAATCCAAACTTCAGTCGGACCGCCCCATTGTGCGCCTGGCGTCCAGAGCGTTTGTAAAATGGAACGCAACACACCCTGGGGAGCGCAAATTAAAGGGCACTCGTACAAAAGGCACTCTGCATGTGTTGTGTGGAAGTAAGCTGTGTGTTGTTCTGAACGGTCTATTTATGTTTCCGGGCACCAATCAATCATTCCTCCTCCTCCTCCTCCTCCTCCTCCTCCTCCTCCTCCTCCTCCTCGTTTCTCCCCAGACTTTGCATTTGAAAAAAATACATGCACCCTTCCCCTTTAAGAGCTCACTGGCACCAGAGTGTCTGCCGTGCGCTGCGCCCGAGCTCGGGTGTTGCGCTCTCCACCGCCGGCTTAGCGCCTAAAGATACTAGTGGAACGCCTCTTTTAGCGCTCCACCAACCTCTTAGGGCGAAGCCACTGAATTTCCGGCAACGGGGCGCTACTTTGGGGCGGGCGATAACTTCGGGCGGGCGCTAAGCTTAGCGCCCCAAAACTGTCTATACTGAAAATCTAGCCCTATGACTCTAAGGGCGATATTTGCAAACAGAGGGAGGTGTTTGGCAAAGCGGTCACCTAATCTGTGTTTGGTTTTCCCAGTCCAGAGGGGAATACACTATGAGCAGCAGGCACTATACCAGATTAGAGGAAGTACAGGTAAACGGTAGGACTGTTTGGAGCCCTGGGCAGCAGGGTGGGAGGAGGTGAATGGGCAGGTGTTGCATCTTCTTTCAGTACAGAGCCCAATGGCAGAGTGCAGAGGTCAGATGCGGCTGATTCATGGCGCTCAGGGTTTTCGGGTGATTAAAATTAAATCGATTAGACTGAATCACCGGGAGAACTGGAGTGGCACGAATTGAGCAAACCCAGCTCGGCACCCGAATCTCCGATCCGCACTCCTGACCTGCCCTGTCTCCAAAAATGGACACCACTCCCTCCTGTAAACATAACTCAGATTGTCGTTTGGAGCCCTCTTCCTGTTATCAACAGTCTGTCTTCCTATTGCCCTCTTAAATTTCCTTTATTGATCAACAACAAACCTTCAAATGAGTCCCACCTTCACTGCATTTCATTTCTTTGGCCGAAGGGTTGGACTCAAACTTCATCATTGACCATTAGGGACTTATTCTACCCATTGTCTCCTTTTCTTCCATTAATATATTTCTTTCCACATCCCCAAAATAGAATGGAATGGTTACAGCACAGAAAGAGGCCATTCGGCCCATCGAGCCCATACCGGCTCACTGCAAGAGCACATCAGCTAGTCCCACTCCCCCGCCCTTTCCCGTAGCCCTACAATTTTTTTCCTTCAGGTACTTATCCAACTCCCTTTTGAAAGCAGTGATTGAGTCTGCCTCCACCACCCTCTCAGGCAGTGCATTCCAGATCCTAACCACTCGCTGCGTAAAAAAGTTTTTCCTCATGTCACCTCAGTGATTCGTGTACAAGGACACCCAGATCCCTCTGAACAGCAACATTTCCCAATCTCTCACCATTTAAAAAATACTCTGCTTTTCTGTTTTTCCTACCAAAGTGGATAACTTAATATTTCTCCACATTGGGCCAGAAATTAGGATCGGGTGCTTGCTGCGCGTGCAAGTCCCCGATCTGCACTCACCCTGCGCGCTGACATCTGAAGCCCGGGCCTGCTCGCATTTCCTGTCACTGGCCCGGTTCAGATGTCGGCGCGATGTGCTTACCTGATCCAGCGGCGTAGTTAATGCGATGTGCCGGCTGGGATCAGGTGAGCACTCTGCAGCCGATCAGGGGAGGGGAAACTCATTCATGAGTTTGATAGTAAAGACTATCAAACTCATGAAAAGTACGGGCGCCCAAAAGACTAGTTTAACTTTAATTAACATTTTAAAAAACATCCCAATAATTAAATAAACTATAAATAACTTTAAAAAACTATTTAAAACAATTAATAAAATTTTTGAAAATTTTTTTTTTTTACGAATTCGGGTCTAAAAATAAACTTACCTTACTGTAAAGTCCTTAAAAACAATGAAGCTGTGGAAAAAATGTAATAATTTTAAATATTAGACCACTTACCTTCAAGAATCCACTGCTTACGCCTCCTTTTTTCATTTCCAAAAAGTTCAGTCCCTTGCACACGCGCAAACCTGTCTAAACAAAGGAAGTTCAACGCGTGCGCGCAGAGTCCTGCGCACACGCGTTGGACCTCTTAACCCCTTAGTTCGATGGAGAGGAAATGCCGGTTTCCCACGCATGCGCTGTGCATGCTGGAATCCGGCACTTCCAATGGGCCCACGCGTGAGTACACCGTCCGTACTCATGCATTGGGACCGGAAATACTGGCCCATTATATTCCATTTGCCATGTTCTTGCCCACTCACTTAGCTTGTCTATATCCCCTTGAAGCCTCTTTGCATCCTCCTCACAACTTACATTCCCACCCAGCTTTGTATCATCAGCAAACTTGGATATATTACATTTGGTCCCCTCATCCAAATCATTGATGTAGATTGTGAATAGCTGAGGCCCAAGCACTGATCCTTGCGGTACCCCACTAGTTACAGCCCACCAACCCAAAAATGACCCATTTATTCCTACTCTCTGTTTTCTGTCCGTTAACCAATCCTCAATCCATGCTAGTATACTACCCCCAATCCCATGAGCCCTAATTTTGTTTAATAACCTAAGTGGCACCTTATCGAATGCCTTCTGAAAATCCAAATACACCACATCCACTGGTCCCCCCTTATCTATTCTGCTAGTTACAACCTCAAAAAACTCTAACAGATTCGTTAAACATGATTTCCCTTTCATAAATCCGTGTTGACTCTGCCCAATCCTATTATTATTTTCTAAGTGCCCTGTTACCACGTCCTTAATAATAGATTCTAGCATTTTCCCTACTACTGATGTGAGGCTAACTCGTCTGTAGTTCCCCGTTTTCTTTCTCCCTCCTTTCTTAAATAGTGGGGTTACATTTGCCACTGTCCAATCCATGGGAACCGTTCCAGAATCTATTGGATTTTGGAAAATGACAACCAATGCATCCACAATCTCTATAGCCACCTCTTATGTTAGCTGCCAGTCTATTCTCATACTCTCTCTTTGCCCCTCTTATTTCCTTTTTCACTTCCCCTCTGAACTTTCTATATTCAGCCTGGTTCTCACTTGTATTCTCAGCCTGACATCTGATACGATAAGGGAGTCAAGGGTTATGGGGAACTGGCAGGGAAGTGGAGTTGAGGCCAAGATCAGATCAGCCATGATCTTATTGAATGGCGGAGCAGGCTCGAGGGGCCGAATGACCTACTCCTGCTCCTACATCTTATGTCATATGCCCCCTTTTTTCTGCTTCATCTTACTCTCTGTCTCTTTGGTCATACAGGGAACTCTGGCTTTGGTTGCCAGAGGGAATGGTCTATAGAAATATCACTTTGTTTCATCTTCTACTTCTTGAAGCTTTTTCAGCTTTTCTCACATCTCCCAAGTCTGTCTTATTTGGAATGCCAATTTTCATTAGAGCTATAGTGATAGGGGATTCTATTGTAAGGGGAATAGATAGGCATTTCTGCGGCTGCAAACGAGACTCCAGGATGGTATGTTGCCTCCCTGGTGCAAGGGTCAAGGATGTCTCGGAGCGGCTGCAGGGCATTCTGGAGGGGGAGGGTGAACAGCCAGTTGTCGTGGTGCATATAGGTACCAACGATATAGGTATAAAATGGGATGAGGTCCTAAAAGCTGAATATAGGGAGTTAGGAGGTAAATTAAAAAATAGGACCTCAAAGGTAGTAATCTCAGGATTGATACCAGTGCCACGTGCTAGTCAGAGTAGAAATAGAAGGATATTTCAGATGAATACGTGGCTAGAGGAACGGTGCAAGGGAGAGGGATTCAAATTCCTGGGACACTGGAACCGGTTCTGTGGGAGGTGGGACCAGTACAAACTGGATGGTTTGCACCTGGGTGGGACCGGAACCGATGTCCTAGTGTTTGCTGGTGCTGTTGGGGAGGGTTTAAACTAAAACGGCAGGGGGTTGGGAACCTGTGCAGGGAGACAGAGGAAAGGGAAGCAAGGATAGAAACAAAAGACAGGAAGGAGAAAAGCAAAAGCGGAAGGCAGAGAAATAAAGGGTGTAAATCAAACGTGGCCACAGTAAATAATAATTCTAAAAGGGGGCACGGTGGCATAGTGGTTAGCACTGTTGCCTCACAGCGCCAGGGACCCGGGTTCAAATCTGGCCTCGGGCGACTGTCTGTGTGGAGTTTGCACATTCTCCCTGTGTCTGCGTGGGTTTTCTATGGGTGCTCCGGTTTCCTCCCACAGTCCAAAGATGTGCAGGTTAGGTTGATTTGGCTATGATAAATTGACCCTTAGTGTTAGGGGATTAAATACATTGGGTTATGGGGATAGGGTGGGATATGTGTCGGTGCAGGCTCGATGGGCTGAAATGGCCTCTATCTGCACTGTAGATTCTGTGATTCTGTGATTCTGTGACTAAGAGTGTTAAAAAATCAAGCCTGAAGGCTTTGGGTTCAATTTTAACTCAGCCGTCAGGCGGGCTATGAGGCGTGTGGGGGGTTAAAATCGCAAAACCTGGGGGTCGGGACCACCCCCGCCTGGTTCCCGACACCTAGCCATTTTAACCCAGGTGTGTCTGATGGTCCCGAATCAGTCCCACCTGCAACAGGCAGGACTGGTCTTTAGGGCCCTTAAACAGCACTCATTGGCCTTTATAATCCCATTTTAACAGGCCCTTACCTGTTTAACCCTTTTCCCACGTAAAACACGCCTGGTGGGGATCACGCCTGTGAAACTGACGTGAACACTATTGGCTTGCTGACTATCAGCTGCAGGTCAACCATTAAAGTGGAGATTTGATCAGTCATCATTTGCAGGTGGCAGGATGTTGTGTATTTTGAATGTTGTATTTGAATTGTCCCACATAGCTTACCGTAGTTGTGATGTGAAATGCAGTATGGGAAATAGAGTGCAGGGAGTTGAGAAGACTCTCTTGAAAGTGTTGGCTGCGAACTGAACTCTGTCTCCTGCGTACTCTTTTAACTGTTATACAAGCAAGGTTATTAAACTCTTGAGATTTAACAAAAGTGGCGATGAGGACGTCTGAACTTATGTGGCTCTGCTGTGTGGAAGATAGTCGGGTTTTACGTGTTTAAAACTGTTATTTTTGCCGTGGACAGTTAATTAAAGTAAGGCTGGCTTGAGGATAAAGGAGCTTGCAATGGCGGGAAGACGAGACGGCATATAAGGTACTAACGACTTGAGGAAGGGGAGGAAAAACAGTGAGTAAATCGGGAAGGACATTTATTCAACTGTGAAACGATCTGTGAATTGAAGCACTAAATAACTGATAGTGATTTTAGTTGAGTTCAACATTGGAAGGATCCTCAGTGAATGATAATTAGGAGCCTGAGAGAAGGAAAATGGCTGGAATTATCGGTAACATTGGACCGTTTGATGAGAATGTCGAACAATGGAGCTCATACACAGAACGATTAGAATACTTCACACTAGCAAATGACATTGGAGGGAACAAAGTAGTACCTACATTGTTAAGTGTGATGGGACCAAAGACTTTCAATCTTTTGCGTACTTTAGTGCATCCAGATAAACCAGGGACTAAACAATATAGCGAAATTGTGGAGATACTAAAAGGGCATTTTTCACCCAAACCCCTAGTCATAGCTGAGAGGTTTAGGTTCCACAGGTGTAACCAGGAAGAAGGAGAAACAGTGACCATGTTTGTAGCTGCACTAAACAGACTATCAGAGCACTGTGAGTTTAATGACGTGCTAAATGATACTATAAGAGACAGGCTAGTGTGTGGTATGAGAACTGAAGCCATACAGAAGAGACTATTAACGGAGAGTAATCTGACTCTACAAAAGGCCACTGAAATCAGTCTTTCCATGGAATTGGCAGCTAAGGAAGCTCAACAGTTTGGTGCAACAGAAAAAGTGCACAAAGTAAGAACAGAGAGCCAAGGGCCATGCTTCGTTGTGGCAAAACGGAGCATCTTGCGTCTGCATGCTGGTGTGTGGACATGGATTGCCACAGCTGTGGTAAAAAGGGACATATTCAGCGCGCATGCAGAAATAAAAAGGACACAGGGAAAACGTCAAAGACGGAAGGAAGAAAAAAAACATTCAGACAAAAGACAAAGGAGCATGTCCGCTCTGTAGAACAGGACAAAACAGAGGCAAGTGACACTTCAGAGGAGGAACTATCACTGAATGTGTTGACTGTAGCTGGGGATTCGCATGGCTTCTGGATCTCACCCTTGCTAGAGGGGCAGCCTGTGCGAATGCAGATCGATACCAGGGCAGCAGTATCTCTTATGTCAGAGACAGTCTACAAAAAGACATTAAAGCACCTTCCACTTCAGCCAGCTAACATAGCGTTAAAGACATATACCAGTGAAAGAGTAACCGTGAGAGGTATCACTGAGGTCACAGTTCAGTTGAATGGACAAACTAGGAAGTTACCACTCTACGTAGTTAAAGGAGACTACCCCTCCCTGATGGGACGTTCGTGGATGGAGAGAATAAAATTAGACTGGTTATCAGTCTACATGATGTCACACAATGATCCAGGCTTACCCACCATCTTAAAGAAACATGCAGAAGTCTTTAATGGAGAACTGGGTAGCATGAAAGATATTACTGTGAAGCTTCGTATTAAGCAGGATAGCAAACCCAAGTTCATGAAGGCACGACCTGTACCTTATGCCATCAGACCAAAAGTCGAGGCTGACTTAGAAGCCCTAGTTGAAAGCGGAGTACTAGAACCAGTCAGCGTGAGTGAATGGGCAACGCCTATCGTACCAGTGCTCAAGAAAGGGGGTGGAGTTAGGATATGTGGAGATTTTAAAGTAACTGTTAACCCTGTATTGTCAGTGGAGCAATATCCGCTTCCCCATATTGATGATTTGTTTGCGGGACTTGCTGGGGGCCAGAAGTTTAGCACAATCGACCTCTGTCAAGCCTACCTGCAAATGCATGTGGATGAATAGTCACGACAAATGCTGACTATTGTGACGCACAAGGGCCTATTTAGGTATCGTCGACTTCCTTTCGGAATTACATCAGCTCCAGCGCTTTTCCAATGTGCTATGGACCAGATCCTTAGTGGATTGCCTGGAATCCAGTGCTACTTAGATGATATCTTAGTTACTGGGTGTGATGACCAAGACCATCTGTGTAACTTGGACGCAATGCTACAGAGACTGAGGGATTACGGACTCAGAGTTCGCAGGGATAAATGCGATTTTTTTCAGGCATCAGTTGAGTACCTCGGTCATGTGATCGATGCCACAGGCCTTCACAAGGCACCAACCAAGACAAAGGCAATCGTGGATGCCCCAGCACCTGAAAATATCAGCCAGCTGCGTTCTTTTCTAGGGTTACTGAACTACTATGGACGGTTCATACCGAACCTAGCCTCGATGCTGAGGCCGCTGCATTGGTTGCTATGTAAAGACAAGAAGTGGGAATGGACTAACAAGTGCCAGGAAGCATTCATGACAGCAAAGGACACGCTCCTGAAGTCAGAGGCTTTGACGCATTTTAACCCTTCATTACCAATACAGTTAGCTTGCGATGCATCGTCATTGTGAGGGTGCCGGTCAGTTCCTTCAGTAACCCCTAGATGGCAGCTTCACTTGTTTGTTTCCCTTTGTTAATTGTTACTTGTTTCTCCTGTTTATTACTTAACTGCCTTTCATCTGGTTTATTGGTTTCACCTGTTTTTGCTTGTATTTAAGTTCTGTGATTTCTTCCCTCTGGGCTCAGTCCTACTGTCAGGGTTGCTGTCATGGGGCCGTGTAGATACGGGGCCATGCTGTCCGGGCGAGGCCGGTTCTGGACCCAAGTACAGACAGACGAGGCGAGAAGCAGATATGCAGTCTTAAATAACAGTACTTTACTAGAATCACACAGGTAAACAGTTACAAAACATAGGAGCTCTAGACAAGCTACCACATAGGCAAATGGCTAGTCAAGATAGGAGCTCAAGACAAGCTACTGTGAGGCAACCAGCTTGTCCAGACTGAGCTCAAGACAAGCTACCCCAGGGCATCCGGCTTGTCAAGATAGGAACTCAAGACAAGCTACCGTGAGGTAACCGGCTTGTCAAGACTGAGCTCGAGACAAGCTGCCACAGGGCAACCGGCTTGTCCAAACTGAGCACCTTATCAAGACTGAGCAACTTGTCAGCACCTTGTCAAGACTGAGAACAAAGGGAAGAACCATAGAACTTAAATACAAGCAGAAACATAACACAGATAAACAGTTATAGACATAGGAGCTCAAGACAAGCAACCACGAAGGCAACTGGCTTGTCAAGGCAAGCTACCACAGGGCAACAAGCTTGTCGAGACAGAGCACCTTGTCAAGGCTATCTCCCTTGTCAGGACTGAGCCAGTATGGACCCAGCGGCGATGGAGGAATTTCGTTCTATTCTCGTCCATTAAGGTGTTTTCCTCGCCCTTCTTGCACCCCTTCGGAATATAATCCATTGAGCGTGCTAACTCTGAAAACGATGGCTCTGTTGCTTACAAAGATTATGATCATATGATCGCCACGACATGTACCTGCCGCTAGTGGATGAGGAGGATGATTTTTGTAGTGTATGTACCTTTAAGAGCCCCTGTGTACTGTAATACCGGTAGTGACCACTTGGGTATATAAGCCTGTATAGTGTCTTGTATCTTTTAGTTCACCTTCAGACATTGTTCAGTAAACACCTGTTAAACCAACTCCTGCATTCCGTGTCTCCATTAACACACGGATACAACAGTGGCGACGAATTCAAAACGGACTTACCTGCAATTCGGCAGCACCTCAAGGAGATCGATTCCTCAGATGAAGGTCGAAGAAAAAAAAAAAACTGTGGTTTCACCAGCTAGCCGGGCTGGTGGCAGGTACTGCACTAATCCTTCCTGGGCGGCGGGCTGGGGCTCGATCGGATGGCTCGGCAGCGGGGCCGAGCAGCGAGTCAGAAGGCGGAGGCAAACAGAGACGGAGGGTGGAGCACTCGGGAGACGGCCGGCGCTGCAAAGCAGGTCGGCGTTCGGACCAAGCAGAGGGAGGGAAAAGTCCCAGAGAGTCCGGCGGGAACGAGTCTCCAACTATTAAAAATATCTGTGTAAATAAAAACCACGGAGAACAGCATTGTCAGCAGCGGCAGCGGCGGGAAAGCGCGGGTGGCGCCATTTTTTTCTCGGCAGGGAAGAAAAGAAAGCGTGGGAGGTGCCATTTTTTATTTTCAGAATGCCTAAGACTGGCAATATTACTGCTTTCGATAGTAATATAGAGGGTTGGACCACATATGTGGAAAGAGTGGAGGTATATTGCACAGCGAATGAAGTAGAGGATGATAAAAAGGCATCGGTACTTCTAAGTCTGATGGGCGCAAGGACATACGGGCTGCTACAAAACTTAATCACTCCAGCCAAACGGATGGACAAGAATTTTAAGGAGATTGTTGATACCCTACAGGAGCACTTAAACCCAACACCGCTGCTGATAGCGGAATGATTCAAATTCTTCAGGAGGAATCAGCACAAGAATGAAAGTAACGCTGATCACCTCACCGAATTACGAAAGCTGTCAAAGCACTGCCAATTCGGGGCAGGACTGGCAGATTCTCTACGAGACAAATTCGTCTGCGGTCTCCTAAGTGAAGGAACACAGAAAAGGCTACTTTCTGAGAAAGATTTGACACTGGACAAGGCTTTCAGTGTGGCTGTATCATACAAAGCAGCAGCAAGAGGAGCTGCAGAGATACAGCAAAAGTCACAGGACTTCGGCACCCATGAAATGACACGGGGTTTCGAGAGATGTTATCGCTGCGGCAGATCCACCCATGACCAGAGGGACTGCTGGTTCAAGGACAAAGCATGCAGGCAATGCGGAAAGATGGGACACATTGCACGTGTATGCCGATCTGGAAAAAGAAATACACTGACAGAAAAAAAATCAATAAGAAAAAGTACAGAAAGGTACAAATGATGACGGACAGTAGCTCCGAAGACCAGAAGAGCGATAGCGACTCCGGAAACAAAAGACTAAGCTGTCTCAAATTACATAATGTAATTGCCAAAGAAGATTACCAGACCATTTGGGTTACCCTCACGATAGCGGGGTCCCCAGTTAAAATGGAGCTAGATACAGGATCAGCTCTGACCGTCATAAGTCAACGGGATTACGAGCGGCTATTTCCGCATATACCTTTGAAAGACACATCCATTATCTTGAAGACATATACGGGGCAGAAAGTATACCCCAGAGGGCAAATAAGGGTGCCTGTTGTATACAACGGCAAGGAAATACAGAAGTTGTATATATACGTTCTGCAAGATGGTGGTCCACCGCTGTTGGGATGTGAATGGATCAGGAAGATACGTTTAGACTGGCACTCCATTCAGGCACTGACGGTCACCAGTAAGAAAAAAAATGATGATGACATCATGCCTGAACGATTAAAAGACATCTTGGCCAACGCCAAAGAAGTGTTTCAACAGGAACTAGGAACCTTGAAAGGCGTCACCGCCTCAATAAAAGTGGAAGATGCGGCAATTCCCAAGTTTTTTAAGGCAAGGCCGGTGCCATACGCAATTCGTCCAGCAGTCGAGGCAGAGCTGGAGAATTTGGAAAAGGCAGGCGTGTTATCCAAGGTAGATTGGAGCGAGTGGGCAACACCCATCGTCCCGGTCATGAAGAAAACGTTGAATAATGATAAATCTGAAGAACAGAGAAAAATTTGCATCTGTGGAGACTTCAAGGTGACTGTAAACCCGGCCCTTCACACGGTACAGTATCCTCTTCCGAGGATAGAAGATATTTTCGCCTCACTATCCGGAGGGAAACGTTTCACCAAAATTGACTTGGCACAGGCATATCTACAGATGGAGGTTGAGGAGGCCTCTAAAAAGTATCTCACGATAAACACACACAAAGGCCTGTACCAGTACAATCGACTGGTTTTCGGAGTAGCATCAGCTCCAACTATCTGGCAAAGAGCTATGGAGCAAGTCCTCCAAGGGATTCCGGGGATTCAGTGCTACCTAGATGACATCCTTGTAACAGGAGAAAACGACAACGAGCACCTTGCCAATTTGGAGCAGGTGCTCACTAGACTGAGAGAACGGGGCCTACGAGCAAATCGCCCCAAGTGCGAATTTTTCCAGAAACAAATATCATATTGTGGCCATATAATTAATGAAGAAGGGTTGCATAAGTCACCTGAAAAATTTGAAGCGGTCATAAAAGCCCCAGCACCTGAAAATGTCTCACAATTAAGGTCGTTCCTGGGATTGATAAATTACTATCATAAATTTTGACCGAACTTGTCAACTGTTCTGCACCCTCTTAACGCACTGCTACAAACGGGAGTAATTTGGGAATGGAGCGAAGACTGTAAACGTGCCTTCCATAAATGCAAAGGCTTGATCGCGTCCAAGGAAGTGTTGGCTCATTACAACCCATCACTGCCAATCAGACTGGCGTGCGATGCATCCCCTTACGGCGTAGGAGCGGTATTATCACATAGACTCCCTGATGGCTCGGAGCGGCCTATAGCTTTTGTGTCACGCTCATTGAACTCAGCTGAGCGTAACTACATCCAGATCGACAGGGAAACACTCAGCCTGGTGTGGGGAGTGAAGAAATTCAACCATTACCTACACGGACAAAAATTTACCTTGTTGACTGACCATTAACCCCTCGTCTCCATATTCAACCCTAAAAAGGGCGTTCCCATTATGACAGCGCAAAGGCTACAGAGGTGGTCCCTTTTCCTAGGGCACACCAATATGACATAGAATACAAAGGATCAAAACAGCATGGGAATGCTGACGGTTTATCGCGCCTATCGTTGCCAACGGTAGAAGAGGCACCTACAGTGGACCCAGTGGAGATGTTCCACTCAACCATAGTGGAATGTCTACCAGTAACAAATTCTACCATTGAAAAGGAAATGAGAAATGACCCGACTCTCTCACGAGTCTACGATTTAACAGTGAAGGGATGGCCAGCACATGGCGAACCACTGTTGCCAGCATTCTCGCAAAGAAGAGTACAGCTGTCAGTGTGCCGAGGAACCTTGATGTGTGGATCCAGAGTGGTGATTCCACCCAAACTCCAGGATAAAGTGCTAAAGGAGCTTCATGAGGGGCATCTGGGTGGAGTGAAAATGAAGAACCTAGCCAGAGCGTTTGTGTGGTGGCCAGGTATCGATGGAGACATCGAAGAAATGACCAAGAGCTGTCTAGGATGCCAGAGGGTCCAAAACGCCCCACCACAAGCCCCTCTACCTCCATGGGAGTGGCCCTCATCTCCATGGCAAAGGGTACATATCAACTTTGCTGGTCCATTTATGGACTCAATGTTCTTAATCGCGGTGGATGCACACTCCAAGTGGCCGGAGGTAATAAAGATGTCCTCCACCACCACGGAAAAAACCATCACAGTATTAAGGACCATATTTGCCAGGAATGGGCTGCCTGGACAGATCTGTTCTGATAATGGGCCGCAATTTGTGTCCGAAGAATTCAGGAAGTTCTTAAAAAACAATGGGGTTAAGCACTACACGTCCGCCCCATACCATCCCGCCACCAATGGATTAGCTGAAAGGTTTGTCCAGACCTTCAAGAAGGCCATAAAGGCCATGGGTAATGAAGACATAAATCTACAACATAAGGTAGATAACTTCTTGTTTGGTTACAAACCAAACTCCCGCCATGATGTTTTTCAATAGAAGACTAAGATGCCGGCTGGATTTGATCAAGCCAAACATCAGAAGGGACGTAGAGAACCGGCAATTTCAAGGCATGAATGAAAGGCCAACTAGAACCTTCCAGATAGGTCAACAAGTTTTGGCCCGGGACTACCGTACCGAGAAATGGCAGCCTGGAACTATTTGCACACGACTAGGACCGCTGATGTATACCGTGGACATTGGAGAAAGCATAATAAGGCGCCATGCTAACCAGATCATAGAGTCATCCGAAAAGTGACAACCTACACCACAACTCTATATGCCTAATGATGAAGCAGGGATACCCATAGTATCTACCTCCGATCCGGTGATACTGGAACCAGATGAACCCGACACTGGTATTCAAGCCAAATCGACCTTGCCAAAAGAACCTACTACACCACCGAAAACTACTACACCACCGAGGCGTTATCCGGACCGAGTCAGGAAGCCTCCAGAGAGACTGACTTATAATTGATTAACTGCAGCAAATGTGTAGATTATTGTTCTTGTAAACATGTTAATTAATGATTACTTAAAATGTTATGTACTAATTATCTAAAAGGGGAGGAATTGTAGTGTATGTACCTTTAAGAGCCCCTGTGTACTTTAATACCGGTAGTGACCACTCAGGTATATAAGCCTGTATAGTGTCTTGTATCTTTTAGTTCACCTCCAGACTTTGTTCAGTAAACACCTGTTAAACCAACTCCTGCATTCCGTGTCTCAATTAACACACGAATACAAAATGTCTTGAGATTTTTGAACATCTGCAGTTCGTGATCAGTCGGAATGGGAAATATCATTGCTTGAAAAGCCAAGAAAATTCGCTATGTGTACTAATACAGACTTTTTCATTTTTGACTTCTAGTTCTAAATGCCCAGGAGGGTGTGTGGCTGGCTACGGTTGTACACATGTGACTGTCTTCGGATGTATCAAGTTTGAGCCTTTTAAGTCTTTTCCCCCCTTGGGTATCCATACCACTATAATATAGAAGTGTGGATCATTTAAGCATCTGCTCTATTTTCATTTAAATGATTATTCTGTGCCTTATGTCTTTATAATGAAACGAGGGCCATTTTATAATTGTCTGTTTCTGGTTATGTGCTTTATGGTTTGTTTTGAGCAATGTTTTGCTGCTTGTTTGCTCTCATGTTGCTGGTTACCCAAATTGCAGGAGGTGTATTGGCCATTTCACCACTGCTCTTGGGCAGCAAGCTTTCTGTTTTTTTGTTTTGTTTTGCTAAATGACTCCTTTTTTGGCCGTACAGGCATGGAGTTTTGTACACCAGGACCACGAGTACTGCCTTATCAGTCCTTTGGTTCCTGTTTCCAGACCTCTCCCTCCCCCCCCGCCCTGCATGATTGTAGGTCAGCAAGCCTACACTGTTCATCGCCTCCTTGATAGTCGCCGGGTTAGGAGTAGCAGTCTATACCTGGTTGACTGGGAGGGTTATGGTCCTGAAGAGCGTTCCTGGGTTTCGGCCCGGGACATTTTGAATCCTGAACTCATCAGGGATTTTCGCCGTCGACACCCTGAACGTCCAGGAGGAACTTCAGGAGCCGTTCCTAGGGGGGGGGGTCCTGTGAGGGTGCCGGCCAGTTCCTTCAGTAACCCCTAGATGGCACCTTCACTTGTTTACCTGTGTAACTTGGACGCAATGCTACAGAGACTGAGGGATTACGGACTCAGAGTTCGCAGGGATAAATGCGATTTTTTTCAGGCATCAGTTGAGTACCTCGGTCATGTGATCGATGCCACAGGCCTTCACAAGGCACCATCCAAGACCAAGGCAATCGTGGATGCCCCAGCACCTGAAAATATCAGCCAGCTGCGTTCTTTTCTAGGGTTACTGAACTACTATGGACGGTTCATACCGAACCTAGCCTCGATGCTGAGGCCGCTGCATTGGTTGCTATGTAAAGACAAGAAGTGGGAATGGACTAACAAGTGCCAGGAAGCATTCATGACAGCAAAGGACACGCTCCTGAAGTCAGAGGCTTTGACGCATTTTAACCCTTCATTACCAATACAGTTAGCTTGCGATGCATCGTCATTGTGAGGGTGCCAGTCAGTTCCTTCAGTAACCCCTAGATGGCAGCTTCACTTGTTTGTTTCCCTTTGTTAATTGTTACTTGTTTCTCCTGTTTATTACTTAACTGCCTTTCATCTGGTTTATTGGTTTCACCTGTTTTTGCTTGTATTTAAGTTCTGTGGTTTCTTCCCTCTGGGCTCAGTCCTGACAAGGGAGATAGCCTTGACAAGGTGCTCTGTCTCGACAAGCTTGTTGCCCTGTGGTAGCTTGCCTTGACAAGCCGGTTGCCTTAGTCGTTGCTTGTCTTGAGCTCCTATGTCTGTAACTGTTTATCTGTGTTATGTTTCTGCTTGTATTTAAGTTCTGTGGTTCTTCCCTTTGTTCTCAGTCTTGACAAGGTGCTGACAAGTTGCTCAGTCTTGATAAGGTGCTCAGTTTGGACAAGCTGGTTGCCCTGTGGCAGCTTGTCTTGAGCTCAGTCTTGACAAGCCGGTTACCTCACGGTAGCTTGTCTTGAGTTCCTATCTTGACAAGCCGGATGCCCTGGGGTAGCTTGTCTTGAGCTCAGTCTGGACAAGCCGGTTGCCTCATGGTAGCTTGTCTTGTGTTCCTATCTTGACTAGCCATTTGCCTATGTGGTAGCTTGTCTAGAGCTCCTATGTTTTGTAACTGTTTACCTGTGTGATTCTAGTAAAGTACTGTTATTTAAGACTGCCTATCTGCTTCTCGCCTCGTCTGTCTGCACTTGGGTCCAGAACCAGCCTCGCCCGGACAGCACGGCCCCGTATCTAAACGGCCCCGCGACAGCAACCCTGACAGTCATATGGTGTGGGAGCGGTCATTTCTCATATCATGCCAAACGGAGAAGAGAAGCCGATAGCATTCGCATCTAGGACTTTGAACAGAGCTGAAACTAACTACGCCCAAATAGAACGAGAAGCACTGAGCGTCGTTTTTGGCATTCGCAAGTTTCACCAATATTTGTACGGGAGACAGTTCACCCTACTAACAGATCACCGCCCTCTCACGACCATCTTCGGGCCACATACAGGGATTCCATCACTTGCTGCGAGCAGAATGCAAAGGTGGGCGCTGCTGTTGTCTGCACACACATTTGACATTAGATATCGCAAGTCTGACCTGCATGGCAACGCCGACGGTCTTTCCTGGTTGCCGCTGCCTGTCACCAAGCCTATGACGCGTAGCATGGACATCTGCTATTTTAGGCAGGTGGAGAACGCGCCTGTTAATTTGACACAGGTCCAACGAAACACCAGATACGCACAAGTGTTGTCTGCAGTGCTGGACATTATCGTCAGGGGCAAGCTTGACAGCGATGACCCAAACCTGAAACCATGGCCTAGAAATTCATTATAGCCACTTTTGTGGCGGTAAAGTGGGGCGGCCGCTAAAGTTTGCGCCCGGCGCAAATTCGAGGCCACTTCGCCGATATTCATTAGCTTCGCCCTAAGAGTTTGCTCGAGCGCTAAAACTGGCGATGCACGGCTCTCTTTAGGCGCTAAGCCAGCGGTGCTGAGCGATACCACCGAGGCCGGGCGCAGCGTAGGTGCGGTCATTTCTTGATTGACAGCAGACACCCTGGCGCCGGCCAGCTCTTAAGGGGGAAGGGTTGAGTTGGTCTGCTGCCACGCCCTGGACACTGCAGCCCTCCAGCTAGGCCTGAACACTGCTGCTGGACCCAAATAGCGCCTGAAAGGATGGAGAAGGCCCGTGAACGAGCGCAGCGCTTCTCAGAGCATGATCTGAGGGTGCTGGTTGGCACTGTGGAGAAGAGACGCCATATTTTGTTTCCGGACAATGGGAAGAAGCCGGCGGCCCACGTCTACCGGAAAGCCTGGAGGCATGTCGCCACCAGGGTGACATCCAACAGTGAGGTCCCCAGGAGCTCTGTACAATGCCGTAAAAAGCTAAAGGACCTCACCAGGATTGTCAGGGTGAGTACCCTTTCCAGTGTCCTCCTCATCCTTGCATGTGCACCTCACATTATGGGCAAAGGGACCTGAAAGCCCTAATGGCCAGCCCTCATGCAGCAGCTATGGGACAGTCATGAGCATCAATTGCACATTGTGCACTTAACACACTGGCCAGGCTATTCGACCATGGGAGGCAGTGCACACAAGATCAGGGCTACACACTGGCCAGGCTATTCGACCATGGGAGGCAGTGCACACAAGATCAGGGCTACACACTGGCCAGGCTATTCCACCATGGGAGGCAGTGCACACAAGATCAGGGCTACACACTGGCCAGGCTATTCGACCATGGGAGGCAGTGCACACAAGATCAGGGCTACACACTGGCCAGGCTATTCCACCATGGGAGGCCGTGCACACAAGATCAGGGCTACACACTGGCCAGGCTATTCCACCATGGGAGGCAGTGCACACAAGATCAGGGCTACACACTGTACTTAGAGGCCGTCCTTTCTCTTGCAGGCCAAGCTGGCCAATAATAAGAGGAGCCGGACTGAGACCGGGGGAGGCGGACCCCAGATCCAGCAGCTCACCGAGCTGCAACAGCGCGTGGAGCGCATCATGGGTGCCCGGGTGATTAGCCCCGTTGCATCTGGAGATGCCGACCCTGTTCTGGGCACCAATGGTAAGGACATCACCTTTTGGACCTCTCTCGTCCCACTTGCGCATCAGATCTACATCCTTTGCCACTGTCCGACCAATGCGCAGAATGCCACCACTCATGCATCCCTCGCTGATGCCCTCTCCTCACTCTAAAGCTACTCTTGTGCCTTCCTGCTTTCAGATGGTGAGGAAGAGGTCCCTGAAGTTGCCAGTGACAGCCCCTCAGAAGAGGAGGAGGAGGAGGTGCAAGAGGAAGGTGGCCCATCAGGGGAACCCTCAGCCGCGGCAAGCCATGCCAATGTAGAGGACACGTCTTCCCTGGAGGGGAGCCTGGGGGAAGTGTCGGAGAGGAGTGTAGCTCCTGGGACCAGCGGCCTGCAGAAACGCGGGAGGGGGGTGGAAGCTCAGCAGCCTTCTCCCCAGAGGGGGGAAGGGTCGGAGGGGAGTCCAATTGCTGGGCCCAGCGGCGTCCAGCAATGCAGGAAGGGTCGGGCAGCTCGGCGGCCTTCTCCCCAGAGGGCGAGTCCGGCCTCCAGTCCGGAGACGGTCAACGCCGAGGAGCTGCGCCTCCTCGAGGACATGTCCGCGGACTCAGAGCACCGGCACACGGAGCTCATTGGGGTAGTGGCATGGATGCCTGAGGCCATCGAGTCCCTGTCTCGGAGTGTGACCGAATTCGGGGCCTCACAGTCCACCAGTTTGGCGGAATTCGGGGCAGATCAGGCAGCGAGTCGGGCGGAATTCGGGGCAGCTCAGGCAGTGACTGGCCAGGTGATCAGTGGTGCCGTGCAGTCACTGGCTGCTCTGATGCGGTCACAGAACAGGGCAACACGGGCACTCACTGCTGCCACACTCACTGTGTCAGCCAGGCATCGCCAGGGCACCCGCCGCACTGCAGCAACACAGCGGTCTGTCCCTCGGCAGATTGCTGCGCATGCTGCAGTGCTGGCCCGGGCGAGTCCCAGTGTCTCAGGCGACCAGCGAGCGCCTGCCATCCGCCAGCTTGCCCCCATTCCTCCAGCCGCCACTGCCACTCCCCCAGTGGAGCTGCCACGAGCTGCTGCAGCGACTGATGCTGCCCAGCCACAGCTGCAGCATTCACCAGCCGGCCCCTCGAGGGCCAGACCTTGTCTAGGCCAACCCCCAAGGGCATCTGCCGTCACGACATGTGCCCCTCAGGAGCCTTCCCCCAGCCTTGCAGCAGCCACTGGCCTCACTTTGAGGAGGAGCAACAGGGCGTGCAGGGGCCGCCAAAGTTTGCAGAAGGCATTGCCCTCGCGGGCCACAAAGTAGAGGGTGTGTCCAAATGTTTTGTTTTTTGGAATTGGTGTTTTGTGAAGGCCGAGGATGAAGGCCATTTTTGTTTACATCTTTTGTTAATCCTCCCCAGGTTGTGGGAGTGAGTCATGTGTGTGAGTGTTTTTTGGGGGTTTCGTGTGTTTTTGGTTTTCATGTGGGAAGGGCCCAGAGTTTGTACAATAAACCATTTTATTTATTCACATTGTCCATGTTTGATCTTTGAAGTGTTTGTTGCCTTAACCGGCTGAGGGCTTGCGGAGCGGCTGCAATCATGTTCTTTCATTGGCACAAGCCATTCCCTGACAGGGGGCCTAGAAGTGACGTTCAATAAGCCGCCGACGGGCGGCCCTTGGATCTTCTGCCTCCCTCCTGGGCTGGTACTCCTCCTCCTCCTCCTCCTCATGCTCCTCCTGCTCCTCCTCCTGAGGTGGTGGTCCAACGTGAGGTGGCAGTGCCTGAGTCCTGCGGATAGCCAGGTTGTGCAGCATGCAGCAAACGACGACGAATTGGGAGACTCGCTCCTGCGAATACTAGAGGGCTCCCCCGGAGCGATCCAGACAGCGGAACCGTTGCTTCAGGACGCCGATTGTTTGTTCGATGAGGTTCCTGGTCGCTTGATGGCTCTCGTTGTATGCCTCTTCAGCAGGGGTCCTGGGCGCGCAGAGCGGGGTCATGAGCCAGGTACACAAAGGATAGCCTTTGTCCCCGATAAGCCATCCTCTTGGGTGAGGCTGTGCCTGGAACATGTCAGCCACAGTTGTCTGTCGCAGGATAAAGGCATCGTGGCTGCTGCCTGGAAAGCGGGCATTGACAGCTAGGATGCGCTGCCTGTGGTCACACACCAGCTGTACGTTGAGGGAATGGTAGCCCATCCGGTTGCGGTAATCCTCGGCATGCTCCAGAGGTGCCCGCAAAGCCACATGTGTGCAGTCAATGGCGCCCTGCACCATGGGGAAGCCCGCTATTCTTGCAAATCCCACTGCACGCTGCTGCTGCTTGTCCAGGGTCATGGGGAAGGAGATGAATTGACGTCTCCTTCTGAAAAGGGCATTGGTCACCTGGCGGATGCAGCAATGCACGGCGAACTGGGAGATGTTAGCGATGTCCCCAGCAGCGGATTGGAAGGAGCCGGTGGCATAGAAGTTCAGAGCCACCGTCACCTTCACTGCCACCGACAGAGACGTCCTGCGCATCAGCTGTGGACGCAGATCTCTGTGAAGCAGCTGGCAGACCTCTGCGACCACCTCCCTTCTGAATCGCAGCCTCCTAACACACTGCGCGGCAGACATGTTGAGATAGGAGAACTGCTGGCGGTATACCCTGGGTGGGTAAGGCCTCCCTTGGTGACGCCTGTTGCCCCCTCTGCGTCTAGCCAGGGCTGCCACTCTCTCACAGCGTCTGTAAGCCCTTCCGACATAATGCTGAAACTCAGCGTTGGCACCCAATGCAGCCCCCATAATATGCTGGCAAACACTGAGATCTCAATGAAGGCAAAGAGAATTGCAAAGCTCTGGCCTGAAGCCAAAAATACCTGTCCTAGTGTTGGGCCAAAGCAGTAAGCTCTCTTCCTTGGTCTCTCTCCAAAAATCCGTTGCACAAGAGTGAATGCTGCAAAATGGCTGCCCTTTATATTGCAGGGTAAGTGCCCTTTAATTTGCGCTCCCCGCGGCCCGCCTCGGCTGTGTACCGTTCCACTCAACAGTCGTTAGGGCCGCCCGGCGCACAATGGGGCGGCGCGAGTGAAGTTCCGGTTCCGGGCGCACAAAGGGCGTTGCACGACGAAATGACGTCATGATCTGCGCGCGCAGATGAGCGCGCGCAAAGACTTTGCGCCGGCGCTAAATGTCTACTGAAGTTGGGGCGAGGCGCAGATCGCGCTGCGCCCGGGCGCTAAGCGCCTAGCGCTCGAGATCTGCTCCTCCTAAGGCGCTAACGGCTGGCGCAGCCAACTGAATTTCTAGGCCCATATCTCTTAAGGAGAAACGAACTGTCGGTGCAGTCTGGATGTTTGCTGTGGGGGAGAAGAGTGGTTATTCCACCATCGCTACAGAAACCAGTGTTACAGCAACTGCACTCTGGACACTGCGGAATGGTTTGTATGAAGGAAATAGCGAGGAGCTACTTCTGGTGGCCGGGTATGGATGGACAGATTGAGGACAAAGCTAAAACCAGTTCCTCATGTCAGAGAGTTCGTAATGTGCCACAGCTTGCACCTCTTCACCCCTGGGACTTTCCGGAGGAAGCATGGCACCGCATTCATGTAGACTTTGCAGACCCATTCGAGGAGAGAATGTTCCTGGTGGCTGTTGACGCGCACAGTAAGTGGCCAGAGGTTGTTAAAATGAGGTCCACCACCGCTGAGAAGACCATCAAGAAGTTAGGTGAGATGCAACTTGTCTCAGACAACGGTCCACAGTGGGTGTCACAAGAAATGGCTACATTCCTGCAGGTGAATGGCGTACAACATATCAGGGCTGCACCATACCACCCTGCGACCAATGGTCTAGCTGAGAGAACAACAGAAAATGCTGGAAATACTCAGCAGGCCAGGCAGCATCCGTGGAGAGAGAAACAGAGTTAACGTTTCAGGTCTGGGACCCTTCATCAGAACTGGAAAAAGCTGGAGATGTAACAGATATTAAGCAGGTGCAGAGACAGGGGTGGGGGGGGCGGTTAGGAGGGGAGGAAGGAATAGAAAGAAGATCCTGTACTTTTGTAAGAGGCAGGAAAGATAAAATGTTGCAAATGGGAATGGCAAAAATCATACTGCATGAAAAATGGGGGCAGGGATAATTATCTGAAATTGTTAAACTCAATGTTGAGTCCGGCAGGCTGCAAAGTGCCCAATCGAAAGATGAGGTGCTGTTCCTCGAGCTTACGTTGAGCTTCATTGGAACAATGCAATAGCCCGAGGACAGAGAGATCAGAGTGGGAGTGAAGCGGTGAATTGAAGTGACAGGTGACCGGAAGCTCAGGGTCACCCTTACAGACTGAACGGAGGTGTTCCGCAAAGCAGCCACCCAATCTGCGTTTGGTCTCCCCAGTGTAGAGGAGACCTGTAAGGGGCTTTCTCTCTGAGATCGCCGAGGTTTCTCTCACCAGAGGCCTCTCTCTCTCTTTTGCACAGTAAAACCTTGAGTGGTTCGACCCACTCGCCCCTTAGGTTCTAGACACTGGACTTAGCTGCAGGAACTACAATGCAGAGAAGACTCTTAAAGACCAAGTTTAATGAATCAAAATGGAATTTTATTGCATATGGAAAAACAAATCAAATGCAAGCAAATAAGAGGGTACATGGGAGGGAAAAACAAATCATAACAATACAGTGCTAACTAAAATAGATACAGGCGTATTATACTTTACAACAGTCATCATGAAATGGGGAAACACACGGAACATCGAGGGACAACAACTCATGTTAATTATACCCAAAATGACCACCCCCTTTAACCTATCTAGATCCGATTATGAAGGGCCAGAAACATGCTCACCAATCCAGTTGGAAAAATATAGAGTTTTGAAACAGGTCTGCATTTTGATCCCCTCAGGTGTCCTGTTTCCTTGTGGTCAGTGGAGCCACAGCGGGCTGCGCCGCACCTCTCTCTCTCTCTCTCTCTCGAGGTGAAGGTCATGGACAGGCTGGACACTGACAGGCCTGGATGTCGGCAGAGATCATCTGCTTGACCACGGTTGGAAGCCCCTAGCTGGCTTTCATATAGGTTTCTTCAGTAGTTTTTCTACCCTCCCGTTTCATCAACGGCCCGGGGTTGGTTGATGATCTCCTGATGTTTTACCCCGGGGCGGGACGCCGACTCGAACCGTCTTCTTCTCCGAACTCCAGCTGCTATCGAAGGTAACGGCTATTACCGAAGGTCCTACGAAGATGATGAAGAAAAGAAACCTCTCTCTTCCCAATATCTAAGATGAAGCCTGCTCTTCGCTACCCCGGGTGTCTCCAATTATACTTCTCAGAAGAAGCCTCTATCTCCCGCCAAATCAAGGTTAGTCTTTGTTTAACTTTTGGCGGGCTTATAGCACAGCGGGGTAGTTATTATATTTAAACTGCTTTCGGGATGGCCGGTGGTGGCCATCTCTGGTCTGGAATGACTTGGTAATGTTTTAATGTCTTCTTGATGTCTTTAACGGGTCCTTGATGCGTTCTTTATGAATATGGAACTGTTCCCCTTTGTCTGGGTAAACATTTAGATGGCCTTTATCTACAGGCCGATCTGACTGGATCTGCATCCAATCTTTATGTATGTGTTAAAGTCTGGTTTCGTTTTCTCAGAAACGGCTTCCAGAACTTACTATGGGTTGAATCCACAAAGGCTGTCTGGGGACTGCAGGAACCATTTTAAAGTGTCCCAATAAGCTAGTCACAGGGTCTGGCAGCCATTTTATGTGCCCCTTTTCTGGGCTTCTTTTAAAACAGTCTTTTAAAATCAAGGCCTCTTCTGCCAGAGGACCCTAAAAGTACAATATAAATTTTGCGAATTCTACAGACCGCACCGTGAGCAGCGAATACAGTATATTAAATTGCAAGAAGTACAAGTAAATCACTGTTTCACCTGGAAGGGGTGTTTGGGGCCCTGGACAGTGGGAAGGGAGGAGGTGAAAGGGCAGGTGTTGCATCTCCTGCGCTTACACGGGAAGGTGCCAGGTGAGCTTCATTGGAACAATGCAATAGCCCGAGGACAGAGAGATCAGAGTGGGAGTGAAGCGGTGAATTAAAGTGACAGGCGACCGGAAGCTCAGAAACGTTAACTCTGTTTCTCTCTCCACAGATGCTGCTTGGACTGCTGAGTATTTCCAGCATTTTCTGTTGTTATTTCAGATTTCCAGCATCCGCAGTATTTTGCTATTATATTGGTCTAGCTGAGAGGTTTGTTCAGGCCATGAAACATTCTCTAAAGGCATCGCAAGGCCAGGGAATGCTTCATCAGCACCTGAATAGTTTCTTGTTGAGTTACAGGAACACACCACATGCTACCACAAAGCATTACCTGCCACTCTACTGCTCAAAAGAGAGCTACGAACCAACTTCGACCTACTGAAACCGCCAAAGGTGAAAGACGTGGTACAGTATCAGCAGGACAAGCAGATCAAGCGACGTGAACAATGTTCCAAAGACAGAGGCCTAGAAATTCAGTTGTTAGCGCCAGCCGCTAGCGCCTTAGGAGGAGGAGAAGTGGGGCGCTAGGAGGCTAGCGCCCGGGCGCGGCGCGATCTGCGCCTCTCGCGAACTTCACTCAAGATTTAGCGGCGGCGCAAAACCGCAGCGCCCGCTCAGCTGCACGCGCAGATCCTGATGTAATTTCATGGTGCAACGCCCTTGGTGCGCCCCGAACCGTAACTTCAGTGGCGCCGCCCTTCTGTGCGCCTGGCGCCCCCGGCGACTGGTAGAGGGGAACGGTTCCCAGTCCCTGCGGGGCGCGGGGGGCACTAATTAAAGGGGACTCCTCCTGCGTTATAAGTGGCAGCCATTTTGTTCCACTCCTTCTTTGTGAGAGACGGATATTTGGAGAGAGACAAAGGGAGAGAGCTTTCTGGTTTGACTCAATGCTCGCACAGGTACTTCTGGCTTCAGGCCAGAGCTTTGCACTTGGATTTAACTTTCAGTGCCATAGCCTTGAGTCGCCACATATAATGGGGGCTGCAATGGGTGGCAACGTTGGCTTACTGCATTGCATTCAAAGGGCTCAGAGACGCCGTGAGAGAGTGCCAGTCATGGCCAGATGGAGAAGGGCCAACAGGCATCGGCACAGGAGGCCTTACCTTCCCAGGGTATACCGCCAGCACTTCTCCTACCTCAACATGTCTGAGGAGCAATGCATTCGGAGGCTGCGATTCAGAAGGGAGGTGGTCACTGAGATCTGCCACCTGCTTCGCAGAAATCTGCAGCCACAGCTGAGGAGCAGGACATCTCTGTCGGTGGCAGTGAAGGTGATGGTGGCTCTCAACTTCTATGCCACCGGTTCCTTCCAATCCGCTACTGGGGACATTGCCAACATCTCCCAGTTCGCGGTACATTGCTGCATCCGCCAGGTGACCAATGCCCTTTTCAGAAGGAGACATCAATACATCTCCTTCCCCATGACCCTGGACAAGCAGCAAAAGTGTGCAATGGGATTTGCAGCATTAGTGGGCTTCCCCATGGTCCAGGGCACCATTGACTGCGTGCATGTGGCTTTGCGGGCACCTCTACAGAATGCCGAGGATTACCGCAACCGGATGGGCTACCATTCGCTCAACGTCCAGTTGGTGTGTGACCACAGGCAGCTCATACTAGCTGTCAATGCCCGCTTTCCAGGCAGCAGCCACGATGCCTTCGTCCTGCGCCAGACATTTTTGAAGCCCAGGCTCACCCACGAGGATGGCTTCTCGGGGACAAAGGCTATCCTTTGTGCACCTGGCTGATGACCCCGCTCCATGCGCCCAGCACCCCTGCTGAAGAGCGATACAATGACAGCCATCAAGCAACCAGGAACATCAATGAGCACACAATCGGCGTGCTCAAGCAACGGTTCCGCTCTCTGGATCGTTCCGGGGGAGCCCTACAGTACTCGCCTGAGCGAGTCTCCCATTTCGTTGTAGTGTGCTGCATGCTGCACAACCTGGCTATCCTCAGGACTCAGCCACTGCCAGCAGACATTGGAGGACCACCAGACGAGGAGGAGGAGGAGCACCAAGACGGGAGGGAGGCACAAAGTGCAAGGGCCGTCCGTCGGCGGCTTATTGCAACTCGGTTCTCAGCCCCCTCTCAGGGAATGGCTTGTGTCAATGAAAGAAGATGAATGGAGCTGCTCCGCAAGCCCTCAGCCGGTGAAGGCAACAAATAGTTCAAAATGCAAACATGGACAATGTGGTTAAAGAAATTTTTTTACTGTGCAAACTCTGTGCCCTTCCCGCATGGCAAACTAATTCAGATAAACCCCCCAAAAAACAGTCAGAGACATAACTGGCTCTCACAACCTTCAGAAAATGAAAAAAACAGTTAAACAAAAATGACCATGATCCTCGGCCCTCATATAAAAAACAAACACAACAGTCTCGGCCCTCATAAGAAACAAACACAACAGTCTCGGCCTTCATAAAAAACAAACACAACAGTCTCGGCCTTCATACATAAAAAAACCTTGTCGGTCTCATATATAAAAAAAAATGTGGCCACACCTTCTACTTTTTCCCCTGCGAGGGTGATCCGCCTCGCTTCCACGAGTGGCCCCTTCCCGCCCTGCATCTCCTCCTCAAAGGGACCCCAGTGGCTGCAGCAAGGCTGGGGGAAGGCTGCTGAGGGTCAGATGGTGAGACGGCAGATGCCCTTGGGGTATGGCCTGGACCAATTCTGGGCCTGGAGGGCCTGGCTGCTGACTGCTCCAACTCTGCTTGGGCGGCAGCAGTCTGTCCTATGGGTGGTGGCATCTGCAGTGGAGGAGTGACAGTGTTGGCTGCAGGAATGCTGCCAACCTGACAGAGCACAGGCACTCCCCGGTCAGCTGATACACTGGCACTCGCACGGGCCAGCACTGCAGCATAGGCAGCAATCTGCTGAAGCACAGACTGCTGGGCTGCTGCGGCGCGGAGAGGGCCCCATCAATGCTTGGCCGATCCAGCGAGGGTGGCAGCAGTTAATGCCCGTGTAGCCCTGGTCTGTGTCTGCATCACACCAGCCAGTGAATGCCGGCACGACTGAGCACTTGGCTGGAAGCCGCCTGTGATGCAGCGAGGTCCTGCTGACTCCTAGCCTGTGCTGCCGCGAAGTCCTGCAGACTCCTTGCCTGTGCTGCACTGAATTCTTGCAGACTCCTGGCCTGTGCTGCCCTGAATTCCTGAGCACTACTTGCCAGTGACTCTATGGAGTCAAGCATCCTTGCCACTGCAGCCATGAGCTCAGTGTGCCTGCACTCAGCCTGGGCGCCCATTTCAGCAAGGAGCTGCACCTCCTCTGCGCTCACCATAGCAGGACTCGAGGCCAGACTCTCCCTCCGGGGAGAAGGCCGCCGAGCTTCCCCACCCCTCCTGCATTGCTGCAGCCCGCTGGGCACCGGAGCTTCACTCTCCTCAGACCCTTCCCCCTGCTCCCCTCCAGGGAAGACGTGTCCCCATCATGGCCATGGGCTGCCTCGGCTGAGGGTGGCACTGATGGGCCGGCTTCCTCTTCCTCCTCCTCGAATTCAGAATCAGACACAGTGCCAGCTTGAGGGCCCGCCTCCTCACCTGGCGATTCAGCATCTGAAAGCAGGGAGGCACAAGAGTTGCTTTAGAGTGAGGACAGGGCGGCAGCGAGGGAGGCATGAATGCTGCTATGCACTGCATTGGTTCGATAGTCGCAAAGGATGCTGGTGTGAGGCGCAAGTGGAAAGAGAGATGTCAAAAAGATGATGACCTTACCATTGCTGTCCAGAATAGGGTCGGCATCTCCACTGGCAACGGGGCCAATCAGCCGGCCTGCCATAATGCGCTCCACACGCTGCTCCAGTTCGCTGAGCTGTTTGAGGTCAGGACGGCCTCCCCCGGTCTGTCGCTGCTGCCTGCGATAGTGGGCCAGCTTGCCCTGCAAGAGAAAGGATGGCCTCTAAGTACAGTGTCAAGCCCTGATCTTGCCTGCACTGCCTCCCATGGTGGAATAGCCCTGACAGTGTGAAGCCCTGATCTTGCCTGCACTGCCTCCCATGGTGGAATAGCCCTGACAGTGTCAAGCCCTCATCTTGCCTGCACTGCCTCCCATGGTGGAATAGCCCTGATAGTGTGAAGCCCTGATCTTGCCTGCACTGCCTCCCATGGTGGAATAGCCCTGACAGTGTCAAGCCCTCATCTTGCCTGCACTGCATCCCATGGTGGAATAGCCCTGACAGTGTGAAGCCCTGATCTTGCCTGCACTGCATCCCATGGTGGAATAGCCCTGACAGTGTCAATCCCTCATCTTGCCTGCTGCCTCCCATGGTGGAATAGCCCTGACAGTGTGTAAAGTGCTGAATGTGCAAGTGATTTTCATGACAGTCCCATAGCTGCTGGATGAGGGCTGGGCATTGGGGCTTTCAGGTCCCTTTGGCCATAAAGTGAGGTGCACATGCAGGGATGAAGGGGATACTGGAAAGGGTACTCACCCTGACAACCCGAGTGAGGTCGTTGAACTTTTTTCTGCATTGCGCTGGTGTCCTGGGGACCATGCTGTTGGAGGTCACCCTGTTTGCCACCTCCCTCCAGGCTTTTCTATACTCGCTGGGCAGCGGCCTCCTGCCACTATCAGGGAAGAGGACAAGTCGCCTGCGCTCCACTGCGCCAACCAGTAGCTTCAGGGCACCCTCGCTGAAGCGCTGCGCTCACTCCCTAGCCTTCTTCATAGTCGTGGGCGTTGAACTGTTGAAGCAATATGTTCAGGCCTTGCTTCAGGGCTGCAGTGTGCAGGGCGTGGCAGCCAAACAAATCCACCCTCCCCCTTTAAGAGCTGACCGGCGCCAACGTGTCTGCCTTCAATCAGCAACTCGCCACACCTGCGCTGCGCCCGCCCTCGGTGGTCGCGCCCCGGCTCGCCGGCTTAGCGCCTTATGATAGTCGTGCATCGCCTGCTTTAGCGCAGCAACAACCTCTTGGGGCGATGCAACTGAATATCGGCGAAGATGGCGCTAAGTTGCGCCGGGCGCTAAATTTAGCGAACACCCGGCTGTAGCGCCCCAAACATGGCTATACTGAATTTCTAGGCCGAGTCTTCAGTCCAGGTGAACATGTGTTGGCACGGAACTACAGTGGTGGACCTAAGTGGGTTCCTGCTACTGTCATTGCACAGACTGGTCCAGTATCCTACACTGTACAGACACCCGAGGACATTGTCTGGAAGAGACACACCGATCAGCTTCTACGAAGTGCAGCAACACCCACTGAGCCATCAACAGCAGTTTATCTGCCATTGGGTGACGCTGTGGGTCATCCGCCTTCTACACCGAGAGGCTCACCTTCTGAGGAAGCAGCCGCTTCAGCCCTTATCTCATCAGCAAGGGAGACCTGTATACAGGCACCTCAGCCGCCTACACCTGTGGTGACGTCACCTGTGAAAGACAATGAACTGGAGAGCCAGGTTGACTGCCGGTATCCTACCAGAGAGCGGCGGCCCCCTATACGTTTGAACTTATAGTTCAGAGGCTTACCCTTTATCTGGGGCAGAATAATCCCCATGGGTATAGCCATGGTTGGAGGAAGCCTACCCTCACTCCCAGGTTATTGTGTTTAAAAAATTTTGTGGTTCTATTGGGACATCTAATGTAAGAGGGGAGGAGATGTTGTGTATTTTGAATGTTGTATTTGAATTGTCCCACATAGCTTACCGTAGTTGTGATAGAGTGCAGGGAGTTGAGAAGACTCTCTTGAAAGTGTTGGCTGTGAACTGAACTCTGTCTCCTGTGTACTCTTTTAATTGTTATACAAGGAAGGTTATTAAACTCTTGAGATTTAACACAGGACTTTGTTGTCTCAGGCCTGGGGCAACTTTTACCAGGCTTAACCACACCTGTGGAAGGTTGGAGCCTCACACACTTCTCCAGTGTGACCTCCTGCGAAACCCCTCTCGCCACCCTCACTCAGCGCTTCCTCAACTGAGGCATCTACCAGAAGCATGGGAGGCCTCTTTTTCCTTCCCTTCTTGGCATTAGAGGAGCTCCAGCCCCATTGGCGAAATGACACACGCCACAACTGCAGAAGTTGCCATCAGAATTTTTATGCAAAACAAACAACTGATGGCATTTTTACAAAATACACAACATTTCACCCAAGTGACTACCCTTGTGACTATTTGTGCTTTATTTTCCTCTTACGCATGCTCCTACATAGTGGTTCCCCTGTGGCTTCAGCAGATGTGGAGGCTCCTTGCTCACTTTCCTGCTGCTTCTGTCTCGACACCTTTGGCGGGCATCCTCTGGCGTGGCGAGCCTGTGAGGGCTCGTCAGCAGTCTGCTGCTCCTGCGGCTGTGCAGGGGTTGAGACCTCTATCTCAGTTGGGTGTGGACTCCGGCGGGGCTCTGACCGAGGGCTCTGCAGTGTGAGCGCTTGGAGAGGAGCCCCCACTTCCTTGAGGTCTGCCACCATCCTCCCTCTCATGGGTCAGGTCCCCCTCAGTGTCTGCAAGTGTCTTGAGAGCACCTTGCTGCACATCAGGGGGGCCATGGGGACCCGTATCTGCAATGGCAGTCCTATTCAGAAGGTCTTCCATGAAGGTCTGGTTTCTCTGTTCAATAGATGCCCATCGTTCCTCAAGAGATGTCATTCTATTCTGAACACTCACCATGTTTTCCATACCCTGGCGACTAACCTCCTCCATGGCCGTAGCCCTCCTCTCCTCTACCGTAGCCACCCTCTCCTCTACAGTAGCCAGACTTACCATGGAGGCAGCAATCATTTCCACGTAGGTAGCCATCCATTCCGTGTTGATACGTTCATGCGCCACTGACTCCACAAAGGCTCTGCTCATGTTCGCTATGGACTCCTCCATTCACTCCACACTCACAGCGACCCTGGAGACAAAACCTGCCAGAGACTCCTGCATCTGTGCATGGAGTTCCATTACCTCTGATCTTACGGATGGACCCAGAGGCAGAGGGTCGACATGCAGCTGAGCCGAGCTGGCAGAGTCCTGCGCCCTCCGACGAGAACTCTCCACTGCTGTCCCTGTCTCCACAATCTGCTGATGCTCACTTGTGAGCTGTGATACACCAGGTGACAACTCTACTCTATGTCCCGAAGGTCCCACCGAGGTGTGACTGTCTGCGCTGGTGCTGGGTGCGCTTATTTCTGTTGACGCTGCGCCCTCAGAGGTTGCAGATTCCTCTGAGGAGTCTGGAATCTCAGGCTCTTCCTCCTGCACACTGGGGACGGGGGCTCTCGATGGTCCTGTGGGGGAGTCAAGGGAAATGTTAGAGATGTGATGCCAAAGTTACATGCACATTGCATTTTGCAGATGATCATAAGTCCATATGATACAGCTTCAGAATCATTATCAGCGACTCATTCAATGCCAATGAGAGAGATGGAAAACTATTCTGTCACCAGCTTGCGGGGATGCACCTGTCTCTCCTTCCCCAACTTCCGCATCTCTGTCAGCCCCGATATTCTCCAGGACGCCTTCCTCCCAGGGGGTGAGCTGGGCTAACGAGGGTGGCCTTCCTCCTGTCCTGCTCTCTCCTGTTGTGAGCTCTCTTTTCCTGCAATGAGGGAGACAAGTGGAGGTTGAGTGAGAATGAAGGAGTGAGTGCAGAGATTGCATAGCATCGATACTTAGAAGGAGACAAAGATGGAGCGAGGTTGCAAGACCAAGGGCCCTCCCTGTGTGTTGTCAGTTGTGTTCAAAGCATCAGAGTGAGAGGGAGTGTGAGGGCTGCATAGTTCTGTGATTGTGAGCATAGAGAGAGAGGGAATGGCTAAGGGGCATGGATGTGATTGTCTAGTGGGATGTGGAGGAAGAGATTGCTAAAGCTGAGTGCTGGTGAGGAAAGGCAATGGCGATCAGATTGAGGGTGATGGAAACTTCATACAGTATTTACTTTTCCAGTGCGATGAAGGTCATGGAATCTTTTCCTGCACTGCATCCAGGTGCACCATGTGAGCCCCAAGGAGTTGACTTGACCTGCCACCTGTAGCCACACAGCCTTGGTCTGACTGGGAGGCCTCTTGCTCCCTGAAGAAGGGAACAGGTCCTTCCTGTGGGCCCTAGCACCCTCCAGTAATGCCTGCAGTGAAGCCTCATCAAACTTGGGCGCAGATCTGGCCCTCCCGCTGGCCGTTCCTCCTGCAGGCTCCTGTGCCATCTTAATGTTGAAGGTTGGAAGCCTGCAGAGGAAGCAAGGCTTGCTGTGGACCTTAAAAGCAGCAGCAATGATGACGTCATATTCTGCGACTTTCTGACTGGAAATACTCAATTGCCAAGGCTTCCCACACGCTGGAAATCAATTGGCCAATTGTGTTAAATTTGCATCAATCTCACAGACCCATTTAGATTCGTGTGGGAAACACTAAATTCGGGAAAACTGCCAATTCCCTGCACCTGAGTTAAAATCGATCCCTTTGTGTCCTCTTCACAATTTGCTTTCCCACCTATCTTTGTATCATCAGCAAATTTGGCTACAGTACACTCGGTCCCTTCATCCAAGTCATTAATGTAGATTGTAAATAGTTGAGGCCCCAGCACTGATCCCTGTGGCATCCCACTAGTTACAGTTTGCCAACCGGAAAATGACCCATTTATCCCGACTCTCTGTTTTCTGTTAGTTAGCCAGTCCTCTATAAATGCTAATATATTACCCCCAACCCCGTGAGCTCTTATCTTGTGCAGTAACCTTTTATGTGGCACCTTATCGAATGCCTTCTGGAAATCCAAATACACCACATCTACTGGTTCCCCTTTATCCACCCTACTCGTTATATCCTCAAAGAACTCCAGCAAATTTTTCAAACGTGATTTCCCTTTCATAAAACCATGCTGACTCTGCTTGACTGTACAGGAAACTCTTTGGTATCTGGCACCGGCGGAACTGGTGTGTTGCCGGTTGATTAAAAATTCCGGATGACGGAGAGGGTTATCTACCGAGGCTATTTTTAGCAAACAAATATAAAAAATCAAGAAATGTGCAGTATACAGTAATTGGACTTCCGACAGCGCCAAGAAGCCGAGTAGTGGCAGTTTGGAGAACTACCCCCACTGACTAACTCGGCCACCGCGGGAGACTCGGACTCGGGTTCGGCAACATTGCCGGTTATTGAGGTGTTGTTTTCAGAGTATGAATTTTGATGGTTAATAGAGAATTCCGGATATTTAGGTGCCGTTTAAACGAGAGTTTCCTGTATTATTATTTTCCTGCTACCACTTCCTTAATAATGGACTCCGGCATTTTCCCAATGACAGATGTTAGACTAACTGGTCTATAGTTTCCTGCTTTCTGTCTCCCTCCTTTCTTGAATAGGGGTGTTACATTTGTGGTTTTCCAATCCGCTGGGACCTCTCCAGAACCCAGGGAATTTTGGTAGATTGCAACCAATGCATCCACTATCTCTGCAGCCACTTCTTTTAAGACCCTGGGATGCAGGCCATCAGGTCCAGGGGACTTGTCCATCTTTAGTCCCATTATTTTACCGAGCACTTTTTCTCTAGTGATAGAGATTGTTTTAAGTTCCTCCCTCCCAATAGCCCCTTGATTATTTATTATTGGGATGCTTTTAGTTTCTCCTACCATGAAGACCGATAAAAAATATTTGTTCAAAGTCTCTGCCAGTTCCCTGTTTCCCATTATTAATTCCCCAGTCTCATCCTCTAAGGGGCCAACGTTTACTTTAGCTACTCTGTTCCTTTTTATATAACTGTAGAAGCTCTTACTGTCTGTTTTTGTATTTTTTGCTAGTTTACTCTCATAATCTATCTTCTCTCTCTTTATTAATTTTTTAGTCATCCTTTGCTGGTTTCTAAAAATTTCCCAATTGTCTGGCCTGCCACTAATCTTCGCAACATTGTATGGCACCGGCTACGGACACAACAACGGCACACCCAGCCCAGCCGACCCTGCAAAGTCCTCCTCACCAACATCTGGGGACTTGTGCCAAAATTGGAAGAGTTGTCCCACAGACTCGTCAAGCAACAGCCTGACATAGTCATACTCACAGAATCAAGGAAACCTCCTGCTGATTACCACGTACCGCCCTCCCTCAACTGATGAATCAGTACTCCTCCATGTTGAACAACACTTGGAAGAAGCACTGAGAGTAGCAAGGGCACAGAATGTACTCTGGGTGGGGGGCTTCAATGTCCATCACCATGAGTGGCTCGGTAGCGCCACTACTGACCGAGCTGGCCGAGTCCTGAAGGACATAACTGCCAGTCTGGGCCTGCGACAGGTGGTGAGAGAACCAACACGAGGGAAAAATCTACTTGAGCTCCTCCTCACCAATCTACCTGTCACAGATGCATCTGTCCATGACAGCATTGGCAGCAGTGACCACCGCACAGTCATTGTGGAGATGAAGTCTTGTCTTCACACTGAGGACACCCTCCATCGTGTTATTTGGCACTACCACCGTGCTAAATGGTATAGATTCAGAACAGACCTAGCAACTCAAAACTGGACATCCATGATCAACAGGAGCAGAATTGTATTCTACCACAATCTGTAACCTCATGGCCTGGCATATCCCTCACTCTACCATTACCATCCAGCCAGGGGATCAACCCTGGTTCAATGAGGCGGTTAGAAGAGCATGCCAGGAGCAGCACCAGTTTGGCACTGCATACCTAAAAATGAGGTGTCAACCTGGGGAAGCTGCAACACAGGACTACATGCATGCTAAAAAGCTGAAGTAGCATGCTATAGACAGGACTAAGCGATCCCATAATCAACGGATCAGATCAAAGCTCTGCAGTCCTGCCACATCCAGTCATAAATGGTGGTGGACCATTAAACTAATAATGGATGATGGTGGAGCCCAGCACGTGAGTGCAAAAGACAAAGCTGAAGCATTTGCAACCATCTTCAGCCAGAAGTGCCGAGTGGATGATCCATATCGGCCTCCTCCCGAGGTCCCCACCATCACAGAAGACAGTCTTCAGCCAATTTGATTCACTCCACGTGATATCAAGAAACGGCTGAGCTCACTGGATACAGCAAAGGCTATGAGCCCCGGCAACATCCCGGCTATCGTGCTGAAGACTTGTGCTCCAGAACTAGCCTCGCCTCTAGCCAAGCTGTTCCAGTACAGCTACAACACTGGCATCTACCCGACAATGTGGAAAACTGCTCAGGTATGTCCTGTCCACAAACAGCAGGACAAATCCAATCTGGCCAATTACCACCCCATCAGTCTACTCTCAATCATCAGCAAAGTGATGGAAGGTGTCATCGACAGTGCTATCAAGCAGCACTTACTCACCAATAACCTGCTCACTGATGCCCAGTTTGGGTTCCGCCAGGACCACTCGGCTCCAGACCTTATTACAGCCTTGGTCCAAACATGGACAAAAGAGCTGAATTCCAGAGGTGAGGTGAGAATGACTGCCCTTGACATCAAGGCAGCATTTGACCGAGTGTGGCATCAAGGAGCCCTAGTAAACCTGAAGTCAATGAGAATCAGGGAGAAAACGCTCCACTGGCTGGAGTCATACCCAGCACAAAGGAAGATGGTTGTGGTGGTTGAAGGTCAATCATCACAGCCCCAGGACATCGCTGCAGGAGTTCCTCAGGGCAGTATTCTCGGCCCAGCCATCTTCAGCTGCTTCATCAATGACCTTCCCTCCAACATAAGGTCAGAAATGGGGATGTTCGCTGATGACTGCACAGTGTTCAGTGCCATTCACAACTCCCCAGATAATGAAGCAGTCCATGCCCGCATGCAACAAGACCTGGATGACATTCAGGCTTGGGCTGATAAGTGGCAATTAACATTCGTGCCACAGTGTCCTGACCAATATTTGGCTCCCAACCAACACCTAACACAGATAAGTTTAACATCTAACTAAGAGAGTGAGGAGAGAGATTAGGAGAAGTTTCTTTACACAGAGGGTTAGTGGAGTGGTTGAGGCAGGGTCCATTACACCATGATGTCATGACAACGAAAGGCAGCCCATGAATTACATAGAATGTACAACACAGAAATCCCTCCCACATGGCGGCTGCCCTTCATTCTGCCAGCGCAATCCACACCCCATCTAGAGCCACCCTTTCGATAGCAAAATACTGCAGATGCTGGAAATCCGAAATAACAACAGAAAATGCTGGAAAAACTCAGCAGGCCAGGCAACATCCATCGAGAGAAAATAGAGTCAACGTTTTGGGTGAAAACCTTTTGTCAAGGCTAAAGAAGCACAGGAAATGAAATAGATTAAGAGGCCAGGCTGGGAGGGCGAGGGGGATGGAGTATAAAAACAGGGAAGTCTTGCTGCAGTTATACAGGGTATTGGTGAGGCCACACCTGGAATACTGCGTGCAGTTTTGGTTTCCATATTTAAGAAAAGATATACTTGCTCTCGAGGCGGTTCAGAGAAGGTTTACTCGGTTGATTCCAGAGATGAGGGGGTTGACGTATGAGGAAAGGTTGAGTAGGTTGGGACTCTACTCATTGGAGTTCAGAAGAATGAGAGGCGATCTTATCGAAACATATAAGATTGTGAGGGGGCTTGATCGGGTGGATGCGGGGAGGATGTTTCCACTGATGGGTGAGACTAGAACTAGGGGGCATAATCTAAGAATAAGGGGCTGCCCTTTCAAAACTGAGATGAGGAGAAACTTCTTCACTCAGAGGGTAGTAAATCTATGGAATTTGCTACCCCAGAGAGCTGTGGAAGCTGCAACATTAATTAAATTTAAAATGGAGATAGACAGTTTCCTAGCAGATAAGGGAATTAGGGGTTACGGGGAGAGGGCAGGGAAGTGGACGTGAGTCTAGATTCGGATCAGCCATGATCCTATTGAATGGTAGAGCAGGCCCGAGGGGCCGTATGGCCTACTCCTGCTCCTGCTTCTTATGTTCTTATTATGTAAAAGAGAAGAAGAGACGTTAAGAGGTATTCAAAACGAGACGAGATGGTGATAGGACTAGTGGAGACAAAAGACGGCTCTAGATTAGGTGTGAAATGCGCTGGCAGAATGAGAGACAGCTGCCATGTGGGAGAGAGAGGGAGAAAGGTGGGGGGGGTGGGGGAGGGCCAAAACAAAGGTGTGGATAAAAAATGTAAGTAAAAATGTAATAGGGGCCGAGTTTATGATCTGAAATTGTTGAACTCGATATTGAGTCCGGAAGGCTGTAAAGTGTCTAATCGGAAGAGCCATCCTTTGTTTCTTAACCTGCCCCATTACCACCTCCTCTCGCCTTGAATATCTCTTAATATCTCTCAATGTCTCTTAACCTCTCCTGCTTTCTACCCTATCACCGACCTTCCCTTTTGTTCTTTCATCCCCCTCCCACTTTTCCCAGCCCCTAAACCTGTTCCATTTCCTGCTTTTTTCCAGTTCTGACGAAAGGTCTTCGACCTGAAACGTTGACTCTATTTCTCTCTCCACGGATGCTGCCCGGGCCTGCTGAGTTTGTCCAGCGTTTTCTGTTGTTATTTCGGATTTCCAACATCCGCAGTATTTTGCTATCGACAGAAATAGGCCATTCGGCCCAATTGGTTCGTGCTCCACAGGAGTCTCCTCCCAGCCCCCTTGAAATGAGTAAAATTAAGGTAAATGCGTCTCCAGTTTTGTATTAACTTCACAGGACGTCTCCTGAGTGCTTAAAGCAGCTTTATAATTGACAAGGTAAGAATGGATTTCATGTAATTAATTTTTCTGGAGCCCATTATAAATCTATAACTCAAAGCCTGGATTTAAAAATGAGCCAAGATTTTTCCTCTAAATCCTTTGTAAGTATGAATCATGGATATTTTTAGAAAAGGAAGTATATTTAATTTGACGTGCACCACTCAGTAGAAGCTGGGATTATACGATTCAGATGCCCATTGTTCACAGACTAAGGCAATGCTGGGTACGTCCTGCACGAGAAGAGTATACGTATTTAATTTTGATTTGGACTCTGTCCCAGACAAGCTCTCGTGAAATGTTGCAGCCTGTTTTGAATAAGAGTTTTCTGCTGTTCAAGACCTCTGTCTTTCTGGCTTCTTTGCGAGCTCACTTTCAAATGTTATTCAATCATTTCAGTCAATCGATGGTTTCTGTAATCATATCTTAAACTGCTGCTGCCTACAGAAAGAAATAACTTGCAATTCTATAGCTTCTTTCACGGCCTCAGGATGTCCCAAAGTGCTTCACAGCCAATAAAGTACTTTTGAAGTATAATCACTGTTGTAATGTAGGAAATGCAGCAGCCAATTTGCACACAGCAAGCTCCCACAAACAACAATGAGATAATGACCAAATCATCTGTGTTAGTTGTTGGTTGAGAGCTAAATATTGGCCCAGGACACCGGGGAGAACGCCCCTGCTCTTCTTCAAATAGTGCCGTGGAATCTTTTACATCTACCTGAGAGAGCAGACGGGGCCTCGGTTACGTCTCATCCAAAAGACGGCACCTCTGACAGTGCAGCACTCCCTCAGTACTGCACTGGGAGTGTCAGCCTGGATTATGTGCTCAAGTCTTTGGAGTAGGACTTGAACCCACAACCTTCTGGCTCAGAGGGGAGAGTGCTACCCACTGAGCCAAACTTGACACCTAAAATATTTTTTTCTTAATTTCATTGGCCACTGCTGATGTCTCTAAATCCCGTCACATTAACTTGGGGCCGAGCTGAAATTGTAGCCTCCTTCCTCTTTACCAGAGCTTCGATCATTTTGAGGAAATTGCAATTCTTCACATGTCTAAGAGAGGGGGAAAAATTGGGTTGGTTTGCGCCTCTTGTTAGCGCCCCAGCGATGATGTCATAGCCGTGCACAGCACCCCGCTTGCGCTCCAACGCAAGCTTCCCTTGCACCCCCTGACCTATTGCTGGATGACATGTGCGACAGGATCGGGGGGCGGTTTGGCAGCGGCGGTGGCGCTACTTAAAGGGCAGGTGTCGGGCGGCCATTTTTATTTTGCTCGACTGCCAGCACCTGCCCCCTTTCACCTTTGTATGCTGGTGATGGCCGTGATCGCTCAGCCCAGCACAGCTCTTGAGTGCCAGGTTGTTTTCACAGCACCCCGCTCCTCGGTGGTTCAGCAGGGTCCCGGTGCGTGCAGCGCTAGGCCCCTCCCCTTTAATCAGGGGAAGGAGGCCTGCAATGACGCGGCTCTATGTGCCGCCGCACGTGGCGCAGCTGCACGTAGTGGCGTAAGCTCAGTAGTAGCGCCCCAAGCAGGAGTTAGGCACTTTCCAGTAGCACCCCACCTTCTGCTTTGGGCGCTACTCCTGAATTTACGGCAGAGGGGTGCTAAGCTTTTCGCCCCGGTGACATTAGTGCACTAAAATAGGCGCCACGCAATTTCCCCCCGTGATTTTCCTGATGAGGTTATTTCACTGTGTGTTTGACACATCCTGCTCTCTATTGCCATTCAGACTACATTTTATTAGAGTAACATAGCTAATAACTTGTTTCCTGCCTTCAGTAACAGGAATTTAAATCAACCAGTTACCATTTTAAGTATTGCCTCTTGGGCAGTCATCGAGTATTTGATTGGGCAGATGAAGGTGCACTCCTGATTATAGGGGATGCAAGGTCCGCTTATAGTAGTGGTCAGTGACAGAGCCCAAGCAAAAGGGCCATAAATAAATAAAGAATAATCAATTATAAATCCAATAAGGAATTCAGAAGAAACTTCTTTACTCAGAGAGTGGGGAGAATGTGGAACTCGCTACCACAGGGAGTGGTTGAGGCGAATCGTACAGAAGTATTTAAGGGGAAGCTGGATAAGCACATGAGGGAGAAAGGAATAGAAGGATATGCTGATGGGGTGAGATGAAGCAGAGTGGGAGGAGGCTCGTGTGGAGCATAAACGCCGGCACGGACCAGTTGGGCCAAATGGCCTGTTTCTGTGCTGTAAAATGTTATGTAAAGTATCAGATGTAAAACCGATTGACATAGCACACTGCAGAGCATGTTATTCCCATGCAGCATAGCGAACCTGGTCTACAAAGCATTTAAATTATCCTGTATATTGATAGACAAATACTTGATGTATTACATAATTGCTTTTGAAAGGGAAGCGGATAAATATTTGAAAAATTAAAATTAAAAGGGCAGGGAATGGGCACTTTCAGAGAGCCAGCAGAGGCACGATGGGGCGAATGGTCTCCTTTGGTGCTGTAAAACTTTAGTACACTATAGATTAATAGATTAGGCAGATAGATGTTAAGATGATATGTAATGTGGAGAACTGTGAGGTGATACATTCTAGAATGAAGAATAAGGAGAAGTTATATATACTACATGGTAAAACTTTGAAAGTGTCAAGAATCAAAGAGACTTAGGAGTTCAGACACAGAAATCTTTCAAAATGGGAGCTAAAGTTGATAAAGCTGTTTATAAAACTCATGAGATTCACAGTTTTATATTTGCGTTAGGAAGAAAATATTGGCCTGGGGGTTGGGTGGGCGGGGGGGGCATGTGGGACAGGTTCATCTGAATGATACCAGAGTTAAAGAGTTAAATTATGAGGACAGGTTACATAAACTTGGCTTGTATTCCTGGGATGGGGGGATTGTCCTATGAGGAGAGATTGAGGAGACTAGGCCTATATTCTCTAGAGTTGACAGGGTAGATGCAGGGAGAATGTTTAGCAGACGGAAGGGTGATCTGATTGAGGTGTTTAAAATGTTAAAAGGATTTCATAGGGTATGAACAAAAGAACATAAGAAATAGGAGCAGGAGTCGGCCATTCGGCCCCTCGAGCCTGCTCCGCCATTCAATAAGATCATGGCTGATCTTCGACCTCATCTCCACTTTCCCGCACTATCCCCATATCCCTTGATTCCCTTAATATTCAAAAATCTATCGATCTCTGTCTTGAAGATACTCAACGACTGAGCCTCCACAGCCCTCTGGGGTAGAGAATTCCAAAGATTCACCATCCTCTGAGTGAAGAAATTTCTCCTCATCTCAGTCCTAAATGGCCGACCCCTTATTCTGAGACTGTGACCCCTGGTTCTAGACTCCCCAGCCAGGGGAAACATCCTCCCTGCATCTACCCTGTCAAGTCCTGTAAGAATCTTGTACGTTTCAATGAGATCACCTCTCATTCTTCTAAACTCTGGAGAATACAGGCCTAGTCTACTCAATCTCCCCTCATAGGACAATCTCCCCATCCCAGGAATCAGTCTGGTGAACCTTCGTTGCACTCCCTCTATGGCAAGTGTATCCTTCCTTAGGTAAGGAAACCCAAACTATACACAATAATCTAAGGCCCTATATAATTGTATTAAGACTTCTTGGCCTAGAAATTCGATGGGCTGCGCCACCAGTTAGTGCCTAAAGAGGGCACTCAGTGGCTTTAGCGCCACTGGCCAAGCCTCCCGCGATATTGAGCTGGGGCGCTAATGGCGGCATTAACCTGTTGCACTGCGCCGCCTCCGATGATGTCATCGGTGTGCGCAGCGCCCCGCTACCGCCCCGATCCCGATATTTGGTCGCGCCCGCCTCTGTAACGCCAGATCAACCCGCGCCCGGTTCACGGGGCCTTCCTGTGGCGGTAGTGGCGCAAATTAAGGTGGAGGTGCGGGGCGGCCATTTTTTTCGGTGGCCGCCTGCCAGCACCTCCGTCCCCGGCCTCCTGATCCCCCCCCCCCCCCCCCAGGCACTGCCGGCTGTGTCCCGAGAGCCTGGCACTTCCCCTCGGTGCCGGGCTCCTTTTGCCGGCACTTGTGATTGGTCATCGCGCTGGTGCAGGCCCCTCCCCCTTAAGAAGGGGAGGAAGGCCTGCAGTACCGCAGCGCCCCGCGTCCCTCTTGGGGCGCTCAAACTGAATTTCCGGCGGGCGCAACGGCTCCGTTCGCAGCGGTAATTCCGGCGCCCAGGCGAGCTTGGCGCCCCGTTTGGGGCCCCACCGAATTTCTAGGCCCTTTACTCTTATACTCCAATCCCTTTGTAATAAAGGCTAACATACCATTTGCTTTCCTAATTGCTCGCTGTACCTGGTAGATACGGAGAGTCTATTTCACCTGGTGGGGGAGTCAAGAACAAGAGGGTGTAATCTTAAAATTAGATTTGGACTGTTCAGGAGTGATTTCAGGAAGCACCTTTTCCACACAAAGGGTGGTGGAAATCTGGAACTCTCTCCCACACAAAGGCTGTGGACACTGGGGGTCAATGGAACTTTAAAGACTGAGATCGAGAGACTTTTGTTGGGTGAGGGGATCAAGGGATGTGGAGCAAAGGCGGGTGGATTAAGTTAAGATACAGATCAGCCGTGACCTCATTGAATGGCGGAACAGGTTCGAGGGGCTGAATGGCCTCCTCCTGTTCCTGTGTAACAGGCTTGAGGGGCTGAATGGCTTCCTCCTGTTCCCGTGCAACAGGCTCGAGGGGCTGAATGGCCTCCTCCTGTTCCTGTGTAACAGGCTCGAGGGGCTGAATGGCCTCCTCCTGTTTCTGTGTAACAGGCTCGAGGGGCTGAATGACCTCCTCCTGTTCCTGTGTAAAAGGCTCGATGGGCTGAATAGCCTACTCCTGTTCCCGTGTAACAGGCTCGAGGGGCTGAATAGCCTCCTCCTGTTCTTAATGTAACTGGCTCGAGGGGCTGAATGGCCCCCTCCTGTTCCCGTGTAACAGGCTCGAGGGGCTGAATGGCCTCCGCCTGTTCCCGTGCAACAGGCTCAAGGGGCTGAATGGCCTTCTCCTGTTTCTGTGTAACAGGCTCGAGAGGCTGAATAGCCTCCTCCTGTTCCTAATGTAACTGGCTCGAGGGGCTGAATGGCCCCCTCCTGTTCCCATGTAACAGGCTCGAGGGGCTGAGTGGCCTCCGCCTGTTCCCGTGCAACAGGCTCAAGGGGCTGGATGACCTCCTCCTGTTCCTGTGTAACAGGCTCGAGGGGCTCAACTGCCTCCTCCTGTTTCTGTGTAACAGGCTCGAGGGGCTGAATGGCCTCCTCCTGTTCCCGTGTAACAGGCTCGAGGGGCTGAATGACCTACTCCTGTTCCCGTGTAACAGGCTCGAGGGGCTGAATGGACTCCTCCTGTTCCGATGTAACAGGCTCGAGGGGCTGAATGGCCTCCTCCTGTTCCGATGTAACAGGCTCGAGGGGCTGAATGGCCTCCTCCTGTTCCGACGTAATATAAACATGGTGAACAGCTGTGAGCTATAAGTCGTGGTCAGTGAGTTCTGTGAAATGAATCTGTACACGATTGGCCTACGCAGTCCCAGACATGTACAGCTGCATCTGTCTGTGACTTTTAACAAAATATGAAGCATATCAGATCTGAGTCAAAGGAGCAAAAGGGTGACATTGATTCAACAGCTCAGATGAGACTAGATTTTAATTCCTTTGTCACCAATTCCTGGACTTTATCAACATTAAGCAAAAACTATTCAGTGCAGTTTAACTTCTAACATCAATAATTATTCCATTGTCCAATATTTTTAAGTTACTGGGTTGGTGTCTTCATGCTCTAAGTATTTTGACTACTTTGATCTCCATGGATGTCCTCGATCTGATCATTAGGCCTCAGTTTGCTCTGGCAGTGTCCACCGTTAGACTCGCCCCTGCACATTCACATTTCAAATTTTTTAGGTGGCAAGTTGCTGAAAGTGCGAGTTATTAACGGCACAGCGAGGGAAACCGGGCATCTGGGATCCGAGTGAACACGGCAACCAACAGGGTGTCTCCTTAACCAATCACATTGAAGGATTGTGAAATTAACAGCGGCAGGACTGAGAAGGAAGTGTAACTTAGAGTGTCTGAATTCAATCTCAAATCAAGGACAGAAAGAGGAATAAAGAGAGGGAAAGAAAGATTGGGTTACGAGAGAGGAAAAAAGAGACAGAAAGGAAAAGTTTTAAAAAATAATTTAAAATTTGACATTTTTAAAATCTCCAACAACAATAAAAACCTGAAGGAATGAGACTCCACAATTGTAACAGTAATTTTCACTGCCAGAGAGGTTGGCTGGCAGTAATTGACACTTATCACGTCGTTAAAAGGGCGCTTGGACTGAAAATGGTAAGACGTAACTTTCTGTGGCGAGTTTAGTTCATATCTACCGCGCAAATACCACAACTTCACACCATTCAATGCGGGTCAAAGGTGAGCCCGACAGCGAGATACTGCTTTTGTGAAGCTAACAGCGGAGCGGCGCAACTCAGACAGAACTTTTGGATGTTTGCGTTTGACCGCGCATCTGCCCCTCGCCTGACGTTGCTGTAGCATGTGTGCATAAATAACAGTGAGCGCCAATAACCACACCATTACTTTGACAGCGGTATCTGGGCCAGTGTTGCTCGTGTGAAGATTAAACAGGAATGTAGACCTTATGAATGAATATCTGAACAGTCACGAAGGAAACTACAGAAAAATACACATCTCAGGTTCCTTAACTTTTAAGGACAGTGAGATTGAGGAAGCCAGCTTTTTCCCTGTTGGTGCACTTGAGTTTTTTCCTCATTGGGACTGAGCCAGGTCTTCCAGGTCCTGAGGTACAGGAAACTTTTTTTTATCCGGCACGGACGGGACCGACGTGGTGCCAGTTCATCAAAAATTCCGGATAACCGAACGTTATAGTAAAAGATACGGAGCTGAGAACTCCATATAAAGCAACAAACCCTGTGCTTCAGAACAATGGCCACAAGTTGCAAATGTCTCTGTAGCTTAGCAACAGCTGCAGCCACACCCTTGCACAGCAACAAATGGAGGAAGGCAAGTAATAAAAGTTACCTGAACCTACTCCTGAATTTTGCCGGTTAACCGAGATTTCCGGTTATTTAGGTGCCGGTAAATCGAAAGTTTCCTGTATTCACCTTTCCACATGGTACAGATATGGGAGTCAGGCATGGTGAGGTGGAAAGCCAGATGTTACTGCAGGTCCGAGGTTCTCTCCCCAGGAGCAGCTAAGAGTCAAGGGCCCAGAATTTCGGTGGCGTCCATTTTTGGGCACCTTAACCACAAAGTGCTAACATCCTGCGCTCAAATGGGGAGGTCCGAGGATCCCCAGCTCTCGGGTCTCGGATCTCATGATCGTGTAGATGGTGCAGCGGTAGGAGCCCGCACAGGCTCATGGTCCGATATTCGGGTAATAGAAACATAGAAACATAGAAGATAGGAGCAGGAGTAGGCCATTCGGCCCCTCGAGCCTGCTCCGCCATTCAATGAGATCATAGCTGATCATCCAAATTCAGTACCCTGTCCCTGCCTTCTCCCCATATCCCTTGATCCCTTTAGCCTTAAGAAATATATCCAAACCCTTCTTGAATATATTTAATGAATTGGCCTCTACTGCCTTCTGTGGTAGAGAATTCCACAGGTTCACTGTAGTGTATGTACCTTTAAGGGGAGAACTACTTTTTTACAGCTCCTGTATACTGTAGTACCGGCAGTGACCACACCTGTATATAAACCCTGAGTAGGGATCTGTACTGTTAGTTTTTGGGTGACCCTCATCCGGTAAACACCTGTTGATTGTTCCTCTGCAGTCTCGGTCTATTTGTTGAAGGACACCATACATAAAGATTCACGGATTTAACATTGGCGACGAGAAAATTCGAACCTACCTGCAACTCTGCAGAAAGAAATTCCATCATTACTGTGGGTTCTGTTGTGGATGGCTCTTTGACAAGAAGAGAGTGAAGAAGGTGCCGCTGTTTCTTCAGAGAGTCCAGAGGCACGGGTGTTGACCATCCAGCGGAGACTCCAGCGAGGCGGGCTGGCAACAGGTACGGCGCGGACCCTTCCCGCACAGCGGCGGCTGGAGCCGACCGACGGCACAGGGGGAGGCCGAGCGGCGTCGACGCTGAGAGGAGAGAGGGTAAAGTGCACAGGGCGCAGCCGGGGTTGAAGACCGAGCGGCGTCGACGGAGAAAAAAAAAAAGAGAGAGAGGGTAAAGCGCACAGGGTGCAGCCGGGGTTCAGGACCGAGCTGCGTCAACGAGAGAGGTGCGCAGGAAAACGCGCAGAGCGCGGCCGGTGTTCAAGGGCTGAGCAGCGTCCGCGGGAGAGCGCGGGAAGAAAGGAAAGCGCGGGAGAAGCCATTTTGAGCCAGCGGAGAAGAAGGGAGAGCACGGGAGACGCCATTTTGAGCCAGTCTAACCACACCCAGGGATGCCGAAGAGTGGCAGTGTCACAGCGTTCGACAATGAAGTCGAAGATTGGGCGACATATGTAGAACACATAGAAGTGTACTGCAAGGCGAATGAAGTGCCAGATGCCAGGAAATCAATGGTATTGTTGAATTCCATGCGTGCAAAAATGTATGGCTTACTGCGAAACCTAGTAACCCCAGAGAAGCCAGTGGAAAAGGATTTTGAAAGCATAGTGGCAATCCTACAGGGCCACTTAAACCCCAACCCGCTGCTGATAGCAGAAAGATTTAAGTTTCACAAAAGGAACCAGCATAAAGACGAAAGTAATGCTGAGTATTTAACGGAACTGCGCAAGCTATCGAAACACTGCCAGTTTGGAACGGGACTAGCAGATACCTTAAGGGACAAGTTTGTGTGTGGGCTTCAAAGTGAAGGAACCCAGAAACGGCTTCTATCAGAAAAGGATCTTACACTGGACAAGGCTTTCAGCATGGCAGTATCACATGAAGCAGCCGCACGGGGTGCTGCAGAGATACAACGGAGACCGCAAGAATATGGCACAAATGAAATGTCATATGGAGCAGTGAAGTGTTATCGCTGTGGCAGAACAACACACGACCATAAGGATTGTTGGTTCAAGGACCAAGTGTGCAGACAGTGTGGAAAAGTAGGACACATAGCAAGAGTCTGCAGGTCGGGAAAGAAAACCAGCAGCAAGAAATCTCCACAGAGAAGTACAAAAAGGTACATAAGGTGACGGAGAGTAGTTCAGACGAACAGAAAAGTGATACAGACTCCGGAAGCAAGGAGCTGGGTTGTCTGAAACTACATAAGGTAATCAAAATGGATCCGGAAGATACAGTTAGATTGGCATTCCATACAAGCACTGACGGTAGATGCCAAAAAAGATGACGACGTCACACCTGGACGTCTGTCAAAAATGCTAACTGACACATAAGAAGTGTTCCAGGAGGGACTCGGAACACTAAAAGGCATAACAGCGACGATCAAAATAGAGGAAAATGCAAGCCCAAAGTTTTTTTAAGGCCAAACCGGTGCCTTATGCGATCCGCCCAGCCGTCGAAGCAGAGCTGAAAGGTTTGGAACGTTCTGGAGTACTGTCCAAAGTGGACTGGAGCGAGTGGGCTACACCCATCGTTCCTGTAATGAAGAGGTCGTTGAGTAATACGCCTGGGGAACCAAAGAAGGTTCGCATCTGTGGGGACTTTAAGGTGACAGTGAACCAAGTCCTTCACACGGTACAATATCTGCTTCCGCGGATTGAAGATAGTTTCGCCTTGCTATCTGGAGGAAAACGCTTCACTAAGATTGATCTGGCCCAGGCGTACCTGCAAATGGAGGTAGAAGAAGCCTCGAAACAGTACCTCACGATCAACACTCACAAAGGTCTCTACCAATACAACCGGCTGGTGTTCGGGGTAGCATCAGCTCCGGCTATTTGGCAAAGGGCAATGGATCAAGTCCTGCAAAGGATTCCAGGGACCCAGTGTTATTTGGATGACATCCTGGTCACGGGCGAAAATGACAGTGATCACCTCGCCAACCTGGAGCAGGTGCTCACTAGATTAAAGGAATATGGGCTACGAGCTAATCGCCACAAGTGCGAGTTTTTCCAGAAGCAGATCTCGTATTGTGGCCACGTTATTGATGAAGAGAGGTTACATAAGTCCCCTGAAAAGATTGAGGCAGTAGTCAAGGCTCCAGCACCGGAAAAAGTTTCACAACTGAGGTCGTTCCTCGGGCTGGTGAACTACTACCATAAGTTCTTGCCGAATTTGTCTACAGTACTACACCCACTGAACACCCTACTGCAAACGGGGGTACCATGGAAGTGGAATGGCGAATGTAAACGAGCTTTCCAGAAGTGCAAAAAATTGAACACATCAAAAGAGGTGTTGGCTCATTTCAACCCAGCACTACCAATTCGGTTGGAGTGTGATGCATCACCCTATGGTATTGGAGCGGTGCTGTCGCACAAATTCCCGGACGGCTTGGAGAGGCCAGTAGCCTTTGCGTCTCGGTCACTAACCTCAGCCGAGCGTAACTACGCCCAGATTGACAGGGAGGCCCTCAGCCTAGTGTGGGGAGTGAAAAAGTTCAACCACTATCTGCACGGGCAGAAGTTCACCTTGCTGACTGACCACCAACCACTTGTTTCCACCTTTAATCCAAAGAAGGACGTTCCGGTGATGACTGCGCAACGGCTACAAAGATAGTCCCTTTTTCTAGGGGCGAACCAATATGAAATAGAGTATAAGGGCACGAAACAGCATGGAAACGCGGATGGGCTATCACGCCTGCCACTGCCTACTGCGGAGGAAGCACCAGCAGTGGACCCTGTCGAAATATTTTATTCGACTATAATTGAACGCTTGCCAGTAACTAACGCGGATATAGAGAAGGAGACCCGAAATGACCCGACACTGTCTTGGGTATATGATTTGACGGTGAAGGGATGGCCAACACTTGGCGACTCACTGTTGCCAGCATTCTCATCCAGAAGAGAACAGCTGTCAGTATGCCAGGGGACCTTGATGTGTGGATCCCGAGTGGTAATTTCACCCAAGTTAAGGGAGAGAGTGCTCAATGAGCTTCACGAAGGCCATCTGGGAGGGGTGAAAATGAAAAGCCTTGCTAGGGCTTATGTGTGGTGGCCGGGGATCGATCAGCAAATCGAGGACCTGACAAAGAGCTGCTCAGGATGCCAGAAGGTCCAAGATACACCACCACATGCCCCTCTACACCCATGGGAGTGGCCCTCCTCTCCATGGCAACGGGTGCATATTGATTTTGCTGGTCCATTCATGGACTCAATGTTCTTAATAGCCATGGATGCGCACTCGAAATGGCCTGAGGTGATCAAAATGTCCTCCACCACCACGGAGAAAACGATTGCAGTCCTACGGACCATATTTGCCAGGAACGGCTTGCCAGAGCACATTTGCTCTGATAACGGACCACAGTTTGTGTCCGAAGAGTTTCGGAAATTTATGAGAAGGAATGGGGTAAGGCATTACACATCCGCCCTGTACCATCCAGCCACAAATGGATTGGCTGAGAGTTTCGTACAAACCTTTAAAAAGGCAGTAAGGGTCATGTGCGATGACGACATTCCACTGCAGCATAAGGTGGACAATTTCCTGTTAGCCTACAGAAATGCGACACATGCAGTTACCAATCAGACCCCAGCCATGATGTTCTATAACCGAAGGTTAAGATCTTGTCTGGATTTGCTCAGACCAAATGTACGAAGAAATGTTGAGAATAAGCAATTCCAGCACATCAATGAGAAGCCGACAAGAAGCTTCAATGTTGGGCAACCAGTCTTGGCCCGCGACTACCGAACAGAGAAATGGCAACCAGGAACGATATGCACATGACAGGGGCCACTAATGTACACAGTGGATGTCGGGGAGAACATTGTGAGACACCATGTCAACCAGATCCTAGCGTCACAGGAATGAGTCAACCCCATGTCTTGCGTACCTGGTGATGAACCCGACATACAGGTAGCATCTACCCCAGAAACAGTAGCAGCGGAAACTGATGAACTAACCGACGACAGGGGGCCAGAATCACCTCCGCATCAAGAGCAAGACACTCAGGAAAGGCACTATCCAGAAAGGATCAGGAAGCTGCCCCAAAGACTTAATTTATAAATGGACTATTTTCAGTAAATGTTGCATGTTAAAAGTGTTAACTGTTAAATGAATGTTATGGTACTGTTAATCTAAAAGGGGAGGAATTGTAGTGTATGTACCTTTAAGGGGAGAACTACTTTTTTACTGCTCCTGTATACTGTAGTACCGGCCGTGACCACACCTGTATATAAACCCTGAGTAGGGATCTGTACTGTTAGTTTTTGGGTGACCCTCATCCAGTAAACACCTGTTGATTGTTCCTCTGCAGTCTCGGTCTATTTGTTGAAGGACACCATACATAAAGATTCACGGATTTAACATTCACCACTCTCTGGGTGAAGAAATTCCTCCTCATCTCTGTCCTAAATGGCTTATCCCTTTTCCTTAGACTGTGAACCCTGGTTCTTCACTCCCCAACAATCGGGAACAGCCTTCTTGCATCTAGTCTGTCTAGTCCTGTCAGAATTTTCTAAGTTTCAATGAGATCCCCTCTCATTCTTCTAAACTCCAGCGAATACAAGCCCAATTGACCCAATCTTTCCTCATACGTCCGCGTAGGTGTGCTCACTTCCGGTGTGGGCCACGCCGGACACCATCCTGGTAAAGGCCAAACAAGAGGCGTCCTTCACCCACGTCTGAAGCAGGCATTAGGCCATTAGCATATTGAAATAAGTGGCCTAACGCCTGCGTCTGCTTTCTCTTGCAACTTTTGCTTGCGTCTGTGTTGTGTATGTACCTTTAAGAGAATAACTGGTCTCAGACTGCAGTACCGGCAGTGACCACCCCTGTATAAAAGGCGCTAGTGAGCCTCTGTGTTTTTAGTTTCACTATTGACTTCCACCAGTAAAGACATATTTTGTTCACTCCTGCTGTCCGTGTCTCAATTATTCATGGATGTAACACTGGCGACGAGTAAGAAATGAACTTACCTGCAACTCGGCAGCACCTCAGATGACGTTATTGAAGGTCGAAGCCAGAAGAAAGAAAAAATAAATAAATAAATAACATTCAAAGAAACTCGAGAAACGGGCGTCGACCGTGGGCAACCGCCCTTCAAATCGTCGGATTGAAAACTTGCAGGAGAGACTGTCCAGAGCCAGGCTTGGTTCCTCGGTCTGTGGTTTCCCAGCTAATCGGGCTGGTGGCAGGTAGTGCACTGATCCTTCCTGGGCTGCGGCGGGCTAGAGCTCGATCGGGTGGCTTTTCAACGGGGCCGGGCAGCGAGTCGGGAAGCAAAGAGAGAGAGAGAGGGTGGAGCACAAAAGGGCGCAGCCGGTGCTTCGAAGCCGGGCAGCGTTCGGACCTAAGAAGAGGGAGGGAAGTGTCCCAGAGGGTCCGCTCCATGATGGGAAAATAATAAAAGAAAAAAAAATCAATATTAAACGTGCAAGAAACCGTGGAAAGCAGCGCTAACAACAGCGGGGAAGAAGGCAAAGTGCGGGAGGCGCCATTTTGTTAAATCGGGGAAGAAGGCAAAGCGCGGGAGGCGCCATTTTAGATTTGCAAGATGCCGAAGACTGGCTGTATCACTGCTTTTGATAATACAATAGAGGACTGGACCACGTATGTGGAAAGAGTCGAGGTATATTTCGAGGCAAACGAAATAGCGGAGGGGAAAAAGGCATCGATATTGCTAAACTTAATGGGCGCTAGAACGTACGGCCTATTGCGGGACCTGATTACTCCAGCCAAACCGAAGGCGAAGAGTTTTAACGAAATTGTCGCTGTCCTACAGGAACACTTAACCCCTGCACCGCTGTTGATAGCAGAAAGATTTAAATTCTACAGGAGAACTCAGCACAAAGATGAGAGCAATGCTGAGTATCTTACGGAACTACGCAAGCTATCAAAGCACTGCCAGTTCGGAGCAGGACTGGCACATACCCTATGGGACAAATTTGTCTGTGGACTCCTGAGTGAAGGAACACAGAAGAAGTTACTCTCAGAGAAAGAGCTGACGCTAGATAAGGCTTTCAGCGTGGCAGTATCGTATGAAGCAGCAGCCAGGGGAGCTGCAGAAATTCAACAAAAACCACGGGAATACGGCACCCACGAAATGACACGGGGATTTGCAAAATGTTATTGCTGCGGCAGAACTAACCATGACCAGAAGGACTGCTGGTCCAAAGACAAAATATGCAGGCAATGCGGGAAGATGGGACACATTGCACGAGTTTGCAGGTCTGGGAAGAAGACCAGCGACAACAAAAAGGCTACTAAGGAACCGTACAAGAAAGTACAAAAGATGACGGACAGTAGTTCCGAAGACCAGATGAGCGATAGTGAATCCGGGAACAGGAGACTAAGCTGTCTCAAACTTCACAATGTAATCGCAAAAGAGGGTCACCGAACCATTTGGGTCACCCTCACGATAGCAGGGTCCCAAGTTAAAATGGAATTGGATACAGGATCAGCGCTAACCGTCATGAATCGACGAGACTACGAGCGGCTATTTTCACACATATCCTTGAGAGAGACATCCATCGTCTTGACGACATATACGGGGCAAAAAGTATACCCCAGAGGAAAAATAAGGGTGCCTGTCGAATACAATGGCAAGAAAATACGGAAATTGTATCTCTACATACTGCCAAATGGTGGACCACCGTTATTGGGACGGGAATGGATCAGGAAGATAAACTTAGATTGGCATTCCATTCATGCAATGATGGTGGACGGTAAAAAAGATGAAGACGTCACTCCTGGACGATTGTCAACAATCTTAGCTAACGCCAAAGAGGTATTTCAACAAGAACTGGGCACGCTTAAAGGCATAACCGCCTCGATAAAAATAGAAGAGAATGCAGTTCCCAAGTTTTTCAAAGCAAGACCGGTACCATATGAAATTCGCCCAGCCGTCGAGGCAGAGCTGGAGAATCTGGAGAAGGCGGGCGTGTCGCAACTGAGGTCATTCCTCGGATTAGTGAATTACTATCATAAGTTTTTGCCGAATTTGTCGACAATTCTGCACCCACTAAACGCCCTGCTACGAACGGGGGTAGCATGGAAATGGAGTGATGATTGTAAGTGTGCTTTTCAGAAAAGTAAGGACTTAATCACTTCAAGGGAAGTTTTGGCTCACTACAACCCAGCACTGCCAATCAGGTTGGCGTGTGATGCGTCTCCCTACGGCATTGGGGCGGTACTGTCACATAAATTCCTTGATGTTTTAGAGAGGCCGATAGCTTTTGCGTCACGCTCGTTAACTTCTGCCGAGCGTAACTACGCCCAGATTGACAGAGAGGCCCTCAGCCTAGTGTGGGGGGTGAAGAAGTTCAATCACTACCTGCACGGTCAAAAATTTACTCTACTAATCGATCATCAACCTCTTGTCTCCATTTTCAACCCTCAGAAGGGCGTACCGATAATGACAGCACAACGGCTGCAGAGATGGTCCCTTTTCCTAGGGGCACACCAATATGACATTGAGTACAAAGGAACTAAACAGCATGGAAATGCTGATGGATTGTCACGTCTACCATTGCCGACGGTGGAAGAAGAAGACCTTGCAGTGGATCCAATGGAGTTATTCCACTCGACCATAGTCGAATGTCTCCCTGTGACGAATGCAAACATAAAAAAGGAAACACGGAATGACCCGACACTATCACGGGTCTATGATTTAACGGTGAAGGGATGGCCAGCACATGGCGAACCACTGCTGCCAGCATTCTCGCCGAGAAGAGAACAGCTGTCAGTGTGCAGAGGAACCTTGATGTGTGGATCCAGAGTAGTAATTCCACCTAAGTTGACGGATAGAGTGCTCAATGAGCTTCATGAGCGTCATCTGGGTGGGGTAAAAATGAAGAACTTAGCCAGAGCGTTTGTGTGGTGGCCGGGAATCGATAAAGAAATCGAAGAGATGACCAAGAGCTGTGCAGGATGCCAGAAGGTCCAAAACGCCCCACCACAAGCTCCTCTGCATCCATGGGAGTGGCCCTCATCTCCATGGCAAAGGGTGCACATTGATTTTGCTGGTCCCTTCATGGACTCGATGTTTTTAATTGCGGTGGATGCACATTCAAAGTGGCCAGAGGTAATAAAAATGTCCTCAACCACCACGGAAAAAACTATCACAGTTTTATGAACCATATTCGCCAGGAATGGGCTGCCTGAACAGATTTGCTCTGACAATGGACCACAGTTTGTGTCTGAAGAGTTCCGGAGGTTCTTAAAGAACAATGGTGTTAAGCATTACACATCTGCCCCATATCATCCAGCCACTAATGGATTGGCCGAGAGGTTTGTCCAAACATTCAAGAAGGCTATCAAGGCAATGTGTAATGAAGATATACCCCTACAACACAAGGTGGACAACTTCTTGTTTGCCTACCGGAATGCGACACATGCGGTTACCAACCAAACTCCAGCCATGATGTTCTTCAATCGAAGACTACGATGCCGCTTGGATTTGGTTAAGCCAAACGTCCGAAGAGATGTGGAGAACAGGCAGTTTCAGAATATGAATGAAAGGCCGACCAGGAGTTTTAAGATAGGTCAACCAGTTTTGGCCCGGGACTACCGCACTGAGAAATGGCAGCCAGGACCGATTTGTACACGACAAGGACCTCTCATGTATACCGTGGACGTTGGGGAGAGCATTGTAAGACGCCATGCTGACCAGATTCTAGAGTCACTGGAAAACGTCAACTCCACACCACGATCTGATACACCTGGTAATGAAATCGACGTTCCAATTGCAGCTACCGCAGAACCGGTAATATTGGAAGCAGATGAACCAAACAACGACATTGATCCCGACTCAACATTGCCAGAAGAAACTGATACCCCAAAGAGGCGTTATCCAGACAGAATCAGGAAGCCTCCTCAAAGACTGAACTTATAATTGCTTAAACTTAACCAATGTATCTAGCAACAGTAATTGTGATTGTAATTAGTTATCATTTAGTTGTTAAATGAATGTTATGTACTGTTTATCAAAAGGGGAGGAATTGTTGTGTATGTACCTTTAAGAGAATAACTGGTCTCAGACTGCAGTACCGGCAGTGACCACCCCTGTATAAAAGGCGCTAGTGAGCAGCTGTGTTTTTAGTTTCACTATTGACTTCCACCAGTAAAGACTTATTTTGTTCACTCCTGCTGTCCGTGTCTCAATTATTCACGGACGTAACAGTCTGAGGCCGGCAGCGCCAACGCTGATTGCCTCTGGGAAAACCAACGCTAAACAGCACGGAATTAAAAAGAGGTGCGTTATTGGGTAAGAGCGCGGGGGTCTGGAAGAGGAATCACTGGGCCCCAGAGTCCGATCGGAGGGCTGCCGGGGAAGAAGATCGAGGTGATCGTGAGTATTGTTGGGGGGTCAGGAGGGCTGTTTGGGGTGGAGGGGGCTGGGAGGACGTGTCCGGGGTCGGTTAGTGATCAGGGGATGCCTGGAGGTCGGAGTCGGGAGTGTGGTCGGAGATCTCGGGACAGGCAGCGGCGGTGATTATGGTAAGTAGATACCGTTTTTGAATAATGAGCGTGCCTACACGGACGCCATTTTGGACACAAAACACCACTCGTAGCACCAAAAATCCGGGCACTACAGATCTGAATTTCTAGCCAAGGTTCTCTACAGTTGTCTCTGTCCTAAGTCCCTTGTAAAGCCTCAGATGGTATATTGGTCGTGGGATGATGCTGTCCCACTGGACAGAGTGGGTAGAATAGATCCATGTCACCAATTTAAGGTTCCCGACCCGCCAGGATTGTCCTGGTGCCTCCGGGAATTAACGATTAATCTCCAGGACACGGCTACCAGCAACACCCAGGAGAAAACCCAAAGGGGGGTTAAATTAAATTGCGTTTTATTTTAAACTTTCTTTGAACACGTTTGTTTTCAGTTATAAAAATATCGGAGATGGGAACAAACGTTTGTCTGACTAACAGTCGAGAGCCGTCCAATTGGGTAACAAAGAGAATTTTTGTTTTCCGGTTGGCTGTGGGGAGGCGGGGCGCCGCGACGATGGATGTCTCGGCCGACCAATGGCAGGAGGGTGCGGGGGCACTGCATGGTGACAGAGATTGGACTGGAGGAAGTTGCTCTTAAATCCATTCTGAATGGAGAGCAGCCATTGGGTTCCAGCATGGATGGAGCTGGGTGACCTCACTGACATGAATCAACTGAGCGGCCTGCGGGTGGCGCTGTCCAGGGAAAGTATAAATACTCGGGCACGGGCCCAGCTTGCACAGGACATTCTTAACAGGAACTAGTGAAGGACACAACTAGACCTCCATGTTGTAAAACAGTTGATTAAAGCTTTGTTTAACGCTTAGACCAAGTGCCTAGTAGTTTTCTTACGTCACTCACCATCTCAAAGTTTTATCTGTCAAACTGTCAAAAGAAGCTTACATTTTAAGATGAATTTAGAAGCCTGTTCTTCCTTAGGAGACTGAAGAAATTTGGAATGGCCCCCCAGATTCTCACCAACTTCTACCGGTGCACCATCGAGAGTATCCTGTCCGGCTGCATCACTACCTGGTATGGCAACTGCACCGCCATAGACCGCAAGGCTCTACAGATGGTGGTGAAAGCTGCACAACATACTATAGGAATTAAACTACTTGCTGTGCAGGATATCTACCCCAAGAGGTGCCGGGGGAAGGCCCTGAGAATCATCAAAGACGCGAGCCACCCCAGCCACAACCTCTTCGCCCTGCTCCCATCCGGTAAGAGATATCGAAGCATACGGTCTCGTACCAGCAGGTTTCGAAACAGCTTCTACCCCCAGGCCATAAGACTCATGAACGAATAATTTATTATTTATTACTGTTGTTTTATTTATTATTACTGTATTTCTATTAGTCTTTTTATCATTGCTATGCCATATTTATTCCAGTGTTGGGAGGACTCGTAAAAATCAACATTTCATTCAATTCAATTCAATTCAATTAATATTGGAATCAAAGCGCAGATAATCCTGTAATTTTACTGCCATTAATGATCAACAAGAAGAGTAAACTGAATAAATAGGTTTTGCTTTCTCTGGTGCTGGGCCAGGAGAATTTCACATTGTGAACATGTGATTAAAGTGGATATGGCTGGGCTTTCGAGGACACGTCCATCAATATCAGTGAAAGGCAAAGGGAATCTTCTCTCTGGTCTTACGTTCGATAACATGAAAGTTTTTACATATCAAATTTAACAAAAAAGCATGAAGAGGTGACGTTATTAGGACACGGAATATGACAATTGAAACTGAGGCTATAACATTATTTAAAAGACAGCTGGGTAAGTTTTTGGAAAAGGAAGAATAGAAAAGGATAAGCGGGCAAACAAATGGGATCGGAGAGCTCCAGTGGAAGGGTTGGCACCAGCCACGGCCTGAATGAAGCTCTTCTGTGTTGTAACCGCGATGATTCTATGAGATAGATACACAAAAGACAAACAAAAGGGCTTTCCTGGCCTTGGTGATGTTGAGCACAGCATGCCCAGTGCCTGCTGCACTCCTCAGGACAGCCATTTCCTCAGGTGTCCTGAAACAGGCATTAGAAACATAGAAACATAGAAGATAGGAGCAGGAGTAGGCCATTCGGCCCCTCGAGCCTGCTCCGCCATTCAATGCGATCATGGCTGATCATCCAAATTCAGTACCCTGTCCCTGCTTTCTCCCCATACCCCTTGATCCCTTTAGCCTCAAGAAATATATCCAATTCCTTCTTAAATATATTTAATGAATTGGCCTCAACTGCCTTCTGTGGTAGAGAATTCCACAGGTTCACCACTCTCTGGGTGAAGAAATTCCTCCTCATCTCTGTCCTAAATGGCTTACCCCTTATCCTTAGGCTGTGACCCCTTGTTCTGGACTCCACCGCCATCAGGAACATCCTTCCTGCATCTAGTCTGTCTAGTCCTGTTAGAATTTTCTAAGTTTCAATGAGATCCCCTCGCATTCTTCTAAACTCCAGTGAGTATAAGCCCAATCGACCCAATCTCTCCTCATACGTCATTCCTGCCATCCCAGGTATCAGTCTGGTGAATCGTCGCTGCACTCTCTCCATGACAAGAATATCCTTCCTCAGATAAGGCGACCAAAACTGCACACAATACTCAAGGTGTGGTCTCACCAAGACCCTGTACAACTGCAGCAAGACATCCTTGCTCCTGTACTCAAATCCTCTCACTATGAAGGCCAACATTCCATTTGCCTTCTTAACCACCTGCTGCACCTGCATGCTTACCTTCAGCGACTGGTGCACAAGGACACCCAGGTCTCGTTGCACTTCCCCTTTTCCCAATCTATTGCTGTTCAGATAATAATCTGTCTTCCTGTTTTTGCCACCAAAGTGGATAACCTCGCATTTATCCACATTATACTGCATCTGCCATGCATCTGCCCAATCACCCAACCTGTCCAAATCATACTGGAGTTTCTCGGCATCCTCCTCACAACACACACGCCTACCCAGCTTTGTGTCATCTGCAAACTTGGAGATATTACATGTAGTTCCCTCGTCTAGATCATTTATATATATTGTGAATAGCTGGGGTCCTATCACCGATTCCTGCAGTACCGCACTAGTCACTGCCTGCCACTCGGAAAAAGACCGGTTTATTCCAACTCTTTGCTTCCTGTCTGCCAACCAGTTCTCTATCCAAGTCAGTACCTTACCCCCAATCCAATGTGCTTTAACTTTACACGTTAATCTCTTATGCGGGATCTTATCGAAAGCCTTCTGAAAGTCCAAATACACCACATCCATTGGTTCTCCCTTATCTATTCTACCAGTTACATCCTCAAAAAATTCCAGTAGATTAGTCAAGCACGATTTACGTTCTGTAAATCCATGTTGACTTTGTCCGATCCTGTCACAGTTTGCCAAGTGCTCTGCTATTACATCTTTTATAATGGACTCTAGCATTTTCCCCACGACCGATGTCAGGCTTACTAGTCTACAATTCCCCGTTTTCTCTCTACCACCCTTTTTAAATAATGGAGTTACATTAGCTATCCTCCAATCCATGGGAACTGTTCCAGAGTCTATAGAATTTAGAATAGGCCACTCATTTACATATGTAATGGGTCTAATGCCATCTTTAAGCCGACGACAGAGATAGCTAAAAAACCGTCTGGCCCAATATGGAGGCAGACGGTTTTCAGGTGACCCAGGGCGTTGGTTCCCAAAATTGAGCCTCTTTCCTCCCACTCACTGAACGGGAGCAACGGGGTCCAATTTCTACCCCTTTATCTGTTTGGCATTCTTGCTCACTCACATCTGGTGTAATGATCAATAACATGTCATTCTATAGTGGACACTAGGTGGAGCCGTAGAGCTGTGTAGAGCAGTATATAGCTGTATGTATATAAGACTACACTACCCAGCTGTATGTATATTAAGACTACATTACCCATGAGGCACTAGGCTACCCACAAGGCAGCAGTCAAGATGGATGCCTCTACAGATACTGAACCTAGTCCACATGTGCTCAATAAAAGTGTCTAGCAAAAGCTAGCTGTGTTCATAATAAGAATGTCTATTTATTAATGAACATAAGATGGTACCAGGAGTGGGGCAGAACAGAAATGAAAAGCAATCGGAGGATGAAATTTTTAATTGTAAACGCTATGGTTACAAACACCAGTTAAGACAATGCCCAGCGTTTGGAAAAATGTGCACAAAGTGTAATGGAAAGAATCACTTTGCCAAACAATGCTTTTCAAAAGTAAAAACAACGAAAGGGCAACAAGTTAATGTGATTGAGGACACTGATTTAAGTGAGACATTTTTTGTAGGAATGGTGTCATGTGACAATATCTAAAAGAATACAGAAAATGTGCAGCCCTCAGAAGTGGACAATGCTGAACATAAAGTCAATGCAGTAAAAGTGGACAAATGGATGATCCCACTGCAGGTAAATCAAGCATTAGTTACACTGAAACTGGATACTGGGGCAAAAGCAAACTTAATCAGTATGAGTGACATAAAAAATATGAAAGAAAAGCCCAAAATACAGAAAAAGTCAGTACTACTGAAGAGCTATAATGGACAGAAAATAGATAGCTTAGGTGTATGCAGACTTAAAGTGACAGTCAAAGACAAAGTGCATCATCTCATGTTTTCTGTTGTGGCTGAAAGACTTGATTCGATACTAGGTGACAAAGCTTGTGAAGACTTAGAACTGGTCAAGAGAGTCTACCATATAAACTGTGCCATAAGCAGACCAGATGACTCAGGTGATGAAGCAGAGAGCCCATCAAGGATGAAAAGGCCAAAGGGTATCCATGTCTTCAAAAAGCCTAGTTTCTCCAAGAAGAAAGAAAAAGACTTTAAGGTCAAAGAGAAGCCAAAGGAAGAAAAGCACAAAGAGGAAAAACACAAGGAGAAAAAGTCCAAAGATATAACCGCAGCAGATGTTGTTAAGCAGTGGAAAGAGAAAAAGAAAAAGAAGAAGCCTGCACCAGAGCAGGAAGCAGTTCCGGTGGATACTCCTTCCTCCCTCAGGCCAATCTTTGGTGTTCCATTAGCCGAGGCTGCTGAGAGGACTATGCTGTATGATGGGATCCGGCTGCCAGCAGTTTTTCGAGAGTGCATTGACTACATTGAGAGTTATGGCATGAAGAGTGAAGGAAACACTGAAACCCTTTCCAAGCAAAGATCGCAAGGAGACCTCGATCTATACAAGAACAGATTGATGACAATGCCGCAACTGCATCTTGTCATTCACCGCCAGAACAATCTCATGAATACACATCAGACTTACCCGTGTTGAGAAGATCCACACGTGAAGTAGAAAAGCCTGATAGACTTAATCTTTGAGTACAATGTAAAGCTTTGAAAATGTGTTGACTGTTTTGAAAATATTTATGTTTATAGAGCACTAACAAAAGTGTTACTGATATTATCTTTATTGCTTTCTTGAAAGTTGATTGATATTGATTTTGTTAAACCTCAAAGAAAGGGGGATGTAATGATCAATAACATGTCATTCTATAGTGGACACTAGGTGGAGCCGTAGAGCTGTGTAGAGCTGTATATAGCTGTATGTATAAGACTACACTACCCAGCTGCATATATATTAAGACTACATTACCCATGAGGCATTGGCTACCCACAAGGCAACAGTCAAGATGGAAGCCTCTACAGATACTGTACCTAGTCCACATGTGCTCAATAAAAGTGTCTAGCAAAAGCTAGCTGTGTTCATAATAAGAATGTCTATTTATTAATGAACATAAGATCTGGTTCATTACTATGAACACAATGGAGCTTATATCTCGACTGTGAAAGGAAGTTCTCTGTCAGTAAAAAGAAAGTACTTGCATTTCCATAGTGCTTTTCACCACCACAGGACGTCCCAAAGCGCTTTACAGCTAATGAAGTATGTTTTGAAGTGCAGTCACTGTCGTAATGCAGGAAACACGGCAGCCAATTTGTACAAAACAAGATCCCACAAACAGAAAGGTGATAATGGCCAGTTCATCTGTACTATTGATGTTGGTTGAGGGATAAATATTGGCCCCAGGACACCGCAGGAAAAAAAACTGCTATTCCATCGAAATAGAGCAATCGGATCTTTTACATCCACCTGAGAGAGCACTCAGCACCTTGGTTTAACATCTCATCCAAAAGACAGCACCGCCGACATTGCAGCGCGCCCTCAGTACTGCCCCTCCGACATTGCAGCGCTCCCTCAGTGCTGACCTCCGACAGTGCAGTGCTCCCTCAGCACTGCCCCTCCGACAGTGCGGCACTCCCTCAGTACTGACCCCCAACAGTGCAGCACTCCCTCAGTACTGCCCCTCCGACAGTGCAGCGCTCCCTGACTAATGCCGCTCTGACAGTGCAGCGCTCACTCAGTACTGCCCCTCTGACAGTGCAGTGCTCCCTCAGTACTGCCCCTCCAACAGTGTAGCGCTCCCTCAGCACTGCCCCTCCGACAGTGCGGCGCTCCGTCAGTACTGACCCCCGACAGTGCGGCACTCCCTCAGTAATGCACCGCCGACATTGCAGCTCTGCCTCAGTGTGAACTCCGACAGTGCAGCACTCCCTCAGTACTGCCCCTCCAACAGTGCAGCATTCCCGCAGTACTGCCCCTCCAACAGTGCAGCACTCCCTCAGTACTGTCCCTCCAACAGTGCAGTGCTCCCTCAGTACTGCCCCTCCAACAGTGCAGTGTTCCCTCAGCACTGCCCTTCCAACAGTGCGGCACTCCCTCAGTACTGACCCCCAACACTGCAGTGCTCCCTCAGTACTGCCTCTCCGACAGTGCAGCGCTCCCTCAGTCCTGCCCCTCCGACAGTTCAGCGCTCCCTCAGTACTGAACCTCCAACGGTTCAGCTCTCCTTCAGTACTGCCCCTCCGACAGTGCTGTGCTCCCTCAGTACTGCCCCGCCAACAGTGCAGCACTCCCTCAGTACTGCCCCTCCAACAGTGCAGCGCTCCCTCAGCACTGCCCCTCTGACAGTGCGGCGCTCCGTCAGTACTGACCCCCGACAATGCGGCACTCCCTCAGTGCTGCCCCTCCGACATTGCAGCTCTCCCTCAGTGCTGAGCTCCAACAGTGCAGTGCTCCCTCAGTACTGCCCTCCAACAGTGCAGCACTCCCTCAGTACTGCCCCTCCAACAGTGCAGCACACCCTCAGTACTGCCCCTCCGACAGTGCAGTGCACCCTCAGTACTGCCCCTCCAACAGTGCAGTGCTCCCTCAGCACTGCCCCTCCGACAGTACGGCGCTCCGTCAGTACTGACCACCGACAGTGCGGCACTCCCTCAGAACTGACCCCCAACAGTGCAGCGCTCCCTCAGCACTGCACCTCCGACAGTGCGGCGCTCCGTCAGTACTGACCCCCGACAGTGCGGCACTCCCTCAGTGCTGCCCCTCCGACAGTGCAGCGCTCCCTCAGTACTGCCCTCCAAGAGTGCAGCATTCCCTCAGTACTGCCCCTCCAACAGTGCAGCACTCCCTCAGTACTGCCCCTCCGACAGTGCAGTGCTCCCTCAGTACTGCCCCTCCAACAATGCAGTGTTCCCTCAGCACTGCCCCTCCGACAGTGCGGCACTCCCTCAGTACTGACCCCCAACAGTGCAGCACTCCCTCAGTACTGCCTCTCCGACAGTGCAGCGCTCCCTCAGTACAGCCCCTCCGACAGGTCGGTGCTCCCTCAGTGCTGACCCTCCAATGGTTCAACTCTCCTTCAGTACTGCCCTCCGACAGTGCTGTGCTCCCTCAGTACTGCCCCGCCAACAGTGCAGCGCTCCCTCAGTACTGCCCCTCCAACAGTGCAGCGCTCCCTCAGTACTGCCCTTCCGACACTGCGGCGCTCCGTCACTACTGACCCCCGACAGTGCGGCACTCCCTCAGTACTGCCCCTCCGACATTGCAGCTCTCCCTCAGTGCTGAGCTCCGACAGTGCAGCGCTCCCTCAGTACTGCCCTCCAACAGTGCAGCACTCCCTCAGTACTGCCCTTCCAACAGTGCAGCACTCCCTCAGTACTGCCCCTCCGACAGTGCAGTGCACCCTCAGTACTGCCCCTCCAACAGTGCAGTGCTCCCTCAGCACTGCCCCTCCGACAGTGCGGCGCTCTGTCAGTACTGACCACCGACAGTGCGGCACTCCCTCAGTACTGACCCCCAACAGTGCAGCGCTCCCTCAGCACTGCACCTCTGACAGTGCGGCGCTCCGTCAGTACTGACCCCCGACAGTGCGGCACTCCCAGGTGCTGCCCCTCTGACAGTGCAGCGATCCCTCAGTACTGCCCTCCAAGAGTGCAGCACTCCGTCAGTACTGCCCCTCCAACAGTTCAGCTCTCCTTCAGTACTGCCCCTCCGACAATGCAGTGCTCCCAAAGTACTGCCCCTCCAACATTGCAGTGCTCCCTCAGCACTGCCCCTCTGACAGTGCGGCGCTCCATCAGTACTGACCCCCGACAGTGCGGCACTCCCTCAGTGCTGCCCCTCCGACATTGCAGCTCTCCCTCAGTGCTGACCTCCGAAAGTGCAGCTCTCCCTCAGTACTGCCCTCCAAGAGTGCAGCACTCCCTCAGTACTGCCCCTCCAACAGTTTAGCTCTCCTTCAGTACTGCCCCTCCGACAGTGCAGTGCTCTCTCAGTACTGCCCCTCCAACAGTGCAGTGCTCCCACAGCACTGCCCCTCCGACAGTGCGGCGCTCCGTCAGTACTGACACCCGACAGTGCGGCACTCCCTCAGTACTGACCCCCAACAGTGCAGCGCTCCCTCAGTACTGCCCCTCCTACAGTGCAGTGCTCCCTCAGTACTGCCCCTCCAACAGTGCAGCGCTCCCTCAGCACTGCCCCTCCGACAGTGCGGCGCTCCCTCAGTACTGACCCCCGACAGTGCGGCACTCCCTCAGTACTGCCCCTCCGACATTGCAGCTCTCCATCAGTGCTGACCTCCAACAGTGCAGCGTTCCCTCAGTACTGCCCTGCAACAGTGCAGCACTCCCTCAGTACTGCCCCTCCAACAGTGCAGCACTCGCTCAGTACTGCCCCTCCGACAGTGCAGTGCTCCCTCAGCACTGACCCCCGACAGTGTGGCACTCCCTCAGTACTGACCCCCAACAGTGCAGCACTCCCTCAGTACTGCCGCTCCGACAGTGCAGCGCTCCCTCAGTACTGCCCCTCCGACAGTGCAGCGCTCCCTCAGTACTGCCCCCCGACAGTGCAGCACTCCCTCAGTACTGACCCCCGACAATGCAGCGCTCCCTCAGCACTGCCCCTCCGACAGTGCGGCGCTCCCTCAGTTCTGACCCCCGACAGTGCAGCGCTCCGTCAGTACTGACCCTCCGACTGTGCGGCGCTCCCTCAGTACTGACCCCCGACAGTGCAGCGCTCCCTCAGTATTGCCCCTCTGACAGTGCAGCACTCCCTCAGTATTGCCCCTCCGACAGTGCGGCACTCCCTCAGTACTGACCCCCGACAGTGCAGCGCTCCCTCAGTACTGCCCCTCCGACAGTGCAGCACTCCCTCAGTACTCCCCCTCCGACAGTGCAGTGCTCCCTCAGTAATGCCCCTCCGACAGTGCAGCGCTCCCTCAGTACTGCCCCTCCAACAGTGCAGCGCTCCCTCGGTACTGCCCCTCCGACAGTGCAGCACTCCCTCAGTACTGCACCTCCGACAGTGCAGCGCTCCCTCAGTACTGTCCCTCCGACAGTGCGGTGGTCCCTCAGTACTGCCCCACCGACAGTTCGGTTCTCCCTCAGTACTCCCCCTCCGACAGTGCAGCGCTCCCTCCGTACTTCCCCTCCGACAGTGCAGCACTCACTCAGTACTGACCCCCGACAGTGCAGCACTCCCTCAGTATTGCCCCTCTGACAGTGCAGCACTCCCTCAGTACTGACCCCCGACAGTGCAGCGCTCCCTCCGTACTGCCCCTCCGACAGTGCAGCACTCACTCAGTACTGCACTGGAGTGTCAGCCTAGCTTTTTGTGCTCAGTTCCCTGGATTGGGACTTGAACCTTCAACCATCTGACTCAGAAGAGTGAGAGTGCTACTCACTGAGCCACAGTTCACACTACAACGCACCCTCTTCAATTTGGTCATTTTTTTCTTAGGTCACTTTCTGATGTCTTTTTAACTGAGGAGATAACATTTATTTTCTGGGCTATTTTCTTGTTTCTCTTGGTCGGAGTAAAACCTTCACTGGGTGTCCAGACAGGCAGTAGCGTCGAGCCAAAGGCTTCAAAACTGGGGAACTCCCCCACCGCATCCTGGAAATGGCCATTATCCTGTCTTGATTTATGTCCCATGTCTGTCATTTTTTAATTCCCTGTTGGTGCACCAAGTGCGTTGTGCTTTAGTCAGCAATTTCCATTTCCAGGCTAACTGGTTCGTGCCAAGTAGAGTCAGCACAGAGAGGGAGGTAATGGTGAACATAGTGCAACTCGCACGTTGACGCCACGCTTAGTATTTCAATAGCTGGGGAGGAAACACTAACACCTTACACACAAATAACTGTGGCAATAAGCAAATGGAGCAATAAAAGTAAATAAGATTGGATGAAAGCCCTGACTGGGGATCGATTGAAAGAAGCTGTAACCAGATAATTTATGTACCAAGTAAAATTCTCTCCTGCTATATTAGGGTAGTTTGTGACTTTCATATAGAATCATAGAATGATAATAAACATAAACATAAAAAAAATAGGAGCAGGAGTCAGCCATTCGGCCCTTCGAGCCTGCGCCACCATTCAATATGATCATGGTTGATCCTCTATCTCAATACCATATTCCCGCTCTCTCCCCATACCCCTTGATGCCTTGTGTGTCTAGGTTGTTTTTTTCTACAACATAGTACAGGAAACTTTGTGCTCTCCGGCACCGACGGGACCGAGCTGCTGCCGTTCCCTCAAAACTGCCGGACACTCCAGCGCTGATGTTGAAACATACGGCGATTTTCAGCTCCGTGTGAATCAATAAACCCTGTTGCTTAGCAACAGCCTCTAAACAGTCGGCAAGCGTCTCTGTAGCGTCTCTAGCTGAAGCTGTTGCTTAGCTACAGACCTTGCAGAGCTTGACTGTTCAAAAAAAGCAAAGATAAGAAACGAAAAGAATAAAAAACGGCTCCTGATTTTTGCCGGTGGCTCGAGCTTGCCGGACGGTTCGCCTCCGGATAACACACAGTTTTCTGTAAGTACTCCCAGTAGTGATTTGATATAAAAACCTCCTTTAACTCAAAAAGACAAAAGCAAACTATTGGAAATAGAAAATAGAAACAAAAAATGCTGGATACAGCACAGAAGGAGGCCATTCGGCCCATCGTGCCTGTGCCGGCTCTTTGAAAGAGCTCTCCAATTAATCCCACTCCCCTGCTCTTTCTCCAGAGCCCTGCAAACTTTTCCCCTTCAAGTATTTACCCAATTCCCTTTTGAAAGTTACTACAGGTAGACTATCCTTTATCCGAACTTCCGAAAACCGAAAACCTCTAAAAACCGAAAGTTTTTTCGTTCAGCGTAAGTTGTGCGCACGACATGACCAGAGTGGCGTACGACTTACGCTGAGCAGGGCAGAGGGTCACAGAGTTCCCTCCTGGGTAGGAGATTGCAGGCCGAGCCGGGCAGCGTGAAGGAGGTACCGGGAGAGTGAACCCAACAATACAGCGGCCGGTCCGATATTCTTTTCTCCCCCCGACCTGAACCGAACCACGGCCCGTCCGATATTATTTTCTCCCGACACCCCCCCCGGACCCCCCTGACCCCCTGACCCCCCCCCCGACCCCCGGAACCCCCGACCCCCCCGGACACCCCCCTGACCCCCCCGACCCCCGGACCCCCCGACCCCCGGACCCCCCCCGACCTGAACCGCGGCCCGTCCGATATTCTTTTCTCCCCCCCCACCCGACCCCCAACCTGATTTGCGGGCCAGCTTAGTAGGAGTCAGCCGATATCCGGCTTTCCAGAGAAGCAGGAAGGGGAATGAGACACGGAACAGTCGCAAGAGGTAGCCTGAACTTTTACAATTTATATTAAATACAAATTTCCCAGTCTTATAATAATACCTTCTGAAATCTGAAAAATTCCGAAAACCGAAACTCAGCTGGTCCCAAGGCTTTTGGATAAGGGATAGTATACCTGTATTGAATCTGCTTCCACCGCCCTTTCAGGCAGCGCATTCCAGATCACAACAACTCGCTGCGTAAAAACATTCTCCTCATCTCCCCTCTGGTTCTTTTGCCGATTATCTTCAATCTGTGTCCTCTGGTTACCGACCCTCCTGCCACTGGGAACAATTTCTCCTTATTTACTCTATCAATACCCTTCATGATTTTGAACAACTCTATTAAATTTCTCCTTAACCTTCTCTGCTCTAAGATGAACAGCCCCAGCTTCTCCAGTCTCTTCATGTAACTGAAGTCCTTCATCCCCGGTACCGTTCTGGTCAATCTCTGAGTGCTCTCCAAGGCCTTGACATCCTTCCTAAAGTGTGGTGCCCAGAATTGGACACAATACTCCAGCTGAGGCCAAACCAGTGTTTTATAAAGGTTTAGCATAATGTCCCTGCTTTTGTACTCTCTGGCTCTATTTATAAAACCAACGATACCGTATACTTTTTTTTAGCAGCCTTCTCAGCTTGTCCTGCCACCTTTGATGATTTCTGTACATACACCCCCCAGGACTCTCTGTTCCTGCACCCCCTTTTAGTATTTTACAATTTAGTTTATCTATTCCAGATTTGTTCTGGAATTGTTATTTGCGCAGGTAGATACTGAGGTACAAGGAGTTTGAAAGTGGTACACATTTAATAGGGACGTCTTTGTAACTATTGCAAGAAATAATGCAATTAGATATTGTTTTTAAAACATTACAAGTGTCACCAAGGAACCAGAATGAGCTAAACACAAACACCTACAGCTGGCAGCGGACGTCTTGACCGATTCAGCAAGGAATCTCAAACTGGCACTTATCTGAAATGCAACTAAAATTACCAGTAACTAGTAAACCAGCTCAATCAGCTCCGATGGACGGGTCACATTGTCCGCATGCCCGATACGAGACTCCCAAAACAAGCGCTCTACTCGGAGCTCTGACACGGCAAGAGAGCCCCAGGTGGGCAGAGGAAACGCTTCAAGGACACCCTCAAAGCCTCCTTGAAAAAGTGTAACATCCCCACCGACACCTGGGAATCCCTGGCCCAAGACCGTACAAAGTGGAGGAGAAGCATCCGGGAAGGCGCCGAACACCTCGAGTCTCTTCGCCGGGAGCAAGCGGAAGCCAAGCGCAGGCAGCGCAAGGAGCGCACGTCAACTCAAGCACCCCACCCACCCGCCCCTTCAACCGCCGTCTGCCCCACCTGTGACAGAGACTGTAGGTCCCGCATTGGACTCATCAGTCACCTGCGAACTCATTTTTAATGTGGAAGCAAGTCATCCTCGGTTCCGAGGGACTGCCTAAGAGAGAGAGAAGAGCCAGTAACCAGTAACTGTCCCATGACAACACTTAGCGAGCCTTCGCCTTGCCTGAAAACTGCATGGATTTTATTCACGAACACTTCAGTCAAAGAAGCCGCAATTATGGTGACCCCTTTGTGCAGACAGCACCTAATTAGTTGTCTATTGTTAGACTGAGGGTCTCAGAGAAGGAAACACAGACCCTGCTCATTATTGAAAGACAAATATGCCAAAACCATAGGCTTTCAACGACAGATAAACACATAAAGGCAGGATACTCACTTGCCCTTTAATGCAAAGCCGAGTGTAAATTGTGCTTTGTCACCTCTTAATTGCTTCCTCATTATACTTTTTCAGCCAGTTAATTGCTAGACTGATGTGAAAGAAGTGTTTTCAGTGAGAGGAACTGTCCCAGCATGGGAGAAGATCACAGGAGGACAATGAGAGAGTGGCTCGGGATAAAGCAAAGAGTTGTGAGGATCACACTGTGATCTCCCTCCTGAGAATTGCACTGTGGGGCAAACTTACATTTTAAGTGATATTCAGCGTATGGAGGCAACCCGCGCGGAATAAACAGCTGTTACCACCAGTGACACAGCAGTTAACCCTTTCGATGACAGCCAGTCTACACAGAACCAGTGTCCTAACAAACAGCAATGTGACAATAACCAGATCATCGGTTTTAGTGATGTTGGTTGAGAGATAAATATTGGCCCCAGGACACCGGGGAGAACTCCCCCTGCTCTTCTTCAAAATAGTGCCCGTGGAATCTTTGAAGTCCACCTGAGACAGAACCGCGGCTTAACGTCTCAGCCGAAAGACAGGCACATTGATTTTATGCATCAATTGCATTGGGCAGTCTTCTTCTCTTCTTCTCAGGCAGTCCCTCGGAACCGAGGATGACTTGCTTCCACATTAAAATGAGTTCTCAGGTGACTGATGAGTCCAATGCGGGACCTACAGTCTCTGTCACAGGTGGGGCAGACGGTGGTTGAAGGGACGGGTGGGTGGGGTGCTTGGGTTGACGTGCGCTCCTTGCGCTGCCTGCGCTTGGCTTCCGCTTGCTCCCGGTGAAGAGACTCGAGGTGTTCGGCGTCTTCCCGGATTCTTCTCCTCCACTTGGTGCGGTCTTGGGCCAGGGATTCCCAGGTGTCGGTGGGGATGTTACACTTTTTCAAGGAGGCTTTGAGGGTGTCCTTGAAGCGTTTCCTCTGCCCACCTGGGGCTCTCTTGCCGTGTCGGAGCTCCGAATAGAGCGCTTGTTTTGGGAGTCTCGTATCGGGCATGCGGACAATGTGGCCCGTCCATCGGAGCTGATTGAGCGTGGTCAAAGCTTCGATGCTGGGGGTGTTGGCCTGAGCAAGAACACTGACGTTGGTGCGCCTATCCTGCCAATGGATTTGCAGGATCTTGCGGAGGCAGCGTTGGTGGTACCTCTCCAGTGCTTTGAGGTGCCTGCCGTACATGGTCCATGTCTCTGAGGCATACAGCAGGGCGGGTATCACTGCTGCTCTGTAGACCATGAGCTTAGTGCCGGGTTTGAGGTCCTGGTCTTCAAACACTCTCTTCCTCAGGCGACCGAAGGCTGCACTGGCACACTGAAGGCAGTGTTGGACTTCGTCATTGACGTCTGCCCTTGTTGACAGTAGGCTCCCGAGGTTTGGAAAGTGGTCTATGTTGTCCAAGGCCTTGTCGTGGATTTTGATAATTGGGGGGCAGTACTGTGTGACGGGGGCAGTTTGGTAGAGGACCTTTGTCTTACAGATGTTTAGTGTAAGGCCCATGCTCTTGTACGCTTCAGTAAAGGTGTTGACGATGGTTTGGAGTTCGACCTCTGAGTGAGCGCAGACGCAAGCGTCGTCTGCATACTGTAATTCGACGACAGAGGATGGGACGACCTTGGATCTGGACTGGAGGCGACGGAGGTTGAACAGTTTCCCGTTTGTTCTGTAGATTAGCTCCACTCCAGCGGGGAGCTTACTGAGGGTGAGATGGAGCATTGCAGCAAGAAAGATCGAGAAGAGCATTGGTGCGATGACACAGCCTTGCTTGACCCCGGTCTGTACGTGAATTGGGTCTGTGGTAGAACCATTGGTCAGGATCATGGCATGAAAGTGGCCGATAGTCCCAAAGTGCTTCACCGCCGTGTCACTGTGTAATGCGGGGGACCTGGTTCACACTTGCGTTGTCCTTCAGGGGCGATCACACGCTAGCTAAACACGGATGGACCGGAAGCCCTTCCACTTCCACCCCTTTAAATGCGGGTTCCAGTCTCACCAGTCAGTTTGTGAAGCGAATTGCGCTCAGTTTTACTCAGCGGGTTGACTACGGGGGTGGGGCCTCTGACCCTACACCCCCTCCCCCAGTTAAAATTGCATTGGGGTCCCAATGATAGCGTTGGATTCTTATTTCAATGTGTTGATAAGGCCCCGTCTCTTTGTGTCTTTGATCCTCAGTCAGCCGAAGAGTAAAAGGAAGACCACCTCGGGATCTACAGCCAATGAAGTACTTTTGAATTGTGGTCAGCGTTGTTGCAAATGGCGGTCAGCGAGTTTCCGACAGCGATGTTGCAGTAAGTCAATTTTAACCATTGCTGCCGGGCGAATTGGGTTAAAAAGGGGGCCCTGATGTGTTTCAGATTTTGAGGAAACGGGTGTCCTGGGGTTTAGCAGCACGGTATGTGGGGGGCGGCGGGGGGAACAGTCCTGAGCTTTGGTAACTCTGGGGACAATGTCCTGAGGTTCAGGAGCACTGGGGGGGTGGGGGGAGCGGGGGTGGGGAGGGGATTGGGAGCAGTGGGATGGGGTTAAGGGTTGGGGGGGTTCTGTCCGCAATGGGAAGCGATAAGGATGAGGTCAAGAATCTGGCAGCATGATTAAATATACAGACTCCACTCTCTTCTCTTCCCCTCAGGAACAGTAAATGAACTGTTGGCTGCTTTAATAAAATAAAATTTTACTTTCAACGGGCAAAATCCACTTTACAATTTCTGTGGAGGAGTGTATTGGTGGAGTTGAGACTTGTAACCAATGTAAATGACTAGCCTTCCTGTCGGTCATAAACAATTCCAGAATTCACCTTATTTGCTTGAGATAAAAGGACCAAAACATTGGCCCGGATTCCGCGGCCAGCGGTGACCAAACGGCGCCAGCCGCTCATCACACTTACACTTGTCCCTCGACTTCCTCTGGGATTGTGCACTGGAACCTGCTGTAATTAGAGAGCCAAACAGCGCAGCGCCCTCTACAGGGGATCTGGGACCTGTGTGAACAGGGCGAGCAGCGGCACATCTCCTTAACCAATCAGATTGAAGAATCGTTACTGAGCAGCGCAGAGTCTGACCCAGGAAGTGCCAGTTAGAATAGTGAATTCAATGTCAAATCATGAGCACAAAATAAAGAAAGGGAAAGAAAGGTGGGATTAAGAGAGAGAGAAAAGAGACCGAAGGAATTTTTTTTTAATATTAACATTTTTAAAATTATTTAAATCTCCAACAATAATTAAAATCTTTTGGAATGAGACTCCACACTTGAAATGGTTAATTTTCAGTGCCAGAGGATTTGTTGGCAGTAATTAAGACTTATCACACCATTAAAAAATACACTGGAATTGTCAAGCCCTAACTTTTCTGGCGAGTTTAACGCGTATCTATCACGTAAGTACAGCAAATCCCATCATTCCATATGTTTCAATGCCGAGTCTCTCGGCGAGACACCGGTCTAGTGAGGCTTCACAGAAGCAGGCCATTCTGCCCACCCAGTCTGTGTTGGTGTTTACCCTCCACACGAGCAGTGTCCTAATCCCATGTGCCCGCTCTGTTCCCATATCATTTTACCCCCTTTCCTTAAACCACCTATCTAACCTACTCTTAAATATTGACATGGCCTCTGCCTCGGCCTCTGACTCTCCGGTCCACAGCCTCACAATCACAGCCCTCTGTGTAAAATAGTTTCTCCTGCTCTCTGTCCTAAATCTCCTCTATCTATAGCCCTTCACTCCAGGCTCCTCAGCCACAATCTGTTTCTATCCACTCTGTCTTCAGAATGTTTAAACACCTCTATTAAGTTGCCCAGTAATCTCAGTTCTAACAAGAACAGCCCCAATTTTTCACGTCTTTCTCTGTAGTTGCATTTCCTAATTCCAGGCAGCATCCTAGTGAATCGGCACTTTACCCTCTCTATTGCCTCAACATCCTTCCCATAGTGTGGAGCCCAGAGCTGCACACAGCCCTCCAACTGCAGTCTTAATGAGGTTTTATACAAATTCACCATAACATCTGGACTTTTATATTCTATTTATATGCTTGCCATAAAACCCGGTATTCCATATCCACTTATCCACTTGAGGTGCTGTTTTAGATGTCCTACAAACTTCAACCTTCAAATCCCGCTGCTCTTGCACATCACACAGCTCTCCCCCATTCTAAGTATAATTATTAGTTTTATATTTTACCAAAATGTACCACCTCACATTTACTGACATTGAATTCCATCTTATCAATATCTCCTGGCAATTTCCTCTGGTGTTATTTACCATGCCTCTTATTTTAGTATTGATTCCATCTTTCAGCAGCACTCCCTCTAGCCCTATATTCCAAATCATTGATGTACACGGGGAACAAAAGTGGTCGCAGACCAGAACCCTGTGAAACACCACTACCCACTTCCAACCATTCGGAGAAATCGCCCTTAACTCCAGCTCTCTGTTTCCTCCTTTCTAACCAGTTTGTAATTCAGTTTGCTACCCTGCCTCTAACTCCAAATGCCTTAATCTCCGATACTCTCCTGCGCGGCTCCTTGTCAACGACGTTCTGAAAGTCTATGTACGTCGCATCCACTGCACTTCCCCATGCACCCAATCCGTCACCTCGTCAATGATCTCAATTAGGTTGGACAAACACAATCTTCCTCGCTGAAATCCATGTTGGCTGCTTGCCATTACTTTCTCTTCTTCTAGATGTTTAGTCATTTAATCTTTAATTAAGTTTTACGAAACTCTCCGTACCACAGATATTAAACTAACTGGCCTGTAATTGCTTGGGTTAGCTCTGCCACCATTTTTCAAAATTAATATTACACTGGCCGCTCTCCAGTCCTCCAGCTCACATCCACCCTCAGGAAAGCCTGCAAATATAATTCCTAGGAACTGCGCTATTTCTTCCTCCATTCCCCTCAGGGTCCGTGGATTTATCCCATCAGATCCAATGATCCCTGTAAGATGCACTTTGTTCTGCGCGACCTGTTTCTTTTAATGCGCGGTCCCTTTAAATTTCTGCACATGTGCGGTATTTACAGTGTATAAGCCGGTGAGCGGGACCTTTCAGATCACTGCGCGCACCTGAGCGAGAACATTGGTCTGCTCTCAACACTTTGCCCTCCTTTAGCTTAACTAACTTCTCTAATGCTATCCTTTTTATTTATTATAATATCTCTCATTCCATTTGAACCATCTGGGGACTGACCTCCTCCCCAGTGTCCTACTCCTTTGTAAACATCTGTGACAATTTTCACTGATCCTTTCCCCGCAGGTGTCCCACATCATAACTCAACAATCCGTTAAATCTGTTTCTCTCTCCACAGGTGCTGAGTGTTTCCAGCGTTTTTATTTCCAATTTCCAGCAGTATTTTGCTTTTGTTTTGCAATGTACAATTCTCTTGTTACTGATATGTTTGTAGAATACTTTACAATATTTTTGGAGATTCTCTCCTTGTTCTCCCTCCTTGCTTTCCTTATCCCTAATCTTAACCTCTTTCTCTTGTTCTCTCCTGCTTTTATCACACTTTTAGGTCTTCCTCTTCAATTTTACTTTGTTTCTGAACTCTTTCTTTATCCGTTGACCGGTCTGCGAGGGCACAATCGCCAATCAGGACGCAAATTAGCTTCAAAGTTGCGCCCATTTTGAGAAGTGGTTTTTTCCCCCCCAGCGTTTCCACTCAAACTCATTTGCATATCACCGAACGTAAAATCTGCCCTGAACCAGCGCACGCGGGCATCATTTAGAATGTAACTTTTTTTTTAAAATGTGCTTTAAAAGGATATTTCTTGATGTATTTAAGGGCGGTTTTATTAATACGGCTGAAAATGGGTTTAACGCCAAAAATAAGCATTTTAATCACAGTGTCTCTTTCGCCATCTGGGAGTAATTTTAAATCACTGCAAATGACTTAAAAAAAAACTATACAGAACGATTGGCTAGTTAGATTGATGTACAGTCGTCAGTTTCTTAGTAAATTAAATATGTATATATTCTAAAGCTTTTAAAATGTGCCACTTAGTGCCCGTGCTTAATTTTTGGAGCCTCCTCGAAGGCCCACAAATGAGTGCAATTAGTGGAAACTCGCCACGGTGATTAATTCGATCCGGCGGCACGGCCAGTTTTGTGGGCAGGACCGGCTTCCGGCGCGATGTTTCTTTTAAACCAGCGCCGAAGATCGCGGAAACTCGAGTTGCGCTGGACGGAATTAGCGCTTAAAATTCCACGATCTTTTCCGTCAGTTTGGCCAATTTCGGGCGAACTGTGCTGGAAAAACCAGCGCGGCCGAGCGGAAACTCCTGCCCTTAATATACAAAAGGGTAAGCGTCCCGTGGTGTTAGTCAGGGAGTCACGACCAAAGGGCAATCTTCAGATGGAGCAGGGTTCGTGGCTGGGGCATAATTGGACCAGGCTTCAGTCACAAGCAGAGTGTGCAACTGTTTAATTTTTGGTTGTTGCGACTGCTTTACTTCCGTGGTTACTGAATGGTAGGAGATGTTCCTTCAGTAAGTATACACGTGTGAGGTACTTTTACCTGGATTGTGTGCAAGACGTTTTCTACCTAAAATGAGTGCGTGTGGCTAAACTGGTGTCACCAGAGCAACACCCGTGACTGGTCAGCAATTGCTATTAGTTGCGGTACTGGTCATTTGTTTATTTGCGGTTTGTGGGATCTTGCTGTGTGCAAACAGGCCGCCGCGGTTACCTACATATCAACAGTGGCAGTACGTCATAGAATCATGGAAATTTATGACACAGAAGGAGGCCATTCGACCCATCGTGTGCCGGCCGACAAAGAGCTCTCCAGCCTAATCCCACTTCCCAGCTCGTGGTCCGTAGCCCTGCAGGTTACGGCACTTCAGGTGCATCTCCAAGTACTTTTTAAATACGACGATGGTTTCTGCCTCTACCACCCTTTCAGGCAGTGAGTTCCAGACCCCCACCACCCTCTGGGTGAAAAAAGTTCTCAACTCCCCTCTAAACCTTCTACCAATTACTTTAAATCTGTGCCCCCTGGTTATTGACCTCTCTGCTAAGGGAAATAGGTCCTTCCTACCCACTCTATCTAGGCCCCTCATAATTTTATACACCTCAAACAAGTCTCCCCTCAGCCTCCTCTCCTGTTCCTGCTCCTGCTCGCTATCCAGCCGGAAAGTGTGTGAGCGAGGGCATGATTGGGCTTGACTGTGATGCTCCATGCGGTTGAATGGCCTCATAGTACTAACTGTCTAGACTCATGAATGAAGAATGCCACCCCCACCCCCTCCCGGGAGATTAACGGGAGGACGCCCAGCGTTTGTGGAATCATAACCCTGGGGTCGATGCCTTCAGGAGAGGAGGAGAGAATGATCCAAAGAAAAGCTTAATGATGCCATCCGACATTATTGGCCACAGAATTAATACTTCGCATCTGTAAATAATAATTCACACATGTGGCATTACAAGCATCTGGCAATTGCATATGTTTTTTCCAGAGTTTATTTATAGACGCAATGTAGTCTAGATTTTCTCCTTAATGGGACCAGCTCTGTGAGACAGAATCATAGTGACGTGCACCTGGAAGCATGGTGTCTCTGTCTGTTACCCAATTCAAATATTCGTTTAAGTTTAAATTTACTACTCAAAATGTGACATTGTCCGCATGCCCGATATGAGACTCCCAAAACAAGCGCTCTACTCGGAGCTCCGGCACGGCAAGAGAGCCCCAGGTGGGCAGAGGAAACGCTTCAAGGACACCCTCAAAGCCTCCTTGAAAAAGTGTAACATCCCCACCGACACCTGGGAATCCCTGGCCCAAGACCGCACAAAGTGGAGGAGAAGCATCCGGGAAGGCGCCGAACACCTTGAGTCTCTTCGCCAGGAGCAAGCAGAAGCCAAGCGCAGGCAGCGCAAGGAGCGCACGTCAACCCAAGCACTCCACCCACCCGCCCCTTCAACCACCGTCTGCCCCACCTGTGACAGAGACTGTAGGTCCCGCATTGGACTCATCAGTCACCTGAGAAGCAAGTCATCCTCGGTTCCGAGGGACTGCCTAAGAAGAAGACTACTCAAAAACATTGGACACTGTTGGTGGTCAGATGGTAAGTTGGCTTAAAGAGTTAAATTATGCGGTCAGGTTGCATAAGCTTGGTTTGTACTCCCTCGAGTTTAGGAGGTTGAGGGGTGATCTGATTGAGGTGTTTAAGATGATTAAAGGAGTTGATCGGGTCGATCGAGATAAACTATTTCCTCTGGCGGGGGGAGTCCAGAACAAGGGGGCAGAACCTTAAAATTAGAGCCAGGCCGTTCAGGGGTGATGTCAGGAAGCAGTTTTTCACACAAAGGGCAGTGGGAATCTGGAACTCTCTCCCCCAAAAAGGCTGTGGGTGCTGGGGGCCAATTGGAGCTTCCAAGACTGAGATCGGCAGATTTTTGTTGGGTAAGGGTATCGAGGGATCTGGAGCAAAGGCGGGTGGATGGAGTTAAGGTACAGATCTGCCGCGATCTCATTGAATGGCAGAGCAAGTTCAAGGGACTGAATGGCCTCCTCCCGTTTCAATGTTCCTAAGTTCTTAAAGTTTGTTTCATGGGTGATAGAAATAAAGAAAGAACTTGCATTTATATAGAACCATTCATGAGCTCAGGATGTTCCCAAAGTGCTTTACAGCCAATGAAGTACTTTTGAAGTGTAGTCACTGTTGTAGGAAATGTGGCCGCCAATTAACACAGCAAAGGTCCAACAAACAGCAATGTGACAATGACCAGATCCTCTGTTTATTAGTGATGTTGATTGAGGGATAAATATTTTGCCAGGACACCGGGGAGAACTCCCCTGCTCTTCTTCGAATAGTACCATGGAATCTTTTACGTCCACCTGAGAGAGCAGACAGGGCCTCGGTTTAACGTCTCATCTGAAAGACGGCACCTCCGACAGTGCGGCACTCCCTCAGCACCGCACTGGAGTGTCAGCCTGGATTTTCTGAGCATGAGTCCCTGGGGTGGGACTCAGAGGTGCGAGTGCTGCCCATTGAGGCACGGCTGACACGTACTGACATTATTCACATAACAAGAACATACAAATAAGATGGACGTAAAATGACTAGCTGATCATCGAGTCTCCCCCATTCAGAGATGTTGTGATTAAGCATCTCGACCCCCGGTGTTCCCCACTCGCCAGCAGCTTTGTAATCTCCCGAGAGAGGCAATAAAAAACTGTTTAAAAAAAACCCTGGGCCAATTCAGGGAAAAGAAACATTCAGCAAAATTCCTCTCCAACCCCCAAAAGTGATCAAATGATGACAATGACCATGAGGTCCATCATCCAACGACCCTCCGACTTTCTCTACTCAGTGGTTTCAGGCTCCTCCACGAGCCAGTCCAGCTCTTTTTTGAAGACTTGCGGTGAATCTGCACTCACTGCGCGACCCCACTACTCACTCTAACCAGATCTCAGCGGGGACAACGCTGAACCATTGTAACAGGAGATTAACAGAGAGAGGGATTAACGTTTCTGCTGAAATAGCCGACACAGGAAGGACGTCTGAACACATTTTCCCGCTGATATCACCAAGAGTAAATTTCTAGGCTCATATTTTTGAAAGATGAGGTAGAATAATGGGTCTAAGTGGACTGCCTTTCAGAGAACCGACACAGGCACAATTGGCCGAATGGCCTCCTCTGTGCTGTATGATTCGATGAACACTTCATATGGAACAATCATTCTGGAGGAAAGAAATTGGTATTGACCCTTAGCTTGCTCTCTGTGGAATTGAATGGATTTTCAGGCTGGCTGCAGAGGGAGCCCTTGGTATCATTCCTGCCTCTGAGTCAGACGGTCCTGGGCTCAAGCCTCACTCCAGACAGTCCTGGTGAGTGGAGACCGGAGCTCCGGCTCGGAATTCTGGGTTGATATCCAGCGGGATTCTCCCGTCCAGTGGGTGTGGGTGACCCCACTCCCCGCCCAATCATTACATGGGTAGTGGGAGCCCATAAAACCCTCCCCCTGTATAGGACTATAGTAATCTGGGATGTTATGATTAAGGTTATCCACCAGGTGGTGCTGTAGCGAGTGCTGCAGCTAGTTGAGGTCAGCAAAAGGTGGAATGGAAGGATGCAGGCCTGTATGTTTGCTACGCAGTTGTTAATAAAGTACACGGACTAATTCTACTATGTCGCTTCTTCGAGTTCCTTGTTTCACTACATGGAGTTATCACAAGGACTAACCCCACTATTAACTGGGATACATATGGTTACGGCCCATGGAAGGAGTGGTCACGTTGCGGCCTGTCAGACTGTTAATCAGCTGCGAATCCTCCCACTGCTTAGAAACATACAGCACAGAAGGAGGCCATTCAGCCCATCATGCCTGTGCCGGCTCTTTGAAAGCTCTCCAATTAGTCCCACTCTCCCCTGCTCTTTCCCCAGAGCCCTGCAAATTTTTCCTTTTCAAGTATTTATCCAATTCCCTTTTGAAAGTTACTATTGAATCTGCTCCCACCGCCCTTTCAGGCAGCGCGTTCCAGATCACAACAACTCGCTGCGGAAAAAAATTCTCCTCATCTCCTCCTCTGGTTCTTTTGCCAATTATCTTAAATCTGTGTCCTCTGGTTACCGACCCTCCTGCCACTGGAAACAGTTTATCCTTGTTTACTCTATCAAAAACCTTCATAATTTTGAACACCTCTATTAAATCTCCCCTTAACCTTCTCTGCTCTAAGGAGAACAACCTCAGCTTCTCCAGTCTATTCACGTAACTGAAGTCTGTCATCCCTGGAACCATTCTAGTAAATCTCCTCTGCACCCTCTCCAAGGCCTTGACATCCTTCCTAAAGTGTGGTGCCGAGAATGGGACACAATACTCCAGCTGAGGCCTAACTCAGTGATGTATAAAGGTTTAGCGAAATGTGATGAGGAAAATAACCCTGTAATCTACTATGGTCCTTGAAGAGTTAATGATAGCCGCTCTTTCCTTGAAATGTAATAGGATTTCATGCTGTCTTATTAAACTAGTGACACATTCACCAGGGAGACTTAATATCAATCGAGGAATAGCAGAAAAGAGCGTGGAATTTTTACTATCCCCTTTGAAACTTCATTTGCAATAATATCTCAGGACTCTCTGTGGAGAGTTTATTTAATGCAAAATAATATCATGGCCGTGTAAGGAGGGTATTAAGTTTCAACTAAAATAACTAACAAAATAGAGAGAATGGTTTTCATTTCCTTTTCATTGTTATTTTAATCTATGAAATGCAGAGAGAATAAAACGATCACTTTCATCCTGAGCTAACGGTCTTTGTACTTGACTTATGAAAGATACGGTTTCTGTATTTACTCAGATAATTTCACCTCACTCTCCGGCAAGTGATTACAATACCAGGGTAATTTTATTCAGTAATTACGGTTGTTTTATGGGCAATTATCCCAAAAAAAACCCAGGCAGGGTGCTGCTGGAAGTATTAGTGAGTGAAGGAAGAGGCCAGGCACACCTGGTCCTTCAATAGATTCCCTGTTGCGGCAGCCATTCCTCCTATTCAGCTCACAGTGAAGAGACACATCACTGACTCCACCTGGCCATCAGCCTTAATGCCTACCGAGTGTGTAACGCCTCTTTAAAATGCACAAATAGTCTGCACTCCTTCGCTGCCCAAACACTTTAAGGCAGTTCTGAAATTCAGTCTCCTATTGATCAGTAACAATGAAATGGTCGTGTTTTTTTCTCTAAAAAAACCCTATAAAAATCACAAAAGAGTTACAGTGAAATAAAATGATGTCTCTTGCAAAGTACATTGTGGTTCTAGATCAGGTCTGCAGTGCCCACCACATGGTAAAGCACTTCACACACGCTGCATCACTTTGAGGGGGCAGTGGCAGCGTTGGTGAAAGAGTAATAAAGTGACTATTCTCACATTGATTGATACTCACTGAATAGGATTTAAAGGCTTCATAGAAGAATGATAGAATCATAGAGGTTTACAGCACAGAAGGAGGCCATTCAGCCCATCTTGTCCACGCCAGCCAACAAAGAGCTCTCCAGCCTAATCCCACTGTCCAGCTCTCGGTCCATAGCCCTGCAGGTTACGGCACTTCAGGTGCACATCCAAGCACTTTTTAAATGTGGCGAGGGTTTCTGCCTCTACCACCCTTTCAGGCAGTGAGTTCCAGACCCCCACCACCCTCTGGGTGAAAAAATTCTCCTCAAATCCCCTCTAATCCTTCTACCAATTACTTTAAATCTATGCCCCCTGGTTATTGACCTCTCTGCTAAGGGAAATAGGTCCTTCCTATCCACTCTATCCAGGCCCCTCATCATTTTATACACCTCAATTAAATCTCCCCTCAGCCTCCTCTGTTCCAAAGTAAACAACCCCAGCCTATCCAATCTTTCCTCATCGCTAAAATTCTCCAGTCTAGGCAACATCCTTGTAAATCTCCTCTGTACCCTCTCTAGTGCAATCACATCCTTAACTTATTCACAAAAAATTAATTAACATTGCTTGAGGGGAAAGATTTCCTTGTAATATAGGAATAGTTCTTCAATAATGGCTATAGATTTGATCCACTATAAGCCCACTGGCTCCCACAGCTACCTGGACTACACTTCCCCCGCACCCTGCTTCCTGTAAGGACTCTATTCCATTCTCTCAGTTTCTCTGTCTCCGCCGCATCTGCACCGGCGATGCCACCTTCCATACCAGTGCTTCCGATATGTCATCCTTTTTCCTCAACCGAGGATTCCCTTTCACCGTGGTTGACATGGCCCTCGACCGTGTCTGTCCCATTTCCAACACGTTGGCTCTCACCCCTCCCCCTCCCCCCCAGAACTCCGATAGTGTTCCCCTTGTCCTCACCTTTCACTCCACCAGCCTCCACATTCAACGGATCATCCTCCGCCATTTTCGCTGTAATGATCAGTAACCTGTCATTGTAGAATGGTACACTAGGTGGAGCTGTAGAGCTGTATGTTTAGCTGTATGTTTAAACACTAGGCTACCCACAAGGCAGTAGTCAAGATGGATGCTGTATAGTAGAGAACATGGCTGAATAAATGACTAAGCTCTAAGCTAGCTGTTCATAATGAAAACGACTAGTTATTAATGAACATAACATCCGCCACCTCCAGCGTGATCCCACCACCAAACACATCTTCCTCTCCCCTCCCCTCCCCTTTCAGCATTCTGAAGGGACCGCTCCCTCTGCAACACCCTAGTCCACTCCTCAATCACCACCAACACCCACTCCCCTTCCCACAGCACCATACCGTGCAAGCGCAGGAGATGCAACACTTGCCCTTTTACCTCCTCCCTTCCCAACACTCCCTCCAGGTGAAATTGTAGTTCTTTCAATTTAGTATATTGTATTCGCTGCTCACGGTGCGGTCTCCTCTACATTGGGAGACCAAACTCATATTGGCTGATCACTTTGCTGAACACCTCCGTTCAGTCCGTACGGGTGACCCTGAGCTTCCGGTCGCCTGCCATTTTAATTCCCCGCTCCACTCCCACTCTGACCTCTCCATCCTTGGCCTCCTACATTGTTCCAATGAAGCTCAGCGTAAGCTCGAGGAACAGCACCTCATCTTTCGATTAGGCACTCTACAGCCTTCTGGACTCAACATCAAGTTCAACAATTTCATATCATAATCTCGGCTCCCATTTTTTTTGGAGGGCAGCTGTTGATGATTCTGCTGTTGCCATTTATACCTCTTCTAGACCCATCTTTTGTTTCTTTACTTGTCCTACTACCATCTCCTTTTGCTTTGCACCATCATCCCTTTTGTCTCTTAATCTCTCCTGTCTTCCACCCTATCACAGACCTTCCCTTTTGTTCTTTCCTCCCCTCCCCCCTCTCCCTGCCCCTACACTTGCTTAAAAACCTGTCACATCTCCAACTTTATCCAGTTCTGACGAAGGGTCATCGACCTGAAACGTTAACTCTGTTTCTCTCTCCACAGATGCTGCCTGACCTGCTGAGTGTTTCCAGCATTTTCTGTTTTTATTTTAGACCTACTCGGATTGGGTTTCAATGCAGCACAATCTCACTATGATTTGCCTCACTGCTAAACCAAGGAGTTGTTTAGGACTGTGTTGAAGGAACAGGTTCAATGAGTGTGATCAGGGAGAAGGATCGGGACGCGAGTTGGGCGCGTGTGTTTTTTGGAGAAGGATGGAGATACGTGTTGGACGAGTGTGATCGGAGAGAGTGTCTGAGGAGCGTGGTATGGATGTGGGTTTGAGGAGTGACCTGTAACCCATGTGCCTAAGTTGAGCAGTAGTTTAAAGCCAGCTCCTGACACACAGCTGTTGCAGCCAGTGGTAAATCACAGTTGACAGTGTCGAAGGCCTTTGTGAGATCAAAGAAGGCCATGTACAGCGGTTGGTGCTGATCTGTGAGGGATTATGGAGTGTCCTCCTCAAATTCGGCTGCCCTCAAAAGTTTGTCACTATCCTCCGCCTGCTTCACGACAACATGCAAGCCGTGATCCTGACCAACGGTTCCACCATGGCCCAATTCACGTACGAACCGGGGTAAAGCAAGGCTCTTCTCAATCTTCTTTGCTGCAATGCTCCATCTCACCCTCAGTAAGCTCCCCACTGGAGTGGAGCTAATTTACAAAACAAATGGGAAACAGTTCAACCTCCGTCGCCTCCAGTCCAGATCCAAGGTCGTCCCATCCTCTGTCGTCGAATTACAGTATGCAGACGACGCTTGCGTCTGCGCTCACTCGGAGGTCGAACTCCAAACCATCGACAACACCTTCACCGAAGCGTACGAGAGCATGGGCCTTAGACTAAACATCCGTAAGACAAAGGTCCTCTACCAACCTGCCCCCGCTACACAGTACTGCCCCCCGATTATCAAAATCCACGACAAGGCCTTGGACAACGTGGACCACTTTCCATACCTCGGGAGCCTACTGTCAACAAGGGCAGATGTTGACGACAAAGTACAACACCACCTTCAGTGTGCCAGTGCAGCCTTCGGTCGCCTGAGGAAGAGAGCGTTTGAAGACCAGGACCTCAAACCCGGCACTAAGCTCATGGTCTACAGAGCAGCAGTGACACCTGCCCTGCTGTATGACTCAGAGTGTGGAGATGCCGGTGTTGGACTGGGGTGGACAAATGTAAGAAATCACACAACACCAGGTTATAGTCCAACAGCTTTATTTGAAATCACAAGCTTTCGGAGCGCTGCTCCTTTGTCAGGTGAAGTGGAGAGATGCATAAAAACACAGCTTATATAGTCAGAGAATAATGTCAGATGATTACAGGTAATCTTTCTAACTGCCATTTATCACACCTCGGCAGAGAGATAATCACAGCAATCAAAGGTGTAAATGGTGTCCAAACAGGTCAGTCAGGAAAACATTACACCAAAGAACAATGAGGTGGGGTCACAAGGGGTCAAATGTTGCAGATGATGGGATCTGTATGAAAAACAAAAAAAGACAAAAAACATTTTTTTTGCTGGAAATCACAGCAGGTCCAGCCGCATCTGTGTGGAGAGAACAAGCCAACGATGACTCGAGTCTGGATGACCCTACGTCAGGTGGGGTTACATGTAGCGTGACATGAATCCAAGATCCCGGTTCAGGCTGTCCTCATGGGTGCGGAACTTGGCTATCAGTTTCTGCTCGATGATTTTGCGTTGTCGTGTGTCTCGTCGATGTCACGCTCAACTCGTCGATCGACAGTTCCGACGGGCCACAGCGAAAAATCGCATAGACCTCCTCAGAAGACAAACACAGGACACAACCAACAGAGTACCCTTCGTCGTCCAGTACTTCCCCGGAGCGGAGAAACTATGCCATGTTCTTCGCAGCCTTCAACATGTCATCGATGACGACGAACACCTCGCTAAGGCTATCCCCACACCTCCACTACTCGCCTTCAAACAGCCGCCTAACCTCAAACAGACCATCGTTCGCAGCAAATTACCCAGCTTTCAGGAGAACAGCGACCACGACACCACACAACCCTGCCACAGCAACCTCTGCAAGGCATGCCAGATCATCAACACAGATACCATCATCACACGTGAGGACACCACCCACCAGGTACATGGTACATACTCATGTGACTCGGCCAACGTTGTCTACCTCATCCGTTGCAGGAAAGGATGCCCCGGAGCATGGTACATCGGCGAGACCATGCAGACACTGCGACAACGGATGAACGGACACCGCGCAACAATCGCCAGGCAGGAGTATTCCCTCCCAGTCGGGGAACACTTCAGCAGTCAAGGACATTCAGCCTCCGATCTTCGGGTAAGCATTCTCCAAGGCGGCCTTCGAGACACATGACAACGCAAAATCATCGAGCAGAAACTGATAGCAAAGTTCCGCACCCATGAGGACGGCCTGAACCGGGATGTTGGATTCATGTCATGCTACATGTAACCCCACCTGACGTAGGGTCATCCAGACTCGAGTCGTCGTTGGCTTGTTCTCTCCACACAGATGCGGCCGGACCTGCTGTGATTTCCAGCAAAAAAAATGTTTTTTGTCTATTTTTTTGTTTTTCATACAGATCCCAGCATCTGCAACATTTGACCCTTTGTGACCCCACCTCATTGTTCTTTGATGTAATGTTTTCCTGACTAACCTGTTTGGACACCATTTACACCTTTGATTGCTGTGATTATCTCTCTGCCGAGGTGTGATAAATGGCAGTTAGAAAGATTACCTGTAAACATCTGACATTATTCTCTGACTATATAAGCTGTGTTTTTATGCATCTCTCCACTTCACCTGACGAAGGAGCAGCGCTCCGAAAGCTTTTGATTTCAAATAAAGCTGTTGGACTATAACCTGGTGTTGTGTGATTTCTTACATTTGTCCACCCCAGTCCAACACCGGCATCTCCACACCATGGCTACTATCGACACCACAAACTGCTGGCTCAAAGTGGAGAGGATCTCCAAGAAGATCGCACATATTGACACAGACATCAAGTTTCTACAGAGATGCAAGAAAGCAGACAAGATCCCGAAAGGACTACAGATCACGAACCCACTCAAGTCGACCTACAACACAGACTACGCTGAGAGACTCTGCCGTCATACCTCTCGCACACTCCTCAACCATCTCGTACACCAGCTCTACAGCAGACGCCGCAACCTCGAAACCGAGATGGAGTCCATGTTCTCAGCCTGTGCTCAGGACACAGCAGACCAGCTACGAGATACCGCCAAACAGATGAGGCAACGGAACTACGCTACCTACATGCACACCAAGAACAGGAAGCTTGAGAAACTCGGCATCACCAGCAGCAGCAACCAAGCCTCTCCCGGTACCACGGTTGAAACCACAGGGAAGTCCATTGTCAACCTGTCCGACCACACCCTTCAACCAGATGAAATTGAAGTTCTCAGCCGAGGGCTCAATTTCTGCCCCACCACCAAAATGGACCCCATCGCTCTCGCGGCAGACACAGAGGAATTCGTCAGGAGAATGAGGCTCCGGGAATTCTTCCACAAATCCCAAGATGTCAGCAGCGAACCCAATGAGACAATCAATGATCCGGACCAGCAGACAGAGGGATCCGCAGTGCAGCAACCGAAGAAGAAAGAGTCAAATTGGACCCCTCCGGAGGGTCGCTGCCCTAAGCTTGGCATGTATGCTCAAGCTGTCAGGAGATGCATCAATGCCAGATTCATCAACCGCACTCACAAGACAGTTCAGAATGTCACCCGAGCACAACGCAACGCCATCCACGCTCTCAAGACCAACCGCAACATCGTCATCAAACCAGCAGACAAAGGAGGGGCCATCGTCATACAGAACAGAACGGACTATTGCAAAGAAGCATACCAACAACTGGACAACCAGGAACACTACAGACAGTTACCCGCAGATCCGACCAAAGAACACACCCGCCAACTCAACAGACTGATCAAGGCCTTCGATCCAGACCTTCAAAGCATCTTACGCGCTCTCATCCCACGTACTCCCCACGTGGGAGACTTGTACTGCCTCCCAAAGATACACAAAGCCAACACACCCGGACGTCCTATCATATCAGGCAACGGATCCCTGTGTGAGAACCTCTCTGGATACGTCGAGGGCATCCTGAAACCCATCGTACAGGGAATCCCCCAGCTTCTGTCGTGACACTACAGACTTCTTACAGAAACTCAGCACCCACGGACCAGTCGAACCAGGAACACTCCTCGCCACGATGGACGTCTCGGCACTCTACACCAGTATCCCCCACGATGACGGCATCGCTGCGACAGCCTCAGTACTCAACACCAACAACAGCCAATCTCCAGACGCCATCCTACAACTCATCCGCTTCATCCTTGACCACAATGTCTTCACCTTCGACAACCAGTTCTTTACCCAAACACACGGAACAGCCATGGGGACTAAATTCGCACCCCAATATGCCAACATCTTCATGCACAAGTTCGAGCAAGACTTCTTCACTGCACAGGACCTCCAACCAACGCTATACACCAGATACATCGACGACATTTTCTTCCTATGGACCCACGGCGAAGAATCACTGAAAAGACTACACAATAACATCAACAAGTTCCATCCCACCATCAAACTCACCATGGACTACTCCTCAGAATCGGTTTCATTCTTGGACACACGAATCTCCATCAAAGACGGACACCTCAGCACTTCACTCTACCGCAAGCCCACGGACAACCTCATGATGCTCCACTTCTCCAGCTTCCACCCTAACCACGTTAAAGAAGCCATCCCCTATGGACAAGCCCTGCGAATACACAGGATCTGCTCAGACGAGGAGGAACGTGATGGACACCTACAGACGCTGAAAGACGCCCTCGTAAGAACGGGATATGACGCTCAACTCGTCAATCGACAGTTCCGATGGGCCACAGCAAAAAATCGCATAGACCTCCTCAGAAGACAAACACGGGACACAACCAACAGAGTACCCTTCGTCGTCCAGTACTTCCCCGGAGCGGAGAAACTACGCCATGTTCTTCGCAGCCTTCAACATGTCATTGATGATGACGAACACCTTGCTAAGGCCATCCCCACACCTCCAATACTCGCCTTCAAACAGCCGCCTAACCTCAAACAGACCATCGTTCGCAGCAAATTACCCAGCTTTCAGGAGAACAGCGACCACGACACCACACAACCCTGCCACAGCAACCTCTGCAAGATATGCCAGATCATCAACACAGATACCATCATCACACGTGAGGACACCACCCACCAGGTATATGGTACATACTCATGTGACTCGGCGCCAACGTTGTCTACCTCATACATTGCAGGAAAGGATGCCCCGGAGCATGGTACATCGGCGAGACCATGCAGACACTGCGACAACGGATGAACAGACACCGCGCAACAATCGCCAGGCAGGAGTGTTCCCTCCCAGTCGGGGAACACTTCAGCAGTCAAGGACATTCAGCCTCCAATCTTCGGGTAAGCATTCTCCAAGGCGGCCTTCGAGACACACGACAACGCAAAATCATCGAGCAGAAACTGATAGCAAAGTTCCGAACCCATGAGGACGGCCTGAACCGGGATCTTGGATTCATGTCACGCTACATGTAACCCCACCTGACATAGGGTGATCCAGACTCGAGTCGTCGTTGGCTTGTTCTCTCCACACAGATGCGGCCGGACCTGCTGTGATTTCCAGCAAAAAAAATGTTTTTTGTCTGTTTTTTTGTTTTTCATACAGATCCCAGCATCTGCAACATTTGACCCCTTGTGACCCCACCTCATTGTTCTTTGATGTAATGTTTTCCTGACTGACCTGTTTGGACACCATTCACACCTTTGATTGCTGTGATTATCTCTCTGCCGAGGTGTGATAAATGGCAGTCAGAAAGATTACCTGTAAACATCTGACATTATTCTCTGACTATCTAAGCTGTGTTTTTATGCATCTCTCCACTTCACCTGACGAAGGAGAAGCGCTCCGAATGCTTGTGATTTCAAATAAAGCTGTTGGACTATAACCTGGTGTTGTGTGATTTCTTACGTATGACTCAGAGACATGGACCATGTACAGCAGGCACCGCAAAGCACTGGAGAGGTACCACCAATGCTGCCTCCGCAAGATCCTGCAAATCCATTGGCAGGATAGGCGCACCAACGTCAGTGTTCTTGCTCAGGCCAACATCCCCAGCATCGAAGCTTTGACCACGCTCGATCAGCTCCGATGGACGGGTCACATTGTCCGCATGCCCGATACGAGGCTTCCAAAACAAGCGCACTACTCGGAGCTCCGGCATGGCAAGAGAGCCCCAGGTGGGCAGAGGAAATGCTTCAAGGACACCCTCAAAGCCTCCTTGAAAAAGTGTAACCGACACCTGGGAATCCCTGGCCCAAGACCACACAAAGTGGAGGAGAAGCATCCGGGAAGGCGCCGAACACCTCGAGTCTCTTCGCCGGGAGCAAGCGGAAGCCAAGCACAGGCAGCGCAAGGAGCTCACGTCAACCCAAGCACCACACCCACCCGCCCCCTTCAACCACTGTCTGCCCCACCTGTGACAGAGACTGTAGGTCCCACATTGGACTCATCAGTCACCTGAGAACTCATTTTGAATTTGGAAGCAAGTCATCCTCGGTTCCCAGGGACTGCCTAAGAAGAGAAGCAGAAGAAATCACAATACACTTGTCCAATTCCTTCAGGCTAGTCGCTCGGAAGACCCATATTTAGCTGGGTTTTCCCAGACCCCAAATGTAGCCAAACCAGTCAGTTTATTTTGGCGTTGCTGCATAAGATCCGTGACATGAGCACATGTGTCTGATACTCCTGTCTTGCACTGACCTTCAAATGCGATGTTAAGCCAATGGAATCTTGGCTTTTATTGCAAGGGGGATGGAGTATAAAAACAGGGAAGTCTTGCTGCAGTTATACAGGGTACTGGTGAGGCCACACCTGGAATACTGCGTACAGTTTTGGTTTCCATATTTAAGAATAGATATACTTGCTCTCTAGGCGGTTCAGAGAAGGTTCACTCGGTTGATTCCGGAGATGAGGGGGTTGACGTATGAGGAAAGGTTGAGTAGGTTGGGACTCTACTCATTGGAGTTCAGAAGAATGAGAGGCGATCTTATCGAAACATATAAGATTGTGAGGGGGCTTGATCGGGTGGATGCGGTGAGGATCTTTCCACTGATGGGTGAGACTAGAACTAGGGGGCATAATCTAAGAATAAGGGGCTGCCCTTTCAAAACTGAGATGAGGAGAAACTTCTTCACTCAGAGGGTAGTAAATCTTTGGAATTTGCTACCCCAGAGAGCTGTGGAAGCTGCAACATTAAATAAATTTAAAATGGAGATAGACAGTTTCCTAGCAGATAATGGAATTAGGGGTTACGGGGAGAGGGCAGGGAAGTGGACGTGAGTCTAGATTCGGATCAGCCATGATCCTATTGAATGGCGGAGCAGGCCCGAGGGGCCGTATGGCCTACTCCTGCTCCTACTTCTTATGTTCTTATGTTCTGCTTCAAATCTTCTTATTTTGCCTCTAATTGTCATTTTTTCCATTTAACGTTATTTGAGATTTTTATTACTTCCTCCCCTCCACTGACCTCATTCCTCCTTCAGCTGGGAGAGCAGACTGGTCTGACCTGAAACATTTCCCATTGACACAGTTGGGAACATACACTTCTGTGGGGCAGGACTGATCGAGGCACATTCTCCTTCAGCCCCTCCACCCCTGTGTGGCTCAGTGGGTGGCATTCGTGCCTCTGAGTCTTAGAAGGTTGTGGGTTCATAGTCCCACTCCAGAGGCTTCAGCATAAAAATCTAGGCTGACACTCCTACTGCAGTACTGAGGGAGTGCTGCACTGTCAGAGGGGCTGTTTTTCAGAGGAGACATTAAAGTGAATCCCTGCCTGCCCTCTCAATCAACATCACTAAAACAGATTATCTGGCCATTGCCACAAATTGGCTGCTACATTACAACAGCTGTTGTGTATGTAACCTGTTCCACCTTAAGAGAGCTTAAGCCTGTTCCACCTTAAGAGATGTACTACTTTCTCAGGCTGCTGTAGACGTAATACCGGGGGTGAACACACCGGTATATAAGCACTGTGCAGTAATCTTGTATTCAGAATAGTCCCTACCTCCAACCAGTAAAGACCTGTTTTTGATTGTTATTAATTAGTCTGTGTCTTAATTAACTAGATAACTCACAGATTTAACAACAGCGACTACACTTCAACAACAATTCCTTGGCTGCAAAGCACTTTGGGATGTCTGGTGGTCATGAAAGGTGCTATAAAAATGCAAGTCTTTGTTTTTCTTTCATAGTGGACTCCACTTTGGTGCAATTTTTGTTTGATAATGCTCCTGTGAATATCTTGGGACATTTTACTATGTTAAAGGTGCTTTTTTAAAATTCATTCACGGGATGTGGGCGTCACTGGCAAGGCCGGCATTTATTGCCCATCCCTAATTGCCCTTGAGAAGGTGGTGGTGAGCCGCCTTCTTGAACTGCTGCAGTTCATGTAGTGAAGGTGCTCCCACAGTGCTGTTAGGGAGGGAGTTCCAGGATTTTGACCCAGTGACGATGAAGGAACGGCGATATATTTCCAAGTCAGGATGGTGTGTGACTTGGAGGGGAACTTGGAGGTGGTGGTGTTCCCATGCGCCTGCTGCCCTTGTCCTTCTAGGTGGAAGAGGTCGCGGGTTTGGGAGGTGCTGCCGAAGAAGCCTTGGCGAGTTGCTGCAGTGCATCTTGTAGATGGTACACACTGCAGCCACGGTGCGCCGGTGGTGGAGGGAGTGAATGTTTAAGGTGGTGGATGGGGTGCCAATCAAGCGGGCTGCTTTGTCCTGGATGGTGTCGAGCTTCTTGAGTGTTGTTGGAGCTGCACTCATCCAGGCAATTGCTATATAAATACGTTATTGGTTTTTTTGGTGGATGTTGTTGGTGGTTGGTTATAGTTATGATTGGTTATGGTAGGTTATGGTAGGTTATATTTGTGTTTGTGGGTTGTTGTGGTTACGGTGCCTGGTTGAAAGCTGGCAAAACTCAGCCAGTGACATCAAGCGAGTGAAGGAGGCGGCTGAGGCCGGGACTCGATTGGGCTGCACTCTAGATCGGAGTTCAATGGTCCCTCGGGGGAGTCACTGAGACAGACTGCGTTTAAGCACCATTTCACATTTTCTACACAATGAGCTTGGCGCGTTCCTTGTTCCTGTAATGCAGCCGGAAGAGCTTCACGGATCTATTCAGAGTCCAATCTTATTCATAATGTGCCCAAGTCTTGCTTGTAACACAGCTGGGAAGCTCATTATAGCAAAACTATAAATATCCTTCTCAACACAATGAAGCACATAATGGTTTCAATGTGCAGGAAGGAAATAGCTCCCACTTTTATTCAGAAGTGGCTGACATAATTATTAGGTGCCAGTCAACCATGTTCCTTATTTTGTTTTGTTTTTATATGGATGTAATGACACATAGTTATCACTTGATGGCAGGCTTGACTGTAGTTAGCCGAGCCGGTAACTCGCTGACCGGGAAGGATTCATTGAGAATAACAATAACTCTAAGTGACTCCAGTAACATTCACTTCACATCATGAGAGTCACTAATTGGGTATTTGTGGTCTCAGAGATGTTGCGGATAAACACGTCACTTCAGACCCTTCACTGGAAGACTCACTCAGTTGTTGCTAGGCGCATGTAAAGAACCTTAGAGGAATCTTCAAATGTTTGGTTCGCAAAAGCAAACTGAACTTCAATTAAATCTGCAACACCGAGAGGCGAGTAGCTTATGTCCCAATCGCAGACCAGTTAAATGGAGTGAATTTAGGTGAGTGAAATGCAAACCCATTGTAAGGAAAGAAAGAATTTGTAGTTCTCCAGCGCCTTTCATGACTTCAGGATGTCCCAAAGCGTTTTACAGCCAATGAAGTACTTTTTGAAGTGCGGTCGCTGTTGTGGTGTGGTGTAAGTGTATCTTTAGTCAACTGCCAGGCTGACGTGATGAATCGCAAATTCTTTCTTTCAGAATGTTATTGGCTCTCTCAGGGAGCACCTAGTTCATGGTGAAATCACAACAGAGAATGCTGGAAAAACTCAGCAGGCCAGGCAACATCCGTGGAGAGAAATTAGAGTCAACGTTTTGGGTCAAAACTCTTTGTCAAGACTAAAGAGGCACAGGGAATGAAATAGATTAAGAGGCCAGGCTGGGAGAGAACAAGAGAAGTGAAGAGACATTAAGAGGTATTCAAAACGAGACGAGATGGTGATGGGACTAGTGGAGACAAAAGACGGCTCTAGATTAGGTGTGAAATGTTCTGGCAGAATGGGAGACAGCTGCCATGTGGGAGAGAGAAAAGAAAAAGAAAGGGGGGGGGGAAAGGCCAAAACAAAGGTGTGGATAAAAAATATAAGTAAAAATGTAATGGGGGCCGAGGTTATGATCTGAAATTGTTGAACTCGATATTGAGTCCGGAAGGCTGTAAAGTGCCTAATCGGAAGTTCATGGTGAAGTTCAGGGTGAAGTTGTTTCACTTTGCACTGAGGGAGCGGTTACTGGACACAGAAATACAATGGCTGCGGCCTGACCCACTGAAACATGTCGGGATGGACCCCTGCTCCTCATAATAAGTTGTGCATGAGGCTTACTGGGACTCTAAATTTTAAACTAACTTAAACATTCACTCCCTCCACCACCGGCGCACCGTGGCTGCAGTGTGCACCAGCTACAAGATGCACTGCAGCAACTCGCCAAGGCTTCTTCGGCAGCACCTCCCAAACCCGCGACCTCTTCCACCTAGAAGTGTCAGCTGTGGCTCAGTGGGTCACTCTCTCTAGGTGGGAGGGGCTAGGAGTGAGCAGGTGCTGCTGGTTGCCTGACTACTGCAGGGAGTTGCAGTGAGTTTGTAAAAAGTTGGTGGTGGGTTTTTGGTTATTTTTTCAGGTTTTAGGGCCGTTTTGGTCCATAAACAGCAGCCAGATGGCTGTGGAGGGGCCCGGAGTGCTGGGTCCCTCAGAGGACAGTGTTCCCAGGATAAATTTAATCAGGGGGAGAAAATGTTGGGGGAAGGGAGAAAAAAAGGCCCAAAGATTTGGACCAGGACCCCAGGAGGTTTAGAAAAGAAAACACGGTGGTGGCTCAGTGCGAGGATAAGGAGATACGAGCTTGGGATATTATCCAAGTGGTACATGAGGACTGTGGCGAGGGAAGCTGCTTTGCCTGCCGACCAAAGCCGAATGTTGGGTTCGAGGTGACAGTCAGTGGCTGAGAGGAAGTGGAAAGACTTTTACTGAATTTGAAGGTTGGAGATAAGTTCTTGGAGTTATCTCTGCAATATTCGGAAGAGGTGGTGGTCTCATTCTTAAGCCTGCTGGTACTAATCAAAAAGTTGGAGTCGTGGGACATTAAAATTTGCTCGGCAATAAAGAGGAGGTACTATCCAGGAACACGGGTGGCAGATGGAACCTGTTATGTAAAGGTGCGGTTCCCAGAGGGGGTGAAGTCATTACCGTACAGCAGAAAATTCGAGACAATGGAAGGAGTGCAGTACTTCCGAGTACTGCATGATAACCAAGTGAAGGTTTGTTATTATTGTCTTGGACACGACCATCTTGTAAGAAACTGTCCAGACTTGTACTGTTATAACTGGAGCTGCAAGGCGGAGAGCTGTGGGGTGTGTCACAAAGGCCCCACCCACTGTGAGTATGAGGCAGAAGGAAGCTCTATGAGTGATGAGGAGATGAGAGAAGGAGCGGCTGGAGGAGCGGAGCAGGCGGAGGACACAGCTGGTGAATGGAAGGAGAAAAGAGTGCAGGAAGAGGCAGAAGATTGCAGAGAAGAGAACAGGATGGAGATGGTGGAAAACACACCAAGGACAGTGGAAAAGGACAAAGACAGCAGCGGGCAGCACGGGTCGAGGGCAGAGTTGAGCCATAATACGGCTCGGCTCTCCTTAAAGAATCTGGTGTCCGCGGGGGGAGAGGAGGCGGGGTGCTGGGTGCAGGGTAAATGTAAGTACTCCAAAGAAAGAAGGGGAGTCAGACATCTCAGTGAGCAAGAGGAGGGCAAGACAAGGAGAGGGTGCAAGAGGCAGGAGTCTTAAAGGGCAGCAGGACAGGAGCGGGAAGACAAATACACCAGAAGGGAGCAAGATAGGTGCACCATTGTCCCAGAGAGAGAAGAAACGGGGAGCAAGGGTCAGCCGAAGGGAGCGGCACTGCTGGAGAAACCGTGATAGCAGGAAGACTCTCTAAGGGAGATTATGTATCTGATGGGGAGCAGGGACGGGAGGTTACAGAAGAGCTCGAGAGTGAGGAATCAGAGGGGAACAGAGACATGGAAGTGGGGGGTGGGGTGGCATCGTGTGGAAAAGGAAAGGTTAGTGAGGGGCAGAAGGAGGGAGAAGGGGCAGCTCCTCGGCCCAAACCTAAAGCAAGGAAGAGACTGAAACTGCAGGGAAGATTCAAACAGGAGGTGAAAAAGAGCTGGAGGCTGCAGGAGAAAGCGACAGGTGCCCGAAAAGTTGGGAAGGAGCATGAGAGGAGGGAAGGGCCAGAGATTAAATGATGGGGAGATTATCAGGCATACTTCCTTTATTCGGAGCCATGATTGCATTGGTCTCGATTAATGTGAACGGACTGAGGGGTGAGAAGAAATTGCAGCAGTTGTTGCAGGGTTTTAAAGGCACTGACTTGTGTCTGCAAGATAGCTTTTTGGGATGAAGATATCCTAGAAAGAATTCAGAAGGTTTGGAAGGGGGAGGTTGTGCAAGTTGTGCAAACAATAACCGTAGAGGGGTGGCTGTTTTGGTGAGTCCGTCCATAAAAGAGAACATTGCCTTGGTGAACAAGGACACTGAGGGGAGATTTTTACAGCTAAGGGTAAAAATGGAGGAATTTAATTGCGATTTCTTTAATATCTATGCACCGAATGACCATTGCAAGCGTTGCGAGTTTTTTCAGGGGTTATTCACTGAAGTGGCAGAGGTGGAAAATCCTTGTATAGTGGGGGATTTAAATGTATTTTTATCTCAGATGGACATTTCAGCCCAGATGACCTTTAAGGATGATAACTCCAGAGGGATGGTTGTAAAAATGATGGCAAGTTTAAATTTGAGAGACATATGGAGGGACCGGAACCCCATAAAAAGGGAGTTCTCCAGATCAGGTTGGGTGGGTGAAGTTTTAAAACAGAGCCGAATAGATTTTGTGTTAATGCGGGGTTAAGTTCTGTGGTAATAGAGATTAATTACAAAAAAGTATTTTTTAGTGATCACTCGGCTTTGGTTCTTAGAATTAGGAACAGCAGAGTTAAGATTGGTTCAGGGGTGTGGATTTTAAACAATCAATACCTGAAAGAAATTGCTTATAAAGAAGGGATTTAAAATATAATAACGAATGCTTGGAAGGAACCTTTGTTCTTGAAAGAAAGAAGAGTTTGGTGGGACAATTTCAAATATGAGGTAAAAGTTTTTTTGGTACGTTATGGGAAAAAGAGGGCGGCAGCTAACCGGCGTCGAGAAGAGAATATAAATAAAAGGTTTACGGATGTCTGTAAAGCAGTTGACGGAGGGGATAAGGGAGCTGAGACTAAGTTCCGGGTGCTAAAGGAAGAGTGGGAATTATTGCAAGCTGTAAAATGCAAGGGGGTCATTCTCCGTGCAAAGGCTAGAGATGCATTGGAGGGCGAAAGATGCACTAGATATTTTCTAGAGCCGGAGAAGCTGCGACAGAGATTATCGTTAATTGAGGAGTTGAAGGTTGGGGAGAAGATCATTCATGAAAGTGGGGAGATTTTAGAGGCAGCTAGCAGCTTTTATCAAGAGTTATATACAAAAGAAGACATTTCCAAATTGGCGATGGAGAAGGTTAGTGCTTATGTTGAAGAGGGTTTAAAGGAGGATGAGAGAAGCAGGTGTGACAATGAAGTAGGATTAGCAGAATATAAAAGTAGCAATAAATGGAATGAAGGGGTGGGGAAGCCCAGGGTCCAATGGACTAAGTGCAGAATATTATAAAGAATTTTTTGAGATTTTAAGTCCATTGCTCTTAGAGGGTATGCTGTGAGGAGGATGTCGTGAAACTCCAGTACGATTTGGACAGGTTGGGTGATTATAGTGCATTTGCCATGTTTCTGCACAATGTGGATAAATGTGAGGTTATCCACTTTGGTGGCAAAAACAGGAAGGCAGATTATTTTTTGAATGGCAATAGATTGGGAGAAGGGGAAGTGCAAAGAGACCTGGGTGTCCTTGTGCACCAGTCGCTGAAGGTAAGCATGCAGGTGCAGCAGGTGGTTAAGAAGGCAAATGGTATGTTGGCCTTCGTAGCAAGAGGGTTCGAGTACAGGAACAAGGATGTCATGCTGCAGTTGTACAGGGCCTTGGTGAGACCGCACCTTGAGTATTGTGTGCAGTTTTGGTCGCCTTATCTGAGGAAGGACGTTCTTGCCATGGAAGGAGTGCAGCGAAGATTCACCAAGCTGAAAGCTGGGATGGCAAGAATGACGTATGAGGAGAGATTCTGTCGATTGGGCTTATACTCACTGGAGTTTAGAAGATTGAGAGGGGATCTCATCGAAACCTATAAAATTCTGTCAGGCCTGGACAGACTAGATGCAGGAAGGATGTTCCCGATGGTCAGGGAATCCAGAACCAGGGGTCACAGTCTAAGGATAAGGGGTAGGCTATTTAGGACAGAGATGAGGAGGAATTTCTTCACCCAGAGAGTGGTGAACCTGTGGAATTCTCTACCACAGAAAGCAGTAGAGGCCAGTTCATTAAATATATTCAAGAAGGAGTTGGATATATTTCTTAAGGCTAAAGGGATCAAGGGATATGGGGAGAAAGCAGGGACAGGGTACTGAATTTGGATGATCAGCCATGATCTCATTGAATGGCGGAGCAGGCTCGAAGGGCCGAATGGCCTACTCCTGCTCCTATCTTCTATGTTTCTATGTAGAGGTTTTTAAGGAGATTAAAATTGAGGGAAGTCTGGCCCATCTATGAGGAGAGGTGTCATAAGCTTTGCTTTTAAAAATAAAGGGGATAGAAGGGATCTGAAGAATTGGAGGCCCATCACATTATTAAATGTGGATTATAAGATCTTGGCGAGGGTTATGGCAAATCGTATGAAGAAGGTGCTACCGCAGATAGTTTTGCCCTCTCAGTCCTATGGAGTCATAAGCTGGAACATCGCAGACTCTGTGGTCTCAATCCGAGATGCGATAGAGCTCATGGAAGAGAGTGGGAGGGAGGCTTATGTATTAAAGATAGATCAAGAGAAAGCCTTTGATAGGGTCTCTCATGAGTTTTTATTGATGGTTTTGGAAGCATTTGGTTTCGGGGAGAATTTCATGAGTGGACAAGGATTTTTTATTCAAACATATTTAGCTGTGTTAAATGTAATGGTTTTTTATCCAAGTATTTTCTGATACAGAGATCAGTGAGACAGGGTTGTCCCCTGTCCCCATTGTTGTACACATTGGTAGCAGAACCATTAGGTTACATGACAGGGATGAATTGGATCGATTAAATTGGGAATGAAAGGTTATGAAAATTAAAAAGATTTGGGAAGATGGGAAAGAAGGTGGTTGAAAGTGCAAGGAAGAGCGACAGTTGTGTCTGCTCTCCTGCTATCTAAGCTAAGGTACTTATTGACGGTGGAGGATATTCCTGAGTGGGCGGAAAAGTCCATCTGAGAGGCTTGTGTGAGGTTTTTATGGGAAGGGAAACCAGCCTTGGTGGCCTACAATACCATCATTGGACGGAGAAATCAGGGAGGACTCAACTTCCCAGATATTGATTTGAAGAAAAAATCATTTAGAATCAAATGGGTGAAGAGATTTCTTCAGAAGTCAAATTCAAGTTTTTGGAAGAGTTGTTTTGAGCATGTTTTAAAATGAAGTGGGATAGGAGGGCAGGGGATATTGTGTATGGAATACAATAATAAGTTTTTGAAATCGATTAAACTTCTCCCTAGGTTTTATAAGGGGGTTGTAGAGACTTGGGCTCAATTTTTTAAAAGTGCGCAGTTTATGCCCAAGGGGGCTGAGGAATTTTTAGAACAGCCCTTATTTTTGAACAGGTGGGTCAACATCGAAGGAGAGGTTTTATTTAATCAAGCTTTTATAAAAGCTGGGATTATATATGTGTAAGATTTATTATACGAGGTGATTCCAGGTTGGTTGCCGGAAACGATAGTGAGGGACATGGTGTGGGAGGAGGATCAGGAGGTAGAGGAAAAAGCAATAGGAATCATGTATGAGAAGATTGTGAGGGCAATGCCACAGGATTGGATGGAAGAAATAAATGTAGAAATTGTTGTGTATGTACCTTTAAGGGAATAACTGGTCTTAGACTGCAGTACCGGCAGTGACCACCCCTGTATAAAAGGCCCTAACAGGCTTCTGTAGTTTCAGTTTCAAGCTGCCTCTTGTTCAGTAAAGTACCTGTTAAACTGTTCTCCCGAAGTCCGTGTATTATTGAGGCGCGGACTTTACAGTGGCAACGAGTAAGTTCGAACTCACCTGCAGTGTGGCATCATCTCACGGGGATCTCGGCTGAAAGGAAGGTCCTGGAAGGTCGTAGTCTGAGCAATGGGCATCGACCGAGGGCAACCGCCCGAAGAATCCATCGGTGTTTGGAGAACTGCGAGAGAGACTGTGGTTCCAGCGAATCGTGCTGGTAGCAGGTAGCGCGCTGACCCTTCCGGACTGCGGCGGGCTCAAGCTCGATCGAGCGGCTCTACAAATCGGGCTGCGCAGCGTCGCCGGGAAAAGAAAACAAGCAAGAGAGGGTGGAGAGCACAGGGCGCGGTCGGTGCTCGAGAACAGGATAGCGGAGAGAAACTAAACAGGGGGGAAGGAAAGCGAGACGCGCCGAAGCTGCGGGTCGCCGCCATTACCCCGTAGAACGCTAGGAGCAGCGTGGGAGTAAGGGGAAGAAGCAAAAGCGCGGGAGGCGCCATTTTATCCCGTTGGGGAAGAAGCAAAAGCGCGGGAGGCGCCATTTTATTCCATTGGGGAAGAAGCAAAAGCGCGGGAGGCGCCATTTTAAATCGGCCAAGATGCCGAAAAGTGGCAGTATCACTGCTTTTGACAACGAGGTAGAAGACTGGACCACGTATGTGGAAAGAATTGAAGTGTACTGCAAGGCAAATGAGGTGGCTGATGGAAAGAGGGCGTCGGTATTATTAAATCTGATGGGTGCGAGTACGTACGGCCTATTGCAGAATTTAATTACCCCAGCTAAACCAATGGAGAAAAGTTTTGAGGAGATTGTTCATATCTTACAGGAACATCTAAGCCCTACACCCCTGCTGATAGCAGAAAGATTCAAGTTCCATAAAAGAAACCAGCACAAAGATGAGAGCAATGCTGACTATCTTACGGAACTACGCAAGTTATCGAAGCACTGCCAGTTCGGAGCAGGACTGGCAGACACCTTACGGGATAAGTTTGTCTGCGGGCTCCAGAGTGAAGAAACCCAGAAATGACTACTTTCAAAAAAAGACCTGACGCTAGAACAGGCTTTCAGCGTGGCAGTATCCTACGAAGCAGCAGCACGGGGAGCTGTGGAAATACAACAGAAACCACAAGAATACAGCGCTAATGAAATGGCGTACGGAGCCGAAAAGTGCTATCGCTGCAGCAGAACAACCCATGAGCAGAAGGACTGCTGGTTTAAAGACAAAATATGCAGGCAATGCGGGAAAATGGGACATATAGCAAGGGTCTGCAGGTCGGGAAAGAAGACCAACACGACAAGAACTACTAAGGAACAGTACAGGAAAGTAAAGAAACTGATAGACAGTAGTTCAGAAGATCAGGAGAGTGATAAGGACTCCGGGAGCAGGCGACTAAGTTGTTTAAAGTTACACAACGTGATCGCAAAAGAAGATCACCGAACCATTTGGGTCACCCTCATGATAGCAGGGTCCCCAGTGAAGATGGAATTGGACACAGGATCAGCCCTAACTGTCATGAATCGACGAGACTATGAGCGGCTATTTTCACGCATACCCTTAAAGGACACGTCTATTGTATTGAAGACATACACGGGGCAAAAGGTCTACCCCAGAGGAAAAATAAGGGTGCCAGTTGAATATAACGGAAAGGAAACACAGAAACTATACATGTATATACTACGAGATGGAGGACCACCATTATTGGGACGTGAATGGATCCGAAGACTACAATTGGATTGGCATTCCATTCTGGAACTAACTGTGACTGACAAAAAAGATGATGACGTCGCACCTGGATGTCTGTCACAAATTCTATCTGATGCGGAAGAGGTGTTCCAACAAGGACTTGGGACTCTAAAAGGAGTAAAGGCAACAATAAAGATTGAGGATAACGCAACCCCCAAATTTTTCAAGGCCAGACCGGTGCCATACGCGATACACCCAGCTGTGGAAGCTGAACTGGAGAGTCTGGAGCGTTCGGGGGTGCTGTCTAAGGTAGACTGGAGCGAGTGGGCCACACCCATCGTTCCTGTAATGAAGAAAGCATTGAGCAGCACGCCTGGGGAGCCAAGGAAGGTTCGCATCTGTGGGGACTTCAAGGTGACTGTGAACCCAGTCCTGCACACAGTACAGTATCCGCTTCCGCGAATAGAAGATATTTTCGTCTCACTATCTGGAGGGAAACGTTTTACAAAGATTGACCTGGCTCAAGCATATCTACAAATGGAGGTGGAAGAAGCATCTAGGAAATACCTCACGATAAACACTCACAAAGGCCTTTACCAGTACAATCGACTGGTATTTGGGGCAGCATCGGCCCCGGCTATGTGGCAGAGGGCAATGGAACAAGTCCTGCAAGGTATCCCGGAAACCCAGTGTTATTTGGATGACATCCTGGTTACGGGCGAAAATGATAATGAACACCTTGCCAACCTGGAACAGGTGCTCACGAGATTGCAGGAATATGGGCTACGAGCCAACCATCCCAAATGTGAGTTCTTCAGGAGACAAATCTCGTATTGTGGCCACATGATTGTTGAGGAAGGGTTGCATAAGTCACCGGACAAGATTGAGGCTGTAGTCAAGGCTCCAGCACCAGAAAATGTGTCGCAACTGAGGTCGTTCCTCGGGTTGGTGAACTACTACCATAAGTTCTTGCCGAATTTATCTACAATTCTGCACCCACTGAATGCCCTCCTTCAAACTGGTGTAACATGGAAATGGAGTGATGAGTGTAAGCGTGCCTTTCAGGAATGTAAATGCCAAATCACTTCAAAAGAAGTATTGGCCCACTACAACCCAACACTAGCGATTCGATTGGCATGTGATGCGTCACCTTACGGCATTGGAGCGGTCCTGTCACACAAATTCCGTGACGGTTCAGAGAGGCCAATAGCCTTTGCATCGCGCTCGCTAACCTCAGCCGAGCGTAACTACGCCCAGATTGACAGGGAGGCCTTCAGCCTGGTGTGGGGGGGTGAAGAAGTTCAATCACTATCTGCACGGGCAGAAATTCACCCTACTGACTGATCATCAACCCCTGGTCTCAATTTTTAACCCAAAGAAGGGTGTTCCGGTGATGATGGCGCAACGGCTGCAAAGATGGTCACTTTTTCTAGGGGCACATCAGTATGACATAGAGTACAAAGGTACGAAACAACATGGAAACGCTGAGGGGCTGTCACGCCTACCATTGCCTACGGCAGAAGAAGCATCTGCAGTGGACCCTGTGGAGATATTCCATGCGACCATAGTCGAATGTTTGCCTGTTACAAACGCAAGTATTGAGAAGGAAACCCGAAATGACCCGACACTCTCTCGGGTCTATGATTTGACGGTGAAGGGATGGCCAGCATATGGCGACTCACTGTTGCCAGCATTCTCGCCAAGGAGGGAACAGCTGTCAGTGTGCCAGGGAACCTTGATGTGTGGATCCCGAGTGGTAATTCCACCCAAGTTGAGAGATAGAGTACTCAATGAGCTTCACGGGGGTCATCTGGGAGGGGTAAAAATGAAGAGCCTAGCCAGGGCGTTTGTGTGGTGGCCGGGAATCGATAAAGAAATCGAGGATATGACCAAGAGATGCACAGGATGCCAGAAGGTCCAAAACACTCCACCACAGGCCCCGCTATATCCATGGGAGTGGCCCTCATCTCCATGGCAACGGGTACACATTTATTTCGCTGGTCCATTTATGGACACAATGTTTCTAATCGCTGTGGACGCCCATTCAAAATGGCCAGAGGTCATTAAAATGTCCTCCACCACCACAGAGAAAACTACTCCAGTCCTAAGGACCATCTTCACCAGGAATGGGTTGCCAGAACAGATCTGTTCCGACAATGGCCCACAGTTTGTGTCTGAGGATTTCCGGAGGTTGCTGAAGAATAATGCGGTGAAACATTACACATCTGCCCCATATCATCCAGCCACAAATGGATTGGCTGAGAGGTTTGTTCAGACCTTTAAAAAGGCCATAAAGGCAATGTATAATGACGACATACCACTGCAACACAAGGTGGATAACTTCCTGTTTGCTTACCGGAATGCGACACATGCAGTAACCAACCAAACTCCAGCCGTACTGTTTTTCAACCGGAGACTAAGATGTCGCTTGGATTTGCTCAAACCAAACATAAGACGAGATGTTGAGGATAAGCAGTTCCAGCACATAAATGAGAAGCCAACCAGGAGCTTCAAGATAGGGCAACCAGTCTTGGCCCGCGACTACCGAACAGAAAAATGGCAGCCAGGCACGATATGCACACAGCAGGGACCACTAATGTACACAGTGGACATTGGAGAGAGCATCGTGAGACGCCATGCTGACCAGATTCTAGAGTCACAGGAACAAGCCAAACCTGTACCACAAGCATGTGCACCTGGTAATGAGCCCGAAGTATAGATTGCGTCTACCTCAGAAGCAGGGGTATTGGTAGCTGACGAACCAACCAATGACAATGAGCCAGAATTGACTCCACTGCCAGAACAGGATACTCGAGAAAGGCACTATCCAGTCCGGATCAGGAAGCCTCCTCAAAGACTGAACTTATAAATGAGTATTTCAGTTGATGTATATATTACTGAGAAAATTGTAATTGTAATTAGTTATTATTTAGTTGTTAAATGAATGTTATGTACTCTTTATCTAAAAGGGGAGGAATTGTTGTGTATGTACCTTTAAGGGAATAACTGGTCTTAGACTGCAGTACCGGCAGTGACCACCCCTGTATAAAAGGCCCTAGCAGGCTTCTGTAGTTTCAGCTTCAAGCTGCCTCTTGTTCAGTAAAGTACCTGTTAAACTGTTCCCCCTAACTCCGTGTATTATTGAGGCGCGGACTTTACAGAAATCTCCAAAGGAAGTAAAATGCGTCCCACTTTTCCAAGCTTTGTACTGGAGAAAGGGGGAGAGTTGGTCCAATTTGACAACTGTAATACTCGAGATTTCTATGAGGTATTCAGAGAATGGAGATTCAAGACACCTGCTCGTCACGAGTTTTGGCAGAGTATATACCCACAGCTGGACTTCAACAGGATTTGGAAGGGAGTGTGGGTGAATGTTAAATGTCCAGAGTGGATTGAACTGGATTTCAAATTGGCTCATAACCGGATTTTTACCATGACAGTCTTGTGCAAGATTGGGTGAGTGGAGGGGGCAACTTGCCCAGTGTGTGGGACACGGGTTGAGACTCTGTCCCATTTGCTGGTGTTATGTCCGCAATTAAATGACTTCAAGTACTAAATTCGAAAGTTTGTGTGAGATTTTTTTGCTGGGTGGGGACCGAAGAGCGAGAATGGGAATCCCGTGGGACTCAATTTTGAGATGGGGATTGCAGGAGAGTCTGCCCGAGTCTAGCGGAGCGGCAATTAATTTAATGTTCAGTTTGGCTAGATTCGTGATTGTGCAAAGAAGGAATGCTCTGTTTTTTAAGGGGAGGAGAATCAATCTAAAAGAGCATTTTAGATATAAGCTAAAAGATCATTATAAGGCTCTGTGGATGTTTTATTCAGAAATGAATTTAAAGATAGTATTTTATGATCAATTTTTAAAGTACAATTGATTGATATATGTTACAGGAGACAAATTAACTTCAGGTTTTGATGTTAAAATGTGGTGGAGGAATGGCTGTGCAGAGCGGCGGAATGGATTTGTATGATACAATGGAATGATCACCATGTTCTTAATGTTCAATAAATAATATAATCATTTAAAAAAAGTGGGCAGCACCCTCACCTGAGTCGGAAGGTTGTGGGTTCAAGTCCCACTCCAGCGACTTGAGCACAACAATCCAGGCTGACCCACCCAGTGCAGTGCTGAGGGAGTGCAGCACTGTCGGAGGTACCGTCTTTCAGATGAGACATTAAACCAAAGCCCCGTCTGTTCTCTCAAGTGGACATAAAGGATCCCGTGGCACTATTTCGAAGAAGAGCAGGGGAGTTCTCCCCGGTGTCCTGGGGCCAATATTTATCCCTCAATCAACATCACTAAAACAGATTATCTGGTCATTATTACATTGCCATTTGTGGGAGCTTGCTGTGCGTAAATTGGCTGCTGCGTTTCCTACATTACAATAGTGACTACACTTCAAAAAGTACTTCATTGTCTATAAAGCGCTTTGGGATGGCCTGAGGTTGCGAAAGGCTCTGTGGAAATGCAAGTCTTTCTTTTTCTTTTTCAAAGGCAGCAGGCGCATGGGAACACCGCCACCTCCAAGTCACACACCATCCTGACTTGGAAATATATCGGCCGTTCCTTCATCATCGCTGGGTCTAAATCCTGGAACTCCCTCCCTAACAGCACTGTGGGAGCACCTTCACCACACGGACTGCAGCGGTTCAAGAAGGCACTTTCTCAAGGGCAGTTAGGGATGGGCAATAAATGCTGGCCTTGCCAGCGACGCCCACATCCCGTGAATTTTTATTTAAAGCTCCATTTACTAATCATAAAAATATCGGAGATGGGAAAAAGGCCATTTGGCTGACAGTCAAGAATCATCCAATCGGAGAACGAAGAATCTGTTCACTTTCCGATTGGCCGTAGGAAGGCGGGAAGTCCGCGATGATCGACCAATGGCAGGTGTGTGGGGAGGGGGGTGCGGCGGGAGGTCATGTGATGAATCCTCCTGGAATACGTCCAATCAGAGTTGGTGATCCTGAAGAGACGGTCCTGGAGCAGCAGTGAATTGTCCGGATGGTCTTCCATCAGGCGTGTATTGGTGCGGTAATAACCAGCTGCCTTTACTTCCAGACCCTCCCGAAATCTTTGGTCAAAGAATACAGGAGACGTGTAATTACTACAATAACAACAGAAAAAGCTGGAAAAACTCAGCAGGCCAGGCAACATCCGTGGAGAGAGAAACAGAGTTAATGTTTCAGGTCGAAACCCTTCATCAGAACTGAGAAAAAAGCAGGATATGAAACAGATGGAAAAGCAAGTTGGGGGGCTGGGAAATGGGGAGGGGATGAAAGAACGAAAGGGAAGGTTTGTTAGAAGTAAAGAGACATTAAGAGATATTCAAGGCGAGACGAGATGGTAATAGGGCAGGTAAAGAGGCAAAGGATGGCTCGAGATGAAGTGTGAAATGCGAAAGAACAAGGTTGAAGAGCCAAACGGAGATCCTGTCGAAGAGAAGAGCAGAACTTCTTTGAGGTAATGTGCTTACTCCCATCAGGGGAGCCATCTAGTGTTCAGTGAGCAGTAGGACGGCAGGTTCCCTTCCCGAGAAACCAGCTGGGTTTTTACGACAATCCAACAGTTTCACGGTCACGTTTACCAAGACCAGCTTTTTGTTCATAGATTCGGTTTTTTAAACTTAATTCAAATTTTCAATCTGCCCTCAGTGTGATTTAAAGTCATGTTCTTAATGGGATTAGTTAATCTGGTAACATAACCACTACACCACAACATGAGGGAGGCTACAGCAAATATTCACAGTCACAGGATCAATATCTCCGCTGAATCTTTCGTTACACCTTTATGGCATCATAATAATTTGCGTAAAAAATTGCAAGACATCCATGATTGCAGGTTCTTAAACATTCTGAGGGAAAAATTCATCCCCTTAGCACCTCCCGTTAGTGCCAGCTAATGGGGCACTAGACCAGTATTGCCAGAGCGATGCAAATCCAGCGCCACACGCCAAATCCACTGCCCCCGTAGTGCCGCCGGTAAGACGTATTGCCAGGAACGTCATTGCCAGGTGAATCGTGATGTCAGTGAGTGTGCAATGCTCACTGATCGCCCGATCTGTTAAATTGATTCTCGCCACATACCTTAGCGCCTGGAGTAAACAGCGACTGGGAGAGCTGGCGTGCTGCACCAGGAAGCTGGCTCCAGGGACGTTGTTTAAAGGGATCATCACTCACAGCTGACAGGTTAGTGCGATTTCAGTAGTTTCTTAAATAACAACAGAAAATGCTGGAAACAATCAGCAGGCCAGGCAGCATCCGTGGAGAGAGACCTGAAACGTTAACTCTGTTTCATTCAGTAATTTCAAGGTTCTTTTGTATCAGGAGTCTTGTGGCAACTACAAAGTAGCTACATTAATTCTTGAAAGAATCAAACTGCTACACTTGGTAACATTAATGGGGGCTGTACTGGCAATCGACTTCCCACTCCAGGATCTACAGCGGAGGGAACACAGGCTGCGAGAAAGACTGAAACATGTGCCCAGAGGGGGGAGCAGCACCATCAGGGCTCTCAACAGGAGGCCTTACCCTCCGAGGGTATTCCGAGAGCATTTCCACTACCTCCAGTAAAGCAAGGAGCAGTGTATTAGAAGGCTCCGCTTAACCAAGGAGCTGATCACAGAACTCTGCCAGCTCCTGCAACCAGAACTACAGCTTCAGATCAGGGCAACCACGGCTCACCCAGTGGCAGTCAAGGTCACCATCGCCCTCAAATTGTTTGCCAGAGGATCCTTCCAGTCTGCAACAGGAGATATAGCTAATATTGGCCCAGAAATTCGGGTCGGGGGCTTCCCATGGGTGCAAGCCCCCCGACCTGCACTTACCTTGAGTGCTGGCCGTTGAGCTGTGGGCTCGCGTGGGATTCCGATCCTGGGCCTGCTCCAACTGCCGGCGCGCAGTGCTTGCGTATCCCAGGGGCGCAGTTAGTTCGATGCGTCCCCTGGGATCACATGGGCCATGGAGAGCCAATGGTAGCAGGGAATGCTCCATTCATAATTTTGACAGGAAGGGCTGTCAAACTTATAAATACTACGGGCCCCAAAACATCACTAAATCTTCAAATAATTTTTTTTTTAAATCACATTTTTAAAATTAACTATAAATTACATGAAATAAACTATTTTAAGCAATAATTTAAATTTTTGAAAGATATAATTTTATTTTCTAACGGGGCTAAAAATAAACTTACCTTGCTTTAAAGTATTTAAAAATAATAAACCTGTGGAAAAAATGTTTTAATTTTAATTAATTCACCACTTACCTTGTAAAAAGCAGGCCTTGCGACTGCTTTTTAAATGTGTAACTTCTGGAGACTTACCCTCCCGGGAAAACCTGCAAAAATAACCTAAGTTCAATGCGCACGCGCTGCCTCTCCTGCGCACGCGTTCGACCTCTGAACCCCTTCTTTCAGGGGAACGGAAGTGCCGGTTTCCCGCGCATGCACAGTGCATGCAGGAAACCGGCACTTCCATTGGGCTTACGGGCGAGTACCCCATGCGTACTCACCCGTGGGGACCCGAATTTCTGGGCCATTAATATCTCGATTCTCCAGCGCAGACAGTGGTTGGGTGTCATCTTGTCCCCCAACTGTGTGCTCCTGCTCCCTCCTGTTGTGAGCCACCTTGGCCTGCAAGAGAAAGGAAAATGTGTGAGTGAGTGTGGAGCAATGTGTTTGGGAGATGTGCCTCCCATAGTTGAATAGCTGTCATTGTGTGCAAGGTGTGAGATGTGGGTGTGGGTGTTGGTAGGTAGAGATTGTTGGTGGGTGAGAGCTGGGGGTGCGGCGCTTTGGGCAGTGTGTGAAGATTGTGGCTCAGATGGTGGTAAGCAGCATTTGTTGAAGCATTGACTCACCCTGACCACCCGAGTGAGGTTGCTAAATTTCCTCTTGCACTGTGTGTGGGTTCTGGGGCCCACAGTGCTGCCCAAGGCGTACTTCTCTACCTCCCTCCACATGGTGCGGAAGACTTGTGGTGAAAGCCTCCTGCCACTTGCTGGGTAGAGCACCGCCCTCCGTAGCGAACACCAACACTCCAATGCCTGGTCGCAGAATCTGCAGGCTCTCTCCCTGGGGCTTGGATCTGCCATGAGCAAACCTCTGTCCTTCAGCTCCTTCTCGTTCTTGTACTCCTGCTTGCTGAGTCATAGAGTTATACAGCACAGAAAGAGGCCCTTCGGCCCATTGTGCCCGCGCCGGCCATCAAGCCCTGTCTATTCTAATCCCATTTTCCAGCACTTGGTCCGTAGCCTTGTATGCTATGGCATTTCAAGTGCTCATCCAAATGCTTCTTGAATGTTGTGAGGGTTCCTGCCTCTACCACCCTTTCAGGCAGTGAATTCCAGATTCCAACCACCCTCTGGGTTAAAAAGTTTTTCCTCAATTCCCCTCTAAAACTCCTGCCCCTTACCTTGAATCTATGCCCCCTTGTTATTGACCCCTCTACTAAGGTGAAAAGTTCCTTTCTATCTACCCTATCTATGCCCCTCCTAATTTTGTACACCTCAATCAGGTCCCCCCTCAGCCTTCTCTGCTCCAAGGAAAACAACCCCAGCCTGTCCAGTCGCTCTTCATAGCTGAAGCGCTCCAGCCCAGGTAACATCCTGTTGAATCTCCTCTGCACCCTCTCTAATGCAATCACATCCTTCCTATAGTGTGGCGACCAGAACTGTACACTGTGTGGCCTAACTAGCGTTTTGTACAGCTCCATCATAACCTCCCTGCTCTTATATTCTATGCCTCGGCTAATGAAGGCATGTATCTCATATGCCTTCTTAACCATCTTATCTACCTATCCTGCTGCCTTCAGGGATTTATGTACATGCACACCAAGATCCCTCTGATCCTCTGTCCTTCATGGGTCATACCATTCATTGTGCATTCCCTTACCTTGTTAGTCCTCCCAAAATGCATCACCTTACACTTTTCAGGGTTAAATTCCATTTGCCACTGTTCTGCCCATCTGACCAACCCGTCTATATCGTCCTGTAGCCTGTGGCTTCCCTCCTCGCTATTTACCACTCCACCAATTTTGGTGTCATCTGCGAACTTACTGATCACACCTCCTATGGAGTGGGCCTTTGGCGTAGTGGTAGCATCCCCGCCGCTATGCCAGAAGGCGTAGGGTTTCGAACCCCGCTCCAGACAGTCCCGGCAAGTGGAGTCGGAGCTCCGGCTCTAAATTCTGGGTTGACATCCAGCGGGATACTTGCGTCCGTAGGCGTGGGTGGCCCCCCCCCCCCTCGTATGGGTTGTGGGAGCCTGTAAAACCCTCCCGCCATAGGACTAACCACCCTAATGGCTGGTACGAAGATGGTTACGGTCACGGAAGGAGCGTTAATCGCGGCCAGAAATCCTTCCACCACTTCATACAGTTCCCCAAAGGGAACAGTGTGAAGACACGTACGACGACGACACCTCCTACATTCATATCTAAATCATTAATGTACACTACAAACAGCAAGGGACCCAGCACCGACCCCTGCAGTACACCACTAGACACAGGCTTCCAGTCACAAAAACAACCTTCAACCATCACCCTCTGCCTCCTGCCACTAAGCCAATTTTGGATCCAATGTGCCATATTGCCCTGGATCCCATGGGCTCTTAACTTCTTGACCAGTGTCTCATGCGGGACTTTGTCAAAAGCCTTACTGAAGTCCATGTAGACTACATCAACTGCACTACCCTCATCCACACACCTAGTCACCCCCTCGAAAAATTCAATCAAATGGGTTAGATATGATCTCCCCCTGACAAAGTCATGCTGACTATCCTTGATTAATCCTTGCCTCTCCAAGTGGAGACTAATTCTGTCCCTCAGAATTTTTTCCAATAATTTCCCTACCACTGATGTTAGGCTCACTGGCCTGTAATTCCCTGGTTTATCCCTACTACCCTTCTTGAATAATGGTACTACGTTAGCTGTTCTCCAGTCCTCTGGCACCTCCCCTGTGGCCAGAGAGGTTCTGAAAATTTGTGTCTGAGCCCCTGCAATCTCCTCCCTTGCCTCACACAGCAGCCTGGGATACATCTCATCTGGGCCTAGGGATTTATCCACTTTTAAGCCCGCTAAAACCGCTAGTACCTCCTCCCTCTCAATGCTAATTTGTTCAAGTATATCACAATCCCTATGCTTGATTTCTAAGCCTATATCGTCCTTCTCCATAGTGAACACAAATGCAAAATATTCATTTAAAACCTCACCCACATCTTCTGGCTCTGCACACAGATTGCCATTTTGGTCACTAATTTGGCAGCTGCACAGCCAACAATGCTGAGAATGAGGTGCTGCAGCATCAATGAACCTCCCCTTTAAGTACTGAAAAAATCCTGTGGCAATCATGACTTGCGAGTAGACTGCACCCGATATTGGCCCACCCTTTAAGTGTAACACCAATGAGCTTGGGTTTTTAGACTTGAATTAGGACTCCAATCATTGTTTTGGCCAGTGAGCATGAATTTTGCGTGCAGTCTAAAGCATTTGCACTTGGCACTAATTCTCCAACTTTTCTACTGACATCACTCATTCTTGTGCTATAATGAATTTCTAGCCCTCTGTGCCTAATGTGCGTAACTGATGGTTTGATGGCTTCAAACTTTAATTTTCATGTATAAAATGGATGAGGGACTTCAGTTATGTGGAGAGACTGGAGAATCTGGGGTTGTTCTCTTTAGAGCAAAGTAGGTTAAGAGGAGATTTAATAGAGATGTTCAAAATTATGAATGGTTTTGATAGAGTAAATAAGGAGAAACTGTTTCCAGTGGCAGGAGGGTCGGTGACCAGAGGACACAGATTTAAGGTGATTGGCAAAAGAACCAGAGGGGAGAGGAGGAGAATTTTTTTGACGCAGCGAGTTGTTGTGATCTGGAATGCGCTGCCTGAAAGGGCGGTGGAAGCAGATTCAATAGTAACTTTCAAAAGGGGAATTGGATAAATACTTAGAAGGGGGAAAATCTGCAGGGCTCTGGGGAAAGAGCAGGGGAGTGGGACTAATTGGAGAGGTCGTTCAAAGAGCCGGCACAGGCATGATGGGCCGAATGGACTCCTTCTGTGCTGTGTGATTCTATGATTCTAAAAAGAAGCTTAAAGTAGGGTAAATTTTGTGCTTTCCTCGGGCACCCACTGTTTATGCTGATTTCTACTTGTTTTACTTCGGTTTTTACGTTCTGCTGAATGCTAATGAGATTCAGGAAATCATAATACAGTCAAGCAGAGTCAGTATGGTTTTATGAAAGGGAAATTGTGTTTGACAAATTTGCTGGAGTTCTTTGAGGATGTAACGAGCAGGGTGGATAAAGGGGAACCAGTAGATGTAATGTATTTGGATTTTCAGAAGGCTTTCGATAAGGTGCCACATAAAAGGTTACTACACAAGATAAGAGCTCACGGGGTTGGGGGTAATATATCAGCATGGATAGAGGATTGGCTAACTAACAGAAAACAGAGAGTCGGGATAAACGGGTCATTTTCAGGTTGGCAAAGTGTAACTAGTGGGGTGCCGCAGGGATCAATGCTGGGGCCTCAACTATTAACAGCATTGTGGGTGTACCTACACCATATGGACTGCAGCGGTTCAAGAAGGCGGCTCACCACCATCTTCTCAAGGGCAATTAGGGATGGGCACTAAATGCAGGCCTAGCCAGCCAGCAATGCCCACATCCTACCAACGAATAAAAAAAAATTAAAAAAATCTATATTAATGATTGGGATGAAGCGACCGAGTGTAATGTAGCCAAATTTGCTGATGATACAAAGATAGGTGGGAAAGCAAATTGTGTGGAGGACACAGAGTCTGCAAAGGGATATCGATAGGCTCAGTGAGTGGGCAAAGATTTGGCAGATGGAGTATAATATGTGAGAATGTGAGCTTATCCACTTTGGTAGGAAAAATAATAAAGCAAATTATTATTTAAATCAAGAGAGACTGCATAATGCTGCGGTACAGAGGGATCTGGGGGTCCTCGTACATGAAACATATAAAGTGAGCATGCAGGTACAGCAAGTAATCAGGAAGGCAAATGGAATGTTGGCCTTTATTGCAAAGGGAATGGAGTATAAAAGTAGGGAAGTCCTGTTACAATTGTACAGGGCGTTGGTGAGACCACACCTGGAGTACTGCGTACAGTTTTGGTCTCCTTATTAGGAAGGATATACTTGCATTAGAGGCAGTTCAGAGAAGGTTCACGAGGTTGATTCCAGAGATGAAGGGGTTGTCTTATGAGGAAAGGTTGAGCAGGCTGGGCCTATACTCATTGGAGTTTAGAAGAATGAGAGGGGATCTTATTGAAACATATAAGGTTCTGAGGGGGCTCGACAAGGTAGATGCAGAGAGGATGTTTCCCCTCGTGGGGGAATCTAGAACTAGGGGGCATAGTTTCAGAATAAAGGGTCGCCCATTTAAAACGTAGATGAGAGGAATTTCTTCTCTCAGAGGGTCGTGAATCTGTGGAATTCTCTGCCCCAGAGAGCTGTGGAGGCGGAGTCATTAAATATATTTAAGGCAGAGATAGACAGATATTTGAACTACAGGGGAGTCAAGGGGTGTGGGGAGAGAGCGGGAAAGTGGAGTTGAGGCCAAGATCAGATCGGCCATGATCTCATTGAATGGCGGAGCAGGCTTGAGGGGCCGAATGGCCGACTCCTGCTCCTATTTCTTATGTTCTTAGGTTCTTATTTCGGTGTAACTTGTTAATGGGAAGATTGGTGTAAGTTTTGGCGAAGCTTGCCGGTTACACCGTTTCAGGAAATTCAGGGACATTTGACTCACTCCAAGGCTCGTGTCCAAAATTATTTTCTTTATTTAGAGAACCTTACTGACTGAGGATGTCTCGCATCGAGACCATGTTTCCGTCTGGGGCAAATTGAGGTTCAGAGTGAAAACATTTTCTTTAGTAGCATGGAGTGGTGAGACTTGGCTTTGCAAATCACCACAGGCCAGTCTGGGATTCCCCTCCCCGTTACTTAAGGAAGGCGGATAAGGAGGACCGCGGGCTTGTCAGCTGCTGCAGGAACTGCCGTGTGTTTGCAGGGATTTATTTGTGTTATTTCAGATTCTCCAGCATCTTGCAGCTTTTATCACCACCAACCCCCCTTTCACCTTTTATAAACTGGCGAGTTTATTGGTTCACACACAGGAAAACAAACACAAACATCAGCGTGAACAAATGGTGAATTTGGCACAGGTGGCCATCACACGTTGCAAAAGGTTCAGTGGAGAAAGAAAACATTCAATTTGGAACACAGGGTCAGGATGTTACCAACACTGACAACAGCTGCATGGCTTAGCATCTAAAAGTTATCTGTGATTAAGTGGACTAAATATCTACTGAATCCCACCCTCTGGAATTCCGTTCTCAATCCTCTCCCTGTTTTTACAAGCCTTTACCAAACGTATTATTTGGACTGTGCTTCCCGTCATCCCTAACTCTGCGACCACTGCTCAGACTGCACTACACTAAGTATTATCCTAAGCACTAAAAAGGAATATAATAAATGCATATGGTGTCAGCCGTAGCACAGGGGGCAGCACCCTCGCCTCTGAGTCTGAAGGTTGTGGGTTCAAGTTCCACTCCAGAGACTTGGGTTCATAATCTAGGCCGACACTCCCAGTGCAGTACTGAGGGAGTGCTGCACTGTCAGAAGGGCAGTACTGAGGGAGCGCCGCACTGTCGGAGGGGCAGTACTGAGGGAGCGCTGCACTGTCAGAAGGGCAGTACTGAGGGAGCGCCGCACTGTCGGAGAGGCAGTACTGAGGAAGTGCTGCACTGTCGGAGGGGCAGTACTGAGGGAGCGCTGCACTGTCGGAGGGGCAGTACTGAGGGAGCGCCGCACTGTCGGAGAGGCAGTACTGAGGAAGTGCTGCACTGTCGGAGGGGCAGTACTGAGGGAGCACTGCACTGTCGGAGAGGCAGTACTGAGGAAGTGCTGCACTGTCGGAGGGGCAGTACTGAGGGAGCACTGCACTGTCGGAGAGGCAGTACTGAGGGAGTGCTGCACTGTCGGAGGGGCAGTACTGAGGGAGCGCCGCACTGTCGGAGAGGCAGTACTGAGGAAGTGCTGCACTGTCGGAGGGGCAGTACTGAGGGAGCGCTGCAATGTCGGAGGGGCAGTACTGAGGGAGCGCCGCACTGTCGGAGAGGCAGTACTGAGGAAGTGCTGCACTGTCGGAGGGGCAGTACTGAGGGAGCACTGCACTGTCGGAGAGGCAGTACTGAGGGAGTGCTGCACTGTCGGAGGGGCAGTACTGAGGGAGCGCTGCACTGTCGGAGGGGCAGTGCTGAGGGAGTGCTGCACTGTCAGAGGGGCAGTACTGAGGGAGCGCTGCACTGTCGGAGAGGCAGTACTGAGGGAGTGCTGCACTGTCGGAGGGGCAGTACTGAGGAAGCACTGCACTGTTGGAGGGGCAGTGCTGAGGAAGTGCTGCACTGTCAGAGGGGCAGTACTGAGGGAGCGCCGCACTGTCGGAGAGGCAGTACTGAGGAAGTGCTGCACTGTCGGAGGGGCAGTACTGAGGGAGCGCTGCACTGTTGGAGGGGCAGTACTGAATGAGCGCTGCACTGTCAGAGGGGCAGTACTGAGGGAGCGCCGCGCTGTCGGAGGGGCAGTACTGAGGGAGCGCTGCACTGTCGGAGGGGCAGTACTGAATGAGCGCTGCACTGTCAGAAGGGCAGTACTGAGGGAGCGCTGCGCTGTCGGAGGGGCAGTATTGAGGAAGTGCTGCACTGTCAGAGGGGCAGTACTGAGGGAGCACTGCACTGTCGGAGGGGCAGTGCTGAGGGAGTGCTGCACTGTCAGAAGGGCAGTACTGAGGGAGCGCCGCACTGCCGGAGAGGCAGTACTGAGGAAGTGCTGCACTGTCGGAGGGGCAGTACTGAGGAAGTGCTGCACTGTCGGAGGGGCAGTACTGAGGGAGCACTGCACTGTCGGAGGGGCAGTGCTGAGGGAGTGCTGCACTGTCAGAGGGGCAGTACTGAGGGAGCGCCGCACTGTCGGAGAGGCAGTACTGAGGAAGTGCTGCACTGTCGGAGGGGCAGTGCTGAGGGAGTGCTGCACTATCAGAGGGGCAGTACTGAGGGAGCGCCGCACTGTCGGAGAGGCAGTACTGAGGGAGCGCCGCACTGTCGGAGAGGCAGTACTGAGGAAGTGCTGCACTGTCGGAGGGGCAGTACTGAGGGAGCACTGCACTGTCGGAGAGGCAGTACTGAGGGAGTGCTGCACTGTCGGAGGGGCAGTACTGAGGGAGCGCTGCACTGTCGGAGGGGCAGTGCTGAGGGAGTGCTGCACTGTCAGAGGGGCAGTACTGAGGGAGCGCTGCACTGTCGGAGAGGCAGTACTGAGGGAGTGCTGCACTGTCGGAGGGGCAGTACTGAGGGAGCACTGCACTGTTGGAGGGGCAGTGCTGAGGAAGTGCTGCACTGTCAGAGGGGCAGTACTGAGGGAGCGCCGCACTGTCGGAGAGGCAGTACTGAGGAAGTGCTGCACTGTCGGAGGGGCAGTACTGAGGGAGCGCTGCACTGTTGGAGGGGCAGTACTGAATGAGCGCTGCACTGTCAGAGGGGCAGTACTGAGGGAGCGCCGCGCTGTCGGAGGGGCAGTACTGAGGGAGCGCTGCACTGTCGGAGGGGCAGTACTGAATGAGCGCTGCACTGTCAGAAGGGCAGTACTGAGGGAGCGCTGCGCTGTCGGAGGGGCAGTATTGAGGAAGTGCTGCACTGTCAGAGGGGCAGTACTGAGGGAGCACTGCACTGTCGGAGGGGCAGTGCTGAGGGAGTGCTGCACTGTCAGAGGGGCAGTACTGAGGGAGCGCCGCACTGCCGGAGAGGCAGTACTGAGGAAGTGCTGCACTGTCGGAGGGGCAGTACTGAGGAAGTGCTGCACTGTCGGAGGGGCAGTACTGAGGGAGCACTGCACTGTCGGAGGGGCAGTGCTGAGGGAGTGCTGCACTGTCAGAGGGGCAGTACTGAGGGAGCGCCGCACTGTCGGAGAGGCAGTACTGAGGAAGTGCTGCACTGTCGGAGGGGCAGTGCTGAGGGAGTGCTGCACTATCAGAGGGGCAGTACTGAGGGAGCGCCGCACTGTCGGAGAGGCAGTACTGAGGGAGCGCCGCACTGTCGGAGAGGCAGTACTGAGGAAGTGCTGCACTGTCGGAGGGGCAGTACTGAGGGAGCACTGCACTGTCGGAGGGGCAGTGCTGAGGGAGTGCTGCACTGTCAGAGGGGCAGTACTGAGGGAGCGCCGCACTGTCGGAGAGGCAGTACTGAGGAAGTGCTGCACTGTCGGAGGGGCAGTACTGAGGGAGCGCTGCACTGTCAGGGGGGCAGTACTGAATGAGCGCTGCACTGTCAGAGGGGCAGTACTGAGGGAGCGCCAGGCTGTCGGAGGGGCAGTACTGAGGGAGCGCTGCACTGTCGGAGGGGCAGTGCTGAGGGAGTGCTGCACTGTCAGAGGGGCAGTACTGAGGGAGCGCCGTGCTGTCGGAGGGGCAGTGCTGAGGAAGCGCTGCACTGTCGGAGGGGCAGTACTGAGGGAGCGCTGCACTGTCGGAGGGGCAGTGCTGAGGGAGTGCTGCACAGTCAGAGGGGCAGTATTGAGGGAGCGCTGCACTGTCAGAGGGGCAGTACTGAGGAAGCGCTGCACTGTCGGAGGGGCAGTACTGAGGGAGTGCTGCACTGTTGGAGGGGCAGTACTGAGGGAGCGCTGCACTGTCGGAGGGGCAGTACTGAAAGAGTGCTGCACTGTCAGAGGGGCAGTACTGAGGGAGCGCTGCACTGTCAGAGGGGCAGTACTGAGGGAGCGCTGCACTGTCAGCGGTGTAGTACTGAAGGAGTGCCGCAATGTCGGAGGGGCAGTACTGATGGAGCGCCGCACTGTCGGAGGGGCAGTACTGAGGGAGTGCTGCACTGTCGGATGGTTAGTACGGAGGGAGCGCTGCACTGTCGGAGGGGCAGTACTGAGGGAGTGCTGCACTGTCTGAGGGGTAGTACTGAGGGAGCGCCGCACTGTCTGAGGGGCAGTACTGAGGGACCGCTGCACTGTCGGTGGGGCAGTACTGAGTGAGTGCCGCACTGTCGGAGGGGCAGTACTGAGGGCGTGCCGCACTGTCGGAGGGGCAGTACTGAGGGAGCGCTGCACTGTCGGAGGGGCAGTACTGTGGGAGTGCTGCACTGTCAGAGGGGCAGTACAGAGGGAGCACTGCACTGTCAGAGGGGCAATACTGAGTGAGTGCTGCAGTATTGGATAAAAGGTTAATTGAAGGCCCTGTCTGCTCCATCAGGTAAGTGTAAAAAATCCTGCAGCACTATTTCAAAAAGAGTTGGGGAGTTCTCACTGTTAGAGGGCAGCATTTATTCCACAATAAACAGTACAAAAAATCATAGATTATCACACCCTTTATCTCATTGCTGTGTCTGGGATCTTGCTGTCTGCAAATTGGCCATGACGTTACAACATTACAACAGTGACCGTGCTTCAATCATTGGGAAATGCTTTGGACCATCCTGAGGTGTAGGATTCGCAAAATTTCCACATTTCCCCAAAGTTATTAATAAAAGGCACCCTGTATGGACATTTTAAAAAGGGTACCCAAAGATGGCGTCCGCACCTCATGGCCAAAAGCCTGCAAGATTTTAAAGCTTGAACTCTGCAGCACAGAACAAGCAGCTTGTGGGGAAATCGAAACCTAAAGTGCAGTTTCTGTAAAAAGGACTTTGTGTTTTGGAAAAGCAGACAGCAAACATTAGAATATGCATTAAGTCAGATCGTAGACAGATCAGAACCAGTTGGGCCTGCACTTGAGGCCATCAAGTCGTCTGCATATATAATCGGAAACAGCTTAAGGAAGCCATTGAGGCTGGACAGGCCGATTAGAATGCATTAATAACAATACAGCTTGGACATCAGGCCATTAGGTGTGATAAACGGCCATCTAAGAACAGTTAGTTTAGATTGCTGTAATTATTTAAAACAGCCCGCCAAAATTGGAACAATGAACTAACCTGATTTGGCGCGCAGATAAGGAATGGAATCAACGGGTATAACTGCAGGCCCCAGGTAGCAATCTAGCTCGCTCTCTCTCTCTGCCCTCGCTTGCACTTGGCCCTCGCTCTTGGTTCCTGGCTCACTCGTGCCCTGGCCTCATGGCGGGTCTCTCCTCGCTCCCCGTGGTGAGATTTCAGCAGCGAAGTACACCATACCAACAGCCGGGGAGGAGAACGAGACCCGAGTCCCCCGTCATCTGGGACGCCCAGGCCGCAAAAAGGGGCGAGATGAAGCCGAGCAGGTAGCAGGTAGATGAGACGAGCAGAGACGAAGAAGACGATAAAACTCGATAAACTAAGGGCAGAGCGGGGCAGCGAAAAACGTATCGATAAAAAAAACAAGCGTCGAGTTATAAGCTGGCGCTTGGGAAGACGAGCATCTTGTTGAACACTGTAACGCAAGTGCCTACGCTACGACGAATAAACTGTCGTTCGATGCATGGGTAACAAAATCTAAATGACAAAGACTGTTAACTGTCCGATAAATATAATGTTACCGCCGACGACCGCCCGAGGGAGAAGAAGAGGAGTACCCATCGGGACGAGACGACGGCGGTACCGGAGGAGAAGAAGGTGCGTTGCGGTAGCTGCTCCCGCACTGCGCCCCTGAAGACTACGTGGCGACGGGGTACCTAAGAGGACAGAAAACCAAACCTCAAAATCTGCATTTCGTTAACAGTTGGCTTTGCTTTGGATTGGTGAGCGAGAATTCTGGCCCCTCATAGCTTAATCTAGTTAGGTATAGGGGGTGGGATAAGGATAAGGGGATTCTTAATATAGTTTGTTTTCCCTCGATGTGCTGTGTGTTCCCCATTCCCTTTATAAGTAGTTATTTTGTATTTGCCTGTATTTTATGCTAGTAATTTCTCATAAGACTGTGTTATTCTCTGTCTTAATAAAATCTTGTTTTTCTTACATCCAAACCACCTGTCTACTCGAGTCTTTCTGTATCGCCGCCTGTATCTAAGTCCGGTGTCTAGAACCCAGGGGCGTGGGAGCGATTCGAACCGCTCACCAAACAGTCAGGGGCATAACTGACTGGGCGCACGTGCCACACCCGCCACCCCCCTTACAGAGGAGAGATGGAGACAGTGAATGAATGCACACAATGAATTATTATCACTATTGTTCTGTTGGATAAGGAAGGTTGGGCTTGAGCTTGAAGATGAGCCACCTAATTGAATTCACTGGTCTAATTGCTTTAATGCTGCACTGGTCCAGGAGCAAGGGATGAGCTTAATCTGCAATGTGCCAAACATGGGAACCACATCCCACCATGGGGCAGATGCTTTGTGAAACTGAGTTACTGAGGGTGACAAATAAGAGACCTCGCTTCGGCATTTCAACTTTCCGATCACCTTTTCCACCAACTTTTTCACTCATTTTCCCCAAAGTATCTCAGACTGGACTCCCAGGACAAGTGCTATAAGGTTTACACTTGAAGAGACGTCACGTCACACTTTCATTGAGTTCAGTTAGATGGGAGAACTGGTGGGCAACCCCTCGCAACAACACCAACAACAACAACTTGAGTGGTAGCACTCATGCCTCTGAGTCACCAGGGTGCAAGTTCAAGCTGACGCTTCATCAGCAACAACAACAACTTGCATTTATATAGTGCCTTTAACGTGGTAAAATCTCCCAAGGCGCTTCACAGGAGCGATTATCAAAACACAGAATGACACCGAGCCACATAAAGAGATATTAGGACAGGAGACCAAAAGCTTGGTGGGTTTTAAGGTGCAGCTTCAAGGAGAGAGAGGTAGAGGGGCTTACAAGCTATTACAAATTATTTACTACACAGAAACAGGCCATTTGGCCCAACTGGTCCGTGCCGGTGTTTCTGCTCCACACCAGCCTCCTCCCACCCTACTTCATCTCACCCTATCTGTATATCCTTCTATTCCTTTCTCCCTCATGTGTTTATCCAGCTTCCCCTTAAATGCATCGATACTATTCGCCTCAACCACTCCCTGTGGTAGCGAGTGCCACATTCTCCCCACTCTCTGGGTAAAGAAGTTTCTCCTGAATTCCCTATTGGATTTATTAGTGACTGTCTTATATTGATGGTCCCTAGTTCTGGTCTCCCCCACAAGTGGAAACATCTTCTCTATGCTTATCCTATCGAACCCCTTCATAATCTTGAAGGCCCCTGTTGCGTCCGTGTATAATAAGACAGACTGCGGGGAACGGTACAACAGGTGTTTACTCAACGTGGCTCACAGTGGAACTGATCTGTACAGATTACTACTCAGGGCTATGTACAGGTGTGGTCACTACAGTATACATGAGCTGTAAAAGATAGTTCCCCACTTAAAGGTATATACATTACAGCCCCTGTCAGGTCACCCCTCTGTCTTTGCTTTACCACAGAAAAGAGCTCCAGCCTGTACAATATTTTCTGATGGGTATAGCCTCACATTTCTGGTATCATCCAAGTAAATCTTTTTTGTACCTTCTCCAGTGCCTCTATGTCCTTTTTATAATATAGAGACCAGAACTGGGCACCAGTTTAAAACAACTTCTCTGCTTTTCAATTCTGTCCCTCTAGAAGTGAACCGCAGTGCCTGGTTTGCTCTTTGATATTAACCGAAGGTTGAGGGAGGGAATTCCACAGCTTAGAGCCTCGGCAGTTGAAGGCACGGCCGCCAACGGTGGAGCGTTTAAAATCAGGGATGCTTAAGAGGCCAGAATTGGAGGAGCGCAGAGATCTTGAAGGGTTGCAGGGCTGCAAGAGGTTACAGAGAAAGGGAGGGGCAAGGCCATGGAGGGATTTGAAAACAAGGAAGAGAATTTTAAAATCGAGCCATTGCCCCAACTTTGAAGATGATGTTGTGGCGGTACCACTGGGTGTCCCTTACATATATAACTAGCTGGGGGGTGCCGGCGTTGCCAGGGCAGTTTAGAGGGCTGCGCGGTTGGCGGCCGGCCGCTGCTGCTCCCACGCTCTGTGTCTCGGGCCGTGAGGTTGACGGCCGGCCGCTGCCGCTCCCCCGCTCTGTGTCTCGGCCCGAGCGGTTGTCAGGCCCGGCCCGAGTGCCCCCATCGGCCCGAGTGACCCCAACTCACCTCCTGCTCCGGCGGGCCGCCGCAGCTGGTAAAAGCAGGGGAAAAAATGGCGGCAACGTTTCGGGAGGCTGCAGGATTAGGTCCCGCCAGTGACACACCGATTGGTCAACCATCAGGTCACTGAACTGTAGGATTGGTCAACCGTCACGTCACTCAACGCTAATGAGTGGTAGTATTGGTCAACCGCTAATGAGCGGATTTTTGAACATTTTTTGTATACTGTCCGAACAATTTTTGTCTGACCAAAAAGTAAATACACTTATGACACTCCCCTGATCATCAGCTTTCTTTTGATATAACATATGTGTAGGTACGCTCTATAACTTTTGAGTGTATAGCGGACAGACAGACAGACAGACATACATACAGACAGACAGACATACATACAGACAGACAGCACTATCCTTTGATATATATATAGATGTACATAATTCACTTTAACCTAACTGTATGTATATTACTTACCTGTTTGGGCCATTGCCCCTTTAACTTACCTGTTTGGGCCATTGCCCCTTTAAGACACGCCCTAGCGCGCTGATGTAACACACCTAAACGCGTTGGCCGCCGGCCTAGTTCGGCCGTCCGCTCCCTCGACGGTCTCAACGGCCAGCCACAGTGCCGGGTGCCAACCCGCTCCCGCGACTTCGGCCGCAACGGCCAGCCTCAGTGCCGGGTGCCTCTCGCACTCGCGACTTCGGCCGCAACGGCCAGCCTCAGTGCCGGGTAGGCGCGTCGACGTATTGGCGCAGGTCACGTGACCGCCCCAAGCGTGGGCGAGCGTGCTGACATCACGACGCAGTCACGTGATGCCCGGAGCGTGGGAAAACACAGCCGAGCGTGATGACGTCATCACGCTAGCCACAGGACTGCGGACTCAGTCCTCGTGGCGTCCCCGCTGGGGAAAGACCTACTCTACGGCTCTCCTGCAACCATCTCACTTACCTGCTGTATTTCGTCTGCTTCCTGCATTAAATAACTTATTTATTGTTCTCCTGAAGTCGAACTCAATTATTTAATAGGCATTTGTCCAATACCTGCTGAGGTCAACCCGAATCCCTACAATGTCATTTATTCTAAATCAACTCAAGCTATATCTGCACTGTTGGACAGGCAGTACTGAGGGAGCACTGCACTGTTGGAAGGGCAGTACTGAGGGAGTGCTGCACTGTCAGAGGGGCAGTACTGAGGGAGCGCCGCACTGTCGGAGGGGCAGTACTGATGGAGCACTGCACTGTCGGAGGGGCAATACTGAGTGAGTGCTGCACTGTTGGATGGGCAGTACTGAAGGTGAGCTGCACTGTTGGAGGGGCAGTGCTGAGGGAGTGCTGCACAGTCGGAAGGGCCATCTTTCAGATGAAAGTTTAAACAATGTGCACCTGTTCTGAGGGATTTAAAGAATCTCATGATACTACTCAGAGAGCAGAGAGTTGTCCCGATGTCCTGACCAATATTTATCGCTTAATCAACATCACCAAAAATAGATTAACTGGTGAAACATCACATTTGTTGTTTGAATGATCTTGCTATGCACAAATTGACAGCCATGTTTGACTAAATAATAGAAGTCAAGCGTAGGTCCCTTGCAGTCAGAATCAGGGGAATTTATAATGGGGAACAAAGAAATGGCTGACCAATTAAATACATACTTTGGTTCTGTCTTTACAAAGGAGGACACAAATAACCTCCCAGAGATGTCGGGGAACATAGGGTCTAATGAGAGGAAGGAACTGAATGAAATCAGTATTTGTAGTGAAATGGTGTTAGGGAAATTGATGGGATTGAAGGCCGATAAATCCCCAGGGCCTGATAATCTACATCCTAGGGTACCTGAGGAAGTGGCCCTAGAAATAGTAGATGCATTGCTGGACATCTTCCAAAATACAATAGACTCTGGAACAGTTCCCATGGATTGGAGGGTAGCTAATGTAACCCCACTATTTAAAAAAGGTGATAGAGAGAAAACGGGGAATTATAGACCGGTAAGCCTGACATCGGTAGAAAATGCTAGATTCCATTATAAAAGATGTAATAGCAGAGCACTTGGAAAACAGTGACAGGATCGGACAAAGTCAACATGGATTAACAAAAGGTAAATCGTGCTTGACTAATCTACTGGAATTTTTTGAGGATGTAACTGGTAAAATAGATAAGGGAGTACCAGTGGATGTGGTGTATTTGGACTTTCAGAAGGCTTTCGATAAGGTCCCGCATAAGAGATTAGCGTGTAAAGTTAAAGCACAAGGGATTGGGGGTAAGGTACTGACTTGGATAGAGAACTGGTTGGCAGATGGGAAGCGAAGAGTTGGAATAAACGGGTCTTTTTCCGAGTGGCAGGCAGTGACTAGTGGGGTACCGCAGGGATCGGTCCTAGGACCCCAGCTATTCACAATATATATTAATGATCTAGACAAGGGAACTAAATGTAATATCTCCGAGTTTGTAGACGACACAAAGCTGGGTGGGCGTGTGTGTTGTGAGGAGGATGCAGAGAAACTCCAATATGATTTGGACAGGTTGGGTGATTGGCCAGATGCATGGCAGATGCAGTATAATGTGGATAAATGCGAGGTTATCCACTTTGGTGCCAAAAACAGGAAGGCAGATTACTATCTGAATGGTAATAGATTGGGAAAAGGGGAAGTGCAATGGGACCTGGGTGTCCTTGTGCACCAGTCGCTGAAGGTAAGCATGCAGGTGCAGCAGGCGGTTAAGAAGGCAAATGGTATGTTGGCCTTCATAGCGAGAGGATCTGAGTACAGGAACAAGGATGTCTTGCTGCAGTTGTACATGGCCTTGGTGAGACCACACCTTGAGTATTGTGTGCAGTTTTGTTCGCCTTATCTGAGGAAGGATGTTCTTGCCATGGAGGGAGTGCAGCGAAGATTCACCAGACTGATACCTGGGATGGCAGGAATGACGTATGAGGAGACATTGGGTCGATTAGGCTTATATTCACCAGAGTTTAGAAGAATGAGAGGGGATCTCATTGAAACTTATAAAATTCTAACAGGACTAGACAGACTAGATGCAGGAAGGATGTTCCCGATGGTCGGGGAGTCCAGAACCAACGGTCACAATCTAAGGATAAGGGGTAAGCTATTTAGGACAGAAATGAGGAGGAATTTCTTCACCCAGAGAGTGGTGAACCTGTGGAATTCTCTACCACAGAAGGCAGTTGAGGCCAATTCATTAAATATATTCAAGAAAGAGTTGGATATATTTCTTAAGGCTAAAGGGATCAAGGGATATGGGGAGAAAGCAGGGACAGGGTACTGAATTTGGATGATCAGCCATGATCTCATTGAATGGCGGAGCGGGCTCGAGGGGCCGAATGGCCTACTCCTGCTCCTATCTTCTATGTTTCTATGTTTCTATGACTACACTTCAAAACAATGGATTGAAGTGTATTCTCTGTTGTAATGTGTGAAACATGGCAGCCAATTTGCATTCAGCAGGGTCCCACAAACAGCAATTAGATAGTGACCAGTTCATCAGTTTTTGAGATGCTTGTTGAGGGATTAAACTTGGCCCCTGGCATCTGAAAGAGGCCACCTCCAACAGTGCAGCGCTCCCTCGGTATTGCCACTCCGACAGTGCGGCGTTCCCTCAGTACTGCCCCTCCGACAGTGCGGCGCTCCCTCGGTATTGCCACTCCGACAGTGCAACACTCCCTCAGTACTGAACCTCCGACAATGCGGCTCTCCCTCAGTACTGCCCCTCCGACAGTGCAACACTCCCTCAGTACTGAACCTCCGACAATGCGGCACTCCCTCAGTACTGCCCCTCCAACAATGCATCGCTCCCTCAGTACTGCCCCTCCGACAGTGCAACACTCCCTCAGTACTGAACCTCCGACAATGCGGCTCTCCCTCAGTACTGCCCCTCCGACAGTGCAACACTTCCTCAGTACTGAACCTCCGACAATGCGGCGCTCCCTCAGTACTGCCCCTCCAACAATGCATCGCTCCCTCAGTACTGAACCTCCGACAATGCGGCTCTCCCTCAGTACTGCCCCTCCGACAGTGCAGCGCTCCCTCAGTACTGAACCTCCGACAATGCGGCGCTCCCTCAGTACTGCCCCTCCGACAGTGCATCGCTCCCTCAGTACTTCACTGGAGTGTCAGCCTGGGTTTTGTGGTCATGTCTCTGGAGTTGAACTAGGAACCCATGACCTTCTAACTCAGAGGCACTAAGGGCAGCCTTGTTCCTAGCTACCAGGCCCCTAAAATTCAAATCAAAACAAGTCAGCAAGCGAAACAAATAAAATCGAGGCACACACAGCACCGAGATTGCTCAGAATGCCCACAGGCTGACTCTGTTTAACTCCCGCCATCAGTCGCGGTTTGGCATTTTCGGGTAGAGTGGCATCAACACAGAATTCTGGTCGAAAAATGCTGCTCTATACTGTTAAAGTAAAGAATGAAGATGAACTGGGATAAAATACATAAATAAGTAGTTTTATTTATTGGCCCAGAAATTCGGGTCGGGGGCTTCCCGCGGGTGTAAAATCAAAAATCAAAATCAAATCAACTTTTATTGTCATTGTTAGTGCACAAGTGCAGTACAACGAAATGTAGGCTTGCGGCTCCCGAGAGTGTACATTTAGATTAAGACATTTAAACATTCAACATACATTTGGCTTGTAAGCCTCCGACCTGCACTTACCTAGCGCGCCGGCCGTTGAGCTGTGGGCCCACGTGGGTTTCCGATCCTGGGCCTCCTCCAACTGCCGGCGCGCAGTGCTTGCGTATCCCAGGAGCGCAGTTAGTTCAAAGCGTCCCCTGGGATCACATGAGCCACGGAGAGCCAATCAGAGCAGGGAATGCTTCATTCATAAGTTTGACAGGAAGAGCTGTCAAAACTTATAAATACTACGGGCCCCAAAACATCACTAAATCTTCAAATAATTTTTTTTTTAAATCATATTTTTTAAATAAACTATAAATTACATGAAATAACTATTTTAAACAATAATTTAAATTTTTGAAAAAAATAATTTTATTTTCTAACGGGGCTAAAAATAAAGTTACCTTTCTTTAAAGTATTTAAAAATAATAAGCCTGTGGAAAAAATGCTTTAATTTTAATTAATTCACCACTTACCTTGTAAAAAGCAGGCCTTGCGACTGCTTTTTACATGGTGTGGAGTTGCCGGTGTTGGACTGGGGTGGACAAATGTAAGAAGTCACACAACACCAGGTTATAGTCCAACAGTTTTATTTGAAATGACAAGCTTTCGGAGCGCTGCTCCTTCGTCAGGTGAAGTCTGACGAAGGAGCAGCGCTCCGAAAGCTTGTCATTTCAAATAAAACTGTTGGACTATAACCTGGTGTTGTGTGACTTCTTGCTTTTTATATCTCTAACTTCTGGAGACTTACCCTCCCGGGAAAACTTGGAAAAAAAACGTAAGTTCGATGCGCATCCGCTGCCTCTCCGGCGCACGCGTTCCACCTGTCAACCCCTTCTTTCAGGGGAACGGAAGTGTCGGTTTCCCGCGCATGCGCAGTGCATGCAGGAAACCATCACTTCCTTTGGGCCTACGGGTGAGTACCCCGTGCGTACTCACCCGTGGGGACCCGAAGTTAAATTAATATTATTATGATGAAGGACCTCTGCCTGAAGGTTAACCTGCCTGTACAGCTCAGAAACAGGAACAAAACTAGAGGCCATCAAGATAAGAGAGTCACAAAGAAATCCAATCTGGAATTCAGGAGAAACTTCTTTACCCAGAGAGTGGTGAGAATGTGGAACTCGCTACCACAGGGAGTGGTTGAAGTGAATATTTTAGGTACATTTAAGGGAGGGTGGATAAGCATATGAGGGAGAAGGGAATAGAGGGTTATGTTGATAGATTTAGAAGAGAAAAGATGGGAGGAGGCTCGAGTGGAGCATAAACGCCGGCATGGACTTGTTGGGCCGAATGGCCTGTTTCTGTGCTGTGCTGGTTGTGGTTGTGGTGGTTGGAAGTAAATCATCACAGTCCCAGGACATCGTTGCAGGAGTTCCTCAGGGCTGTGTCCTAGGCCCAACCATCTTCAGCTGCTTCATCAATGACCTTCCCTCCAACATAAGGTCAGAAATGGGGATGTTCACTGATGACTGCAGATTGTTCAGTGCCATTCGCAACTCCTCAGATAATGAAGCAGTCCATGCTCGCATGCAACAAGACCTGGACGATGTTCGGGCTTGGGCTGATAAGTGGCAGGTAACATTCACATCGACCATTTTGGGGTGCTAACTTCACCTGGGCGCTATCTTTAGCGCCCGGCGCTAATTCGTGCCGGCTACCGTGAAATTGAGTTTTAGCACCCCAAGAGGGAAGTGGAGTGTTAAATCAAGTGCTCCACTTTCTTCTTAGGGTGCTAACGTCGGAGAACGGGGCAGAGACTTCAGCTGCGCTGCCCACTGGGCCGCGCCGCTGCGTTCAAAGGCTCCTTCCCTCTCTTAAAGGGAACGGCCCTCACTGCAGGCTCTAACGGGGGTGTTAACGGGAGGAACAAATGCTCCCAATTTCACCCCCAGTCTAACCACCTCCCCTTGACATTCAACGGCATTACCATCGCCGAATCCCCCACCATCAACATCTTAGGGGTCACCATTGACCAGAAACTTAACTGGACCAGCCACATAAATACTGTGGCAACAAGAGCAGGCCAGAGGCTGGGAATTCTGCGGCGAGTGTCTCACCTCCTGACTCCCCAAAGCCTTTCCACCATCTACAGGAAACTCTCGTTTAAACCACACCTAAATATCCGGAATTCTCTATTAACCAGCAAAATTCATACTCCGAAAACAACACCTCAGTAACCGGCAATGTTACCGAGTCCGAGTCTCCCGCGGTGGCCGAGTTAGTCAGTGGGGGTAGTTCTCCAAACTGCCACTACTCGGCTTCTTGGCGCAGTCGGAAGCCGGAGCACCTCAATACCCCTGTAACAGGAGTCTAACTCTCCCGCGCTGCCGGTAGTCTCTTCCAATCTGCCAATTACTGTATACTGCACATTTCTTGTTTTTTTTATTTTTGTTTGTTAAAAATAGCCTCAGTAGATAACCCTCTCCGTCATCCGGAATTTTTAATAAACCGGCAACATCCCGGTCCCGTCGGTGCCGGATACCAAAGAGTTTCCTGTACAAGGCACAAGTAAGGAGTGTGATGGAATACTCTTCACTTGCCTGGATGAGTGCAGCTCCAAAAACACTCAAGAAGCTCGACACCATCCAGGACAAAGCAGCCCGCTTGATTGGCACCCCATCCACCACCTTAAACATTCACTCCCTCCACCACCGGCGCACTGTGGCTGCAGTGTGTACCATCTACAAGATGCACTGCAGCAACTCGCCAAGGCTTCTTCGGCAGCACCTCTCAATCCCACGACCTCTTCCACCTATGTCAGCCATGGCTCAGTGGGTGGCACTCTCTAGGTGGGAGGGGCTAGGAGTGAGCCAGGTGGTACTGGTTGCCTAATTGCAGCTGGGTGTTGGAGGGAGTTTTGTAAAAAGTTGGTGGAGGGTTTTGGGGTTTTGTTCTCAGGTTTTAGGGCCTTTTTGGCCCACAAAAAACAGCCAGATGGCTGCTGAGGGATCCGGAGAGCCGGGCCCCTCGGAGGACAGTGTTCCCGAGAGGAATTTAATTAGGGAAGAAACTGTGGTGGGAAGGGGGAAAAAAGAAGGTCCAAAGATTTGGGCCGGGACCTCAGGAGCTTTGGTAAAGAAAATACGATGGTGGTGCAGTGTGAAGATAACAAGATTCGAGCTTGGGATATAATCCAGACGGTTCATGAGGACTGTGGTGAGGGAAGCTGCTTTGCCTGCTGACCAAAGCCGAATGTGGGATTTGAGGTGACGGTCAGTGGCTGTGAGGAGGTGGAAAAACTGCTACTCAGTCTGAAAGTTGGTGAGAAATTCTTGGAGGTGACTCTGCTATATTCAGAGGAGGTGGTGGCTTCATTTTTGAACTTGCCAGTGTACATTGAGGACGAAGTGCTGAGCAAAAAGTTGGCGTCGTGGGACATTACAATCCGTTCTGAAATAAAGAGGAGGTACTATCCGGGAACATGGGTAACAGACGGAACCCGGTATGTAAAGGTACAGTTCCCAGAGTGGGTGAGGTCTTTGCCGTACAGTATGAAGTTTGAGACACTGGAAGGAGTGCAGTACTTTTGTGTGCTGCACGATAACCAAGTAAAGGTGTGCTATTATTGTCTGGGACATGACCATCTCCTAAGAAACTGTCCAGATTTGTATTGTTACAATTGCGGTGAGTCGGGACATATCGCTCAGAGCTGCAAGGCGGAGAGTTGTGGGGTGTGTCACAAAGGCCCCACCTGCTGTGAGTGTGTGGCAGAAGGGAGCGATATGAGTGATGAGGAGATGGGAGAAGGAGAAGGAGATGAGAGTGGAACGGCCGGAGGAGCGGTGCAGTCAGAGGACACAGCCGGTAAAATGAAGGAGAAAGGAGCACAGGAAGAGGCAGAGGATGGCGGAGTGGAGGACGGGATGGAGATGACGGAAAACATGCCGAGTGCTGTGGAGGGGAACAAAGGCAGCAGCGGACAGCGAGGGTCGAGTGCAGACTCGAGCCTTAGTGCAGTTCGGCTCCCCCTGGGGAGTCTGGTGTCTGCGGGGGGAGAGGAGGCAGGAGCAGGGTGTGTGGTGGATGTGGGTGCTCCGGGGAGAGGCGGGGAGTTGGATATCTTGGTGAGCGGGAGGGGGCAGGACGGGGAGAGGGTGCGAGAGACAGGAGCCTTAAAGGGACAGCAGGATGGGATCAGTGAGATAGAGACGTCAGAAGGGAACAATTTAGGTGCGCCATTGTCCCATGGAGAGAGGGAACAGGGTGCAAGGGTCAGAGGTGGAGATGTGGTCGAAGCGAGCGGCACAGTGGGAGAAACTGCGATAGCAGGAAGACTCTCTGTGGGAGATGAAGTATCTGACTGGGAGCAGGATTATGTATCAGACGGGGAGCAGGCACAGGGGGTTGCAGAAGAGCTTGAGTGTGAGGAATTAGAGGGGGACAGAGACATGGAAGTCGGGGGTGGGGTGGCATCATGTGGAAAGGGAAAGGTTAGTGAGGGGCAGAAGGAGGGAGGAAGGGCAGCTCCTGGGCCCAAACTTAATGCAAGGAAGAGGCTGAAACAGCAGGGAAAGTTTAAACAGGAGGGGAAAAAGAGCCGGAGGCTGCAGGAAAAAGCAACAGCTGCCAGAGAAGTTGGGAAGGAGCATGTGAGGAGGGAAGAGCCAGAGATTAAATGATGGGGAGATTATCAGGCATACTTCCCTTCTTTGGAGCCATGATTATATTGGTCTCGATTAATGTGAACGGACTGAGGGGTGAGAGGAAATTGCAGCAGTTGTTGCAGGGTTTTAAAGGTACGGACTTGTTGTGTCTGCAAGAAACCTTTTGGGATGAGGATATCCTAGAAAGAGTTCAGAAGGTTTGGAAGGGCGAGGTGTTTGCAAGTTGTGCAAACAATAACCGTAGAGGGGTGGCTGTTTTGGTGAGTCCGTCCATAAAAGAGAACGTTGCCTTGATGGACAAGGACGCTGAGGGGAGATTTTTACAGCTAAGGGTAAAAATGGAGGGATTTAATTGCGATCTCTTTAATATCTGTGCACCGAACGACCATTGCAAGCGTCGTGAGTTTTTTCGGGGGTTATTCACTGAAGCGGCAGAGGTGGAAAATCCTTGTATAGTGGGGAATTTTAATGTATTTTTATCTTGGATGGCCATTTCAGCCCAGATGACCTTTAAGAATGATAACTCCAGAGGGATGATTGTAAAAATGATGGAAAATTTAGATTTGAGAGACTTATGGAGGGACCGGAACCCCATAAGAAGGCAGTTCCCCAGATCAGGTTGGGTGGGTGATGTTTTAAAACAGAGCTGAATACATTTTGTGTTAATGTGGGAAGGGTTAAGTTCTGAGGTGATGGAGATTTATTATAAAAAGTATTTTTTAGTGATCACTCGGCTTTGGTTCTTAGAATTAGGAACAGCAGAGTTAAGATTGGTTCAGGGGCGTGGATTTTAAATAATCAATACCTGAAAGAAATTGCTTATAATGAAGGGATTATAAATATAATAAAGGATGCTCAGAAGGAACTTTTGTTCTTGAAAGAAAGAAGAGTTTGGTGGGATAATTTCAAATATGAGGTAAAAGTTTTTTCGGTACGTTATGGGAAAAAGAGGGCGGCAGCTGACTGGCATCGAGAAGAGAGTATAAACAAAAGGTTTACGGATGTCTGTAAAGCAGTTGACGGAGGGGATAAGGGAGCTGAGACTAAGTTCCGGGTTTTAAAGTAAGAGTGGGAATTATTGCAAGCTGAAAAATGCAAGGGGGCCATTATCTGTGCAAAGGCTAGAGATGCATTGGCGGGCGAAAGATGCACTAGATATTTTCTAGAGCAGGAGAAGCTGCGACAGAGATTATCGTTAATTGAAGAGTTGAAGGTTGGGGAGAAGATCATTCATGAAAGTGGGGAGATTTTAGAGGCGGCTAGCAGCTTTTATCAAGAGTTATATACAAAAGAAGACATTTCCAATTTGGCGATGGAAAAGGTTGCTGCTTTTATTGAAGAGGGTTTAAAGGAGGATGAGAGAAGCATGTGTGACAAAGAAGTAGGATTAGCGGAAATAAAAGTAGCAATAAGTGGAATGAAGGGGGGGAAAGCCCAGGGTCCGATGGACTAAGTGCAGAATTTTATAAAGAATTTTGCGAGATTTTAAGTCCATTGCTCTTAGAAGTTTTTAAGGAAATTAAAATTGAGGGAAGCCTGGCCCCATAGGCCAGGACATCGCAGAATCTGTGGTCTCTGTTATGTCTGTGTATCTTAATGTTGTGTCCTTCAATAATCAGACAACAGATTGCAGGGAACGATTCAACAGGTGTTTACTGAATGAGGGTTACTCTAGAACTAACTATACAGCTCACTACTCAGGGTTTATATACAGGTGTGGTCACTGCCAGTACTACAGTATACAGGAGCTGTAAAAGGTAGTTCTCTCCCTTTTAGATTAACATTTAGATACTCATTTAACAATTAACATTTTTAATATACAATGTTATATGAAAGTAGTCCATTCATATATTCAGTCTCTGGGGAGGCTTCCTGAATCTTTCTGGATAATGCCTTTCCCGAGTGTCTCCCTCTTGGTGCGGAGGCGATTCTAGCACCCTGTCGTCAGTTGATTCATCAGCTTCCAGTGCTATTGTTTCTGAGGTAGATGTGACCTGTACGTCGGGTTCCTCACCAGGTACGTATGGCCGAGACATGGGGTTGACTCGTTCCTGTGACTCTAGGATCTGGTCAGCATGGCGTCTCACAATGTTCTCCCCAACATCCACTGTGTACATTAATGGCCCCTGCCGTGTGCATATCGTTCCTGGTTGCCATTTCTCTCTTCGGTAGTCGCGGGCCAAGACTGGTTGCCCTAAATTGAAGCTCCTTGTCGGCTTCTCATTGATGTGCTGGAATTGCTTACTCTCAACATCTCTTCGTACATTTGGTCTGAGCAAATCCAGATGAGATCTCAACCTTCGGTTAAAGAACATCATGGCCGGGGCCTGGTTGGTGACTGCATGTGTCGCATTTCTGTAGGCTAACAGGAAATTGTCCACCTTATGCTGAAGTGGAATGCCGTCATCGCACATGGCCTTTACTGCTTTTTTAAAGGTTTGTACGAACCTCTCAGCCAATCCATTTGTGGCTGGATGATACGGGGCGGATGTGTAATGCCTTACCCCATTCCTTTTTGTTATGTTCATTAATAACTAGACATTCTTATTATGAACACAGCTAGCTTTTGCTAGCTACTTTTATTGAGCACATGTGGACTAGGTACAGTATCTGTAGAGGCTTCCATCTTGACTGCTGCCTTGTGGGTAGTCTAGTGCCTCATGGGTAATGTAGTCTTAATATAATGTATAGCTGGGCAGTGTAGTCTTATACATACAGCTACATACAGCTCTACTGCTCCACCTAGTGTCCACCACAGAATGACATGTTATTGATCACTACATCCTCCTTTCTTTGAGGTTTAACAAAATCAATATCAATCAACTTTCAAGAAAACAATAAAAATAATATCAGTAACACTTTTGTTAGTGCTCTATAAACATAAACATTTTCAAAACAGTCAACACATTTTCAAAGCTTTACATTGTACTCAAAGATTAAGTCTATCAGGCTCTTTTACTTCACGTGTGGATCTTCTCAACACGGGTAAGTCTGATGTGTCTTCATGAGATTGTTCTGGTGGTGAATGACAAGATGCAGTTGCGGCATTGTCATCAATCTGCTCTTGTATAGATCGAGGCCTCCTTGCGATCTTTGCTTGGAGAGGGTTTCAGTGTTTCCTTCACTCTTCATGCCATAACTCTCAATGTAGTCAATGCACTCTCAAAAAACTGCTGGCAGCTGGATCCCATCATACAGCATAGTCCTCTCAGCAGCCTCGGCTAATGGAACACCAAAGATTGGCCTGAGGAAAGAAGGAGTATCCACCGGAACTGCTTCCTGCTCTGGTGCAGGCTTCTTCTTTTTCTTTTTCTCTTTCCACTGCTTAACAACATCTGTTGCGGTTATATCTTTGGAATTTTTCTCCTTGTGTTTTTCCTCTTTGTGCTTTTCTTTGACCTTAAAGTCTTTTTCTTTCTTCTTGGAGAAACTAGGCTTTTTGAAGACATGGATACCCTTTGGCCTTTTCAGCCTTGATGGGCTCTCTGCTTCATCACCTGAGTCATCTGGTCTGCTTATGGCACAGTTTATACGGTAGACTCTCTTGACCAGTTCTAAGTCTTCACAAGCTTTGTCACCTAATAGTGAATCAAGTCTTTCAGCCACAACAGAAAACATGAGATGATGCACTTTGTCTTTGACTGTCACTTTAAGTCTGCATACACCTAAGCTATCTATTTTCTGTCCATTATTGTCCTTCAGTAGTACTGACTTTTTCTGTATTTTGGGCTTTTCTTTCATATTGTTAATGTCATTCATACTGATTAAGTTTGCTTTTGCCCCAGTGTCCAGTTTCAATGTAACTAATGCTCCATTTATCTGCAGTGGGATCATCCATTTGTCCTCTTTTACTGCATTAACTTTATGTTCAGCATTGTCTATTTCTGAGGGCTGCACATTTTCTGTATCTTTTTTGATATCGTCACATGACACCATTCCTACAAAAAATGTCTCACTCAAATCAGTGTCCTCAATCACATTAACTCGTTGCCCTTTCGTCGTTTTTACTTTTGAAAAGCATTGTTTGGCAAAGTGATTCTTTCCATTACACTTTGTGCACATTTTTCCAAACGCTGGGCATTGTCTTAACTGGTGTTTGTAACCACAGCGTTTACAATTAAAAATTTCATCCTCCGATTGCTTTTCATTTCTATTCTGCCCACGTTTCTTCCCCTTGTAGGACACAGCACCGACAGCAGCATTATCACTCATTACATTCGCATCATTATTGATTTCACTGAAAGTCTTCGCGTGATTTCGAGCTAGCTCGCTGGCTTGGCATATTTTCACCGCATTTTCCAAATTTAGTTCGGTTTCTCTCAACAGACGTTCCCTGACTTTTTTATCATGAATACCAAACACAATCTGGTCACGAATCATGGATGCTTTGAGCTCAGAGAAATTACATGTCTGTGCTTTCAGTTTCAGATCAGTTATAAAGCTATCAAAAGTCTCATTTTGTTGCTGTGTCCGAGAACGGAAGATGTATCTTTCATACGTCTCATTCTTTTTGGGAGAGCAATGTGCATCAAATTTTTTTAGCACATCTTCTAATTTTTCTCTGTTCTCCGCTGGATTAAATACAAATGTATTAAATACCTCTATCACCTGTGGGCCTGCAACCATGAGAAGCAACGCTATCTTCCTTGCGTCTGGCTTCGTACTGAATCCGATGGCTGCAATGTAGAGTTTGAATTGCTGTTTAAAAGTCTGCCAATAGTAGTCGATTTTTTCTGCGAGATTCAAACGCTCTGGTGGCTTCAAATTCTCCATGTCGCTTTTCACAATTTTCAGCAGATCTTCACCACCCTGGTACCATGTTATGTTCATTAATAACGAAACATTCTTATTATGAACACAGCTAGCTTTTGCTAGCTACTTTTATTGAGCACATGTGGACTAGGTACAGTATCTGTAGATGCTTCCATCTTGACTGCTGCCTTGTGGGTAGCCTAGTGCCTCATGGGTAATGTAGTCTTAATATAATGTAAAACTGGGTAGTGTAGTCTTATACATACAGCTACATACAGCCCTACTGCTCCACCTAGTGTCCACCACAGAATGACATGTTATTGATCACTATACTTTTCATAAATCTTTGAAACTCTTCGGACACAAACTGTGGTCCGTTATCAGAGCAAATCTGCTCTGGCAAGCTGTTCCTGGCAAAAATGGTCCATAGAACTGCAATAGTTTTCTCCATGGTGGTGGAGGACATTTTGATCACCTCAGGCCATTTCGAGTGCACATCCACGGCTATTAAAAACATTGAGTCCATGAATGGACCAGCAAAATCAATATGCACCCATTGCCATGGAGATGAGGGCCACTCCCATGGGTGTAGAGGGGCATCTGGTGGTGCATTTTGGACCTTCTGGCATCCTGAGCAGCTCTTTGTCAGGTCCTCGATTTGCTGATCGATCCCCGGCCACCACACATAAGCACTAGCAAGACTTTTCATTTTCACCCCTCCCAGATGACCTTCTTAAAGCTCATTGAGCACTCTCTCCCTTAAATTGGGTGGAATTACCACTCGGGATCCACACATCAAGGTCCCCTGGCATACTGACAGCTGTTCTCTTCTGGATGAGAATGTTGGCAACAGTGAGTCGCCATGTGCTGGCCATCCCTTCACCATCAAATCATATACCCAAGACAGTGTCGGGTCTTTTCGGGTCTCCTTCTCTGTACCAGCGTTAGTTACTGGCAAGCATTCAATTATAGTCGAATGAAATATTTCGACAGGATCCACTGCTGGTGCTTCCTCCGCAGTAGGCAGTGGCAGGCGTGATAGTCCATCAGTGTTTCCATGCTGTTTCGTGCCCTTATACTCGATTTCATATTGGTGCGCCCCTAGGAAAAGGGACCATCTTTGTAGCCGTTGCGCAGTCATCACCGGAACGCTTTTCTTTGGATTAAAGATGGAGACAATTGGTTGGTGGTCAGTCAGCAAGGTGAACTTCTGCCCGTGCAGATAGTGATTGAACTTTTTCACTCCCCACACTAGGCTGAGGGCCTCCCTGTCAATCTGGGCGTGGTTACGCTCGGCTGAGGTTAGTGATCGTGACGCAAAGGCTTTTTGCCTCTCTGAGCCGTCCGAGAATTTGTGCGACAGCACCGCTCCAATGCCGTAGGGTGACGCATCACATGCCAACCGAATTGGTAATGCCGGGTTGTAATGGGCTGTGGTAAACCACTGTTGTTGTTGTTGTTGTTGTTGTTGTTGTTACACACTGTTGTACCTATGCATGCCTCAACATGTCTCGGCTGGCTCCACCCACAGGCCCAGGTATAAAGGTGATTGACCTGCAGCCCCCTGCCTTCTTGGAACCCAGTCAACCACGAGAGGCATGCTCTGTTCTTTGCTAATAAAAGCCTTTAGTTACTCTCTTAACTCTCAGTCTTTTATGAGTAATTGATAGCGCATCAATTTTATTAGCAAAAACAAAATGTCGACATTTGCTGAACAGCAGGCTGCTGCACCAAATGCTGAGCAACAGGAGCTGCTGCGAGCCCTCAGACCAACATGCCTGGACCTAGACCCCCAAGAAGCGGGTTCGGCTACCAGATTCGCGCATTGGCTGCGTTGCTTCGAGGCCTACCTGCAAGCCTCAACTGTGACCCTGGACGAAAACAAGTTGGAAATCCTGGCCTCAAAGGTGAGCCACCAAGTTTATACAATAATCCAGGACGCGACGACCTACGCGGCGGCTATCGGTCTGCTAAAAGGGCAATACGCACGCCCGGTAAATACGGTCTATGCCCGGCACCTCTTAAGATCCCGCAGACAGCAGCCCGGGGAATCGGTGGAGGCCTTCCTACGGGCACTACGGATACTCGGCCGAGACTGCGATTGCAAAGAAGCATCAGCCGCAGCACACACGGAGGGACTGATCCGAGATGCTTTCGTTGCGGGTCTAAGGTCCGACTACTCCCGGCAGAGACTGTTGGAAAAGGGAGAAATGGACCTGAGAAAGGCAGTGTCCCTCGTGCTCTTGCTCGACGCGGCCCACAGGAATATGGACGTCTTCTCCCCTAACCGCTCCGCAACGTGGACGCCACAACCTTGGGTCATGGGACCGCCACCTTCAACTGCTGCTGCGACGTCCAAGGCACAGAAATGTTATTTTTGTAGCCAGGCAAAACACCCCAGAGCACGCTGCCCGGCGAGAAACGCTACCTGCTCCGGCTGCGGGAAGAAAGGACACTATGTCAGCGCCTGCAAAGGTAAAACCGCTAACGCCAGCAGCGCTGCGTGCGAACCGTGGGGGCAGCCATCTTGTCCGCCATCTTGGGCTCCCCCAGCCGCGTGGGGATCGGGACCATGGGCGCCGCCATTTTGTCCGCCATCTCGGACGTCTCCAACTTCAACCACGGGGGACCCGGACTCAACCACCGCCTCATCTGACGACCACATCGACTCGCTCGACCATACGCTGGCCCCCGTGACGCTGGACCAATCTCTCCCTCATCAACTGTCCAGGTCCATGATGGACATTAAGGTAAACGGCCGCGCCACTACCTGCCTTTTTGACAGCGGGAGCACGGAAAGCTTTATCCACCCCGACACGGTGCGCAGTTACTCTCTCCCGGTACTGCCGACGCGACATCGGATATCTTTGGCTTCCAAAGCCCAGTCAGCGGACGTCGGTGGCTACGGTGTAGTGACCCTTTCAGTAAGGGGCACAGAATACAAAAAATTTAAACTCCTGGTCCTGCCCCATCTTTGCGCTGCCGTTCTACTGGGGTTGGATTTTCAGTGCAACCTTAAGAGTGTCACATTAGCGTACGACGGACCCCTCCCCCCACTCACAGTCTGCAGCCAGCAGCTTTTAAACCGCCCGCCGCGCACCATTTGCAGCCTCTCCACCCTTAAAGTCCCCCCCCACCTCCTTGTTCGCTAACCCCACCCGCGACTGTAAGCCCATCGCTACCAAAAGCAGGCGTTACAGTGCCGGGGATAGGAGCTTCATTAAATCCGAGGTAGCAAGACTCCTGAAGGAAGGGATTATTGAAAGTAGCACCAGCCCATGGCGAGCACAAGTGGTGGTAGTGAAGACTGGCGAAAAACAGCGCCTAGTTATTGACTACAGCCAGACGATCAATCGCTACACCCAGCTAGATGCATACCCACTCCCCCGCATATCTGACATGGTCAATCAGATAGCACAATACCGGGTGTTCTCGACGATTGATCTGAAGTCGGCATACCACCAGCTCCCCATCAGGGCTGAGGACCGCCAGTACACAGCTTTTGAAGCTGACGGTCGTCTCTACCACTTCCTCAGAGTTCCCTTCGGCGTCACCAACGGGGCTTCAGTCTTCCAACGGGAGATGGACCGGATGGTCGACCAGAACGCGCTCCAGGCCACTTTCCCCTATCTAGACAACGTCACCATCTGCGGCCGCGACCAGCAGGACCATGATGTTAATCTAGAGAAATTCCTCCATACGGCCCAGCGGCTGAACCTAACATACAACAAGGACAAATGTATGTTTCGTACCAAGCGCCTTGCCATTCTTGGCTGTGTAGTGGAGAACGGAGTCATCGGCCCCGACCCCGACAGGATGTGCCCCCTTATGGAGCTCCCCCTCCCCCACTGCCAAAAAGCACTGAAGAGATGCCTAGGGTTTTTCTCGTACTATGCTCAGTGGGTGCCCAACTATGCGGACAAAGCCAGACCCCTCATCAAGTCCACCTCCTTCCCCCTGACAGCAGAGGCCTGTGCAGCCTTCACTCTCATAAAAGGAGATATTGCGAAGGCCACAATGCACGCAGTGGATGAGTCCATCCCTTTCCAAATGGAGAGCGGTGCATCCGACTTTGCCCTAGCTGCAACCCTTAACCAGGCGGGGAGACCCGTGGCCTTTTTCTCAAGGACCCTCCAGGGCCCCGAGATTCGACACTCCTCTGTCGAAAAGGAGGCCCAGGCCATTGTGGAAGCTGTGCGACATTGGAAGCATTACCTGGCCGGAAAACGATTTACCCTGCTCACTGACCAGCGTTCAGTAGCTTTTATGTTTAATAATAAGCAGAGGGGCAAAATCAAGAACGACAAGATCTTGAGGTGGAGAATCGAACTCTCCACCTACAATTACGATATCTTGTACCGGCCCGGGAAACTCAATGAGCCCCCAGATGCCCTATCACGTGGTACATGCGCCAACGCGCAGGTCGATAGACTGAAGACCCTCCACAATGACCTCTGCCACCCAGGGGTCACCAGGTTTTTTCACTTCATCAAATCCCGTAACCTGCCCTACTCCATCGAGGAGGTCAGGACCATGACCAGGAACTGCCAAATCTGTGCCGAGTGCAAACCGCATTTTTATAGGCCAGACAGAGCAAGCCTGATCAAAGCCACGCGCCCCTTTGAACGGCTGAGCATCGATTTTAAAGGGCCCCTCCCCTCCTCCGACCGCAATGTGTACTTCCTCAACATAATTGATGAGTACTCCCGTTTCCCGTTTGCCATCCCTTGCTCAGACATGACCAGTACCACGGTCATTAAATGTCTGAATGACCTCTTCGCCTTGTTCGGTTTCCCTAGCTATATTCATAGCGACAGGGCCTCATCCTTTATGAGCGACGAACTCCGGCAGTACCTGCTCTCGAGAGGTATCGCTACAAGCAGGACCACCAGCTGCAACCCCCGGGGGAATGGTCAGGTGGAAAGGGAGAATGCGACGGTCTGGAAGGCAGTCCTTTTAAACTTGAAACCTAAGGGCCTTCCGACCTCTCGCTGGCAGGAAGTCCTCCCTGCGGCGCTCCATTCCTTTTGGTCACTGCTCTGTACAGCCACCGATGCTACCCCTCACGAGAGAATGTTCTCCTTCCCCAGGAAGTCCTACTGCGGAAGCACGTGAGGTCCCATAAGACGGACCCCCTGGTCGAGAGGGTGAGCCTCCTCCATGCCAACCCTCAGTATGCTTACGTGGTGTACCCGGACGGGCGGGAGGACACAGTCTCCATACGAGACCTCGCACCTTCGGGTGCTCCCGAAACACCTCCCTCGCCACCCACCACTACCCACGCCTACCCCCAGTACGCTTACGTAGCGTACCCGGACGGGCGGGAGGACACAGCCCCCACACGAGATCTAGCACCTTTGGGTGCCCCTGAAACACTGCCATTGCCATCCACCACTACCCACAACCCAACCCCGCTAGACGGCATGCCGCAGCCCCAGGACCCGTCATTGACCACCCAACCACTCAATGAGACGCCAGATTCAACGTTGGATGCTGCACCATCACTGCCGCCACCACGACGATCAGGACGGCATACAAGGTCACCTGATAGACTTACTTACACGAACCTTTAGTACACTTCACCCCGCCGGACTCAATTTTAAACAAGGGGTGAATGTGGTAAACCACTGTTATTGTTGTTGTTGTTGTTGTTGTTGTTGTTGTTACACACTGTTGTACCTATGCATGCCTCAACATGTCTCGGCTGGCTCCACCCACAGGCCCAGGTATAAAGGTGATTGACCTGCAGCCCCCTGCCTTCTTGGAACCCAGTCAACCACGAGAGGCATGCTCTGTTCTTTGCTAATAAAAGCCTTTAGTTACTCTCTTAACTCTCAGTCTTTTATGAGTAATTGATAGCGCATCATGGGCCAATACCTCTTTCGATGTGATTAGTGTTTTGCTCTTCTGGAAAGCTCGTCTACACTCATCACTCCACTTCCATGGCACCCCAGTTTGCAGTAGGGTGTTCTGTGGGTGTAGTATTGTAGACAAATTTGGCAAGAACTTATGGTAGTAGTTTACCAGCCCGAGGAACGACCTCAGTTGTGACACATTTTCCAGTGCTGGAGCCTTGACTACTGCCTCAATCTTCTCTGGGGACTTATGTAACCCCTCTTTATCGATAACGTGGCCACAATAGGAGATCTGTTTTCTAAAAAACTCGCATTTGGGGCGGTTAGCTCGGAGCCCATATTCCTGCAATCTAGTGAGCACCTGCTCCAGGTTGGCAAGGTGATCACTGTGACCAGGATGTCGTCCAAATAACACTGGGTCCCAGGGATCCCTTGCAGGACTTGTTCCATTGCCCTCTGCCAAATAGCCGGAGCTGATGCTACCCCGAATACCAGCCGGTTCTTTGGTAGAGACCTTTATGGGTGTTCATTGTGAGGTATTATTTTGATGCTTCTTCTACCTCCATTTGCAGATATGCCTAGGTCAGATCAATCTTAGTGAAGCATTTCCCTCCAGATAGCGAGGCTAAAATATCTTCAATCCGCGGAAGTGGATATTGTATGGTGTGAAGGATCGGGTTCACTGTTACCTTAAACTCCCCACAGATGCGAACCTTCATTGGTTCCCCAGGCGTGCTGCTCAACGACTTTTTCATCACAGGGACGATGGGTGTAGCCCACTCGCTCCAGTCTACCTTGGACAGTACACCTGAACGTTCCAGACTCTCCAGCTCTGCTTCGACGGCTGGGCAGATTGCATAAGGTACCGGTCTGGCCTTAAAAAATTTTGAGCTTGCGTTTTCTTCAATTTTAATCATCGCTGTCATGCCTTTTAGTGTTCCGAGTCCTTGCTGGAACACTTCTTTTGCGTCAGTTAGGATCTTTGACAGTCGCCCAGGTGTGACGTCATCATCCTTTTTGTCAGCCACAGTCAGTGCCTGTATGGAATGCCAATCTAGCTGTATCTTCCGGATCCATTCACATTCTAGTAGTGGTGGTCCATTTTTGGTGTTTCCTTGCCGTTATATATAACGTTCACCCTTATTTTTCCTTTGGGGTAGACTTTTTGCCCCGTGTACGTCTTCAAGACAATCTTTGTATCTCTCAAGGGTATATGTGAGAATAGCCGCTTGTAGTCCCTTCGGTTTATGACTGTTAGGGCTGATCCTGTGTCCAATTTCATTTTCACTTGGACTCCTGCTATCTTGAGCGTGACCCAGATAGTTTGGTGATCCTCCGTTTTGATCACATTATGTAGTTTCAGACAACCCAGCTCCTTGCTTCCGGAGTCTGTATCACTCTTCTGTTCATCTGAACTACTCTCCGTCACCTTATGTACCTTCTTGTACTTCTCCTGTGGAGATTTCTTGCTGCTGGTTTTCTTTCCCGACCTGCAGACTCTTGCTATGTGTCCTACTTTTCCACACTGTCTGCACACTTTGTCCTTGAACCAGCAATCATTATGGTCATGTGTTGTTCTGCCACAGCGATAGCACTTCACTGTTCCGTATGACATTTCATTTGTGCCATATTCTTGTGGTCTCTGTTGTATCTCTGCAGCACCCCGTGCTGCTGCTTCGTGTGATACTGCAATGCTGAAAGCCTTGTCCAGCGTAAGATCCTTTTCTGATAGAAGCCGTTTCTGGGTTCCTTCACTTTGAAGCCCACACACAAACTTGTCCCTTAAAGTATCTGCTAGTCCCGTTCCAAACTGGCAGTGTTTCGCTAGCTTGTGCAGTTCCATTAAATACTCAGCATTACTTTCATCTTTATGCTGGTTCCTTTTGTGAAACTTAAATCTTTCTGCTATCAGCAGCGGTGTGGGGTTTAAGTGGTCCTGTAGGATTGACACTATGTTTTCAAAATCCTTTTCTACTGGCTTCTCTGGGGTTACTAGGTTTCGTAGTAAGCCATACGTTTTTGCACCCATTGAATTCAACAATACCAGCGTTTTCTTGTCATCTGGCACTTCATTCACCTTGCAGTATACTTCTATGCGTTCGACATATGTCGTCCAATCTTCGACTTCATTGTCGAACGCTGTGATACTGCCACTCTTCGGCATTTTTGGGTGTTGTTAGACTGGCTTAAAATGGAGTCTCCCGCGCTTTCCTTTCTTCCCCGCTGCAGCTTAAAATGGCGTCTCCGGCGCTGCTGCCAACGCCGCTCTCGGCGGTCCTCGTGGCAAATGGCGACGCCCTGTGGGTTTTGTGCGCTGCTCCTGCGCTGCTGCCAATGCCGCTCTCTGCGGTCCTCGTGGCAATGGCAGCGCCTCGCGTTTTCCTGCTCGCCTCTCTCCCCCGTTGACGCTGCTCGGCCCTTGACCACCGGCTGCGCTCTGCTCTCTCTCGTCTCTCTCCCCCGTTGACGCCGCTCGGTCCTGAACACTGGCTGCACCCTGTGCGCTCTGCCCTCTCTCTCTCCCCCGTCAACGCTGCTCGGCCTTTTTCTGTGCCGCTCGGTCAGGCTTTTGCCTGCCATTGTCCGGGATGGGTCTGCGCAGTACCTGTTGCCTGCCCGTTTTGCTGGACCACCGTGACTGGAAAGCCAAACCTGGCTCTCGACAGCCTCCCCTGCGATGCTCAAATCTCCGCTGGATGACTGGGTGGTTGCCCGTGGTCGACGCCTGTGCTTCTGGACTTGACCTTCTTCCACTGTTCTCCAGGAGCGAATCCCTGGGAGGTGATGCAGAGTTGCAGGTTCGGTTCGAATCTGCGTCGTCGCCAATGTTATGTCCATGTATCTTAATGTTGTGTCCTTCAATAATCAGACAACAGACTGCAGGGAACAATTCAACAGATGTTTACTGAATGAGGGTTACTCTAGAATTAACTGTACAGATCACTACTCAGGGTTTATATACAGGTGTGGTCACTGCCGGTACTACAGTATACAGGAGCTGTAAAAAGTAGTTCTCTCCCTTAAGGTATATATACATTACATACATTACAGTCTCAATCTGAGATGCGATAGAGCTCATGGAAGAGAGTGGGAGGGAGGCTTATGTATTAAAGATAGATCAAGAGAAAGCCTTTGATAGGGTCTCTTATGAGTTTTTATTGAAGGTTTTGGAAGCATTTGGTTTCAAGGAAAATTTCATTCAGTGGATAAGGATTTTTTATTCAAACATATTTAGCTGTGTTAAATGTAATGGTTTTTTATCCAAGTATTTTCCGATACAGAGATCAGTGAGACAGGGTTGTCCCCTGTCCCCACTGCTGTACACATTGGTAGCAGAACCATTAGGTTACATGATGCGAAAGAAACAAGGTGTAGTTGGGACTGTGGTCCCCAGTTCTGGGCTGGTGTCGGTGATACACCAATATGCAGATGACACAACCTTAACATTGAGAAATGGGGAGTCAGTGAGGAAAGTTATGGATGTAGTGGAGGAATATTGTAGAGCTTCAGGAGCCAAAGTGAATTATAGTAAGTCCCAATGCCTGGTTGCAGGGAGGGGTAGGGAGGAATGGTTGGGGGAATGTCCCGTTAAGGTGGTGGAGGTTTTGAAAGTTCTGGGGGTGCATATGGGGTGCACGAAAGACAGGGAAGAAGTGGATCGCTTAAATTGGGAACCAAAGGTTATGAAAATTAAAACGATTTTGGGAAGATGGGAAAGAAGGTGGTTGAAAGTGCAAGGAAGAGCGACAGTGGTGTCTGCTCTCCTGCTATCTAAGCTATGGTACTTATTGACGGTGGAGGATATTCCTGAGTGGGCGGAAAAGTCCATCTGAGAGGCTTGTGTGAGGTTTTTATGGGAAGGGAAACCAGCCTTGGTGGCTTACAATACCATCATTGGACGGAGAAATCAGGGAGGACTCAATTTCCCAGATATTGATTTGAAGAAAAAATCCTTTAGAATCAAATGGGTGAAGAGATTTCTTCAGAAGTCAAATACAAGTTTTTGGAAGAGTTGTTTTGAGCATTTTTAAAAATGAAGTGGGATAGGAGGGCAGGGGATATTGTATATGGAATACAATAATATGTTTTTGAAATCGATTAAGCTTCTCCCTAGGTTTTATAAGGGGGTTCACACATAGACACAGAAACCCCACAGTGCAGATGGAGGCCATTTCGGCCCATCGAGCCTGCACCGACACATATCCCACCCGATCCCTGTAACCCCTACACCAACACATATCCCACCCTATCCCCGTAACCCCACGTATTTAATCCCCCTAACACTAAGGGTCAATTTATCATGGCCAATCAACCTAACTTGCACATCTTTGGACTGTGGGAGGAAACCGGAGCACCCGGAGGAAACCCACGCAAACACGGGGAGAATGTACAAACTCCACACAGACAGTCGCCCGAGGCCGGATTCGAACCCGGGTCCCTGGTGCTGTGAGGCAACAGTGCTAACCACTATGCCACCGTGCTGCCCGGTTGTAGAGACTTGGGCCCAATTTTTAAAAAGTGTGCAGTTTATGCCCAAGGGGGCTGAGGAATTTTTAGAACAGCCCTTATTTTTGAACAGGTGGGTCAACATCGAAGGAGAGGTTTTATTTAATCAAGCTTTTATAAAAGCTGGGATTGTATCTGTGAAAGATGTATTATACGAGGTAATTCCAGGTTGGTTGCCGGAAACGATAGTGAGGGACATGGTGTGGGAGGAGGATCAGGAGGTAGAGGAAAAAGCAATAGGTATCATGTATGAGAAGATTGTGAGGGCAATGCCACAGGATTGGATGGAAGAAATAAATGCGCAAATCTCCAAAGGAAGTAAAATGCGTCCTGCTTTTCCAAGCTTTGTACTGGAGAAAGGGGGAGAGTTGGTCCAATTTGACAACTGTAATACTCGTGATTTCTATGAGATATTTAGAGAATGGAGATTCAAGACACCTGCTGGTCAGGAGTTTTGGCAGAGTATATACCCACAGCTGGACTTCAACAGGATTTGGAAGGGAGTGTGGGCGAATTTTAAATGTCTAGAGTGGATTGAACTGGATTTCAAATTGGCTCATAACTGGATTTTTACCATGACGGTCTTGTGCAAGATTGGGCGAGTGGAGGCGGCAACTTGCCCAATGTGTGGGACACGGGATGAGACTCTGTCCCATTTACTGGTGTTATGTCCGCAGTTAAATCACTTTAAGTACTATGTTCGACAGTTGTGTGAAGCTTTTTTGCTGGGTGGGGACCGAACAGCGAGAATGGGAATCCCGTGGGACTCAATTTTGAGATGGGGATTGCAGGAGAGTCTGCCTGAGTCTAGCGGAGCGGCAATTCATTTAATGTTCAGTTTGGCTAGATTCGTGATTGTGCAAAGAAGGAATGGGCTGTTTTTTAAGGGGAGGAGAATCAATCTAAAAGAGTATTTTAAATATAAGCTAAAAGATCATTATAAGGCTCTGTGAATGTTTTATTCAGAAAGGAATTTAAGGATAATATTTTACAACCAATTTTTAAAGTACAATCGATTAATATATGTTACAGGAGACAAATTAAACTTTAGGTTTTGATGTTAAAGTGTGGTGGCGGATTGGCTGTGCAGAGCGGCGGAATTGATTTGTATCATACAATGAAATGATCAAGATGTTGTAAATGTTCTTAATGTTCAATAAAGTATATTTATTTTTTAAAAAGTGGGTAGCAGTCTCGCCTCTGAGTCAGAAGGTTATGGGTTCAAGTCCCACTCCAGAGACTTGAGCACAAAAATCCAGGCTGACACTCCCAGTGCAGTGCTGAGGGAGTGCTGCACTGTCGGAGGTGCCATCTTTTGGATGAAACTTTAAAACTGAGGCCCCGTCTGCTCTCTCAGGTGGACTTAAAAAACAATCCCATGGCAACTATCAGAGGTGGTGCCAGAGGACTGGAGAATTGCAAATGTTACACCCTTGTTCAAAAAAGGGTGTAAGGATAAACCCAGCAACTACAGGCCAGTCAGTTTGACCTCGGTAGTGGGGAAACTTTTAGAAACAATAATCCAGAACAAAATTAACAGTCACTTGGACAAGTGTCGATTAATTAAAGAAAGCCAGCATGGATTTGTTAAAGGCAAATCGTGTTTAACTAACTTGAGCGAGTATTTTGATAAGGTAACAGAGAGGGTTGATGAGGGTAATGCGGTTGACGTGGTGTACATGGATTTCCAAAAGGTGTTCGACAAAGTGCCACATAATAGGCTTGCCAGTAAAGTTGAAGCCCATGGAATAAAAGGGTCAGTGGCAGCATGGATACCAAATTGGCAACGTGACAGGAAACAGAGAGTGGTGGTGAATGGTTGTTTTTCGGACTGGAGGAAGGTACACAGTGGTGTTCCCCAGGGGTCGGTTCTAGGACCACTGCTTTTCTTGATATATATTCATGACTTGGACTTGTGTGTACAGGGCACAATTTCAAAATTTGCAGATGACACAAAACTTGGAAGTATAGTGAACAGTGAGGAGGATAGTGATAGACTTCGAGAGAACATAGGCTGGTGGAATGGGTGGACACGTGGCAGATGAAATTTAACGCAGAAAAGTGCAAAGTGATACATTTTGGTAGGAAGAACGAGGAGAGACAATATAAACTAAAGGGTAAATCCTAAAGCGGGTGCATGAACAGAGAGACCTGGGGGTATATGTGCACAAATCGTTGAAGGTGGCTGGGGGATCCTGGGCTTCATGAATAGAGGTATAGAGTACAAAAGCAAGGAAGTTATGATGAACCTTTATAAAACACTGGTTCGGCCTCAACTGGAGTATTGTGTCCAATTCTGGGCACCGCACTTTAGGAAGGATGTGAAGGCCTTAGAGAGGGTGCAGAAAGGATTTACAAGAATGATTCCAGGGATGAGGGACTTCAGTTTTGTGGATAGGCTGGAGAAGCTGAGGTTGTTCTTCTTACAGCAGAGAAGGTTGAGAGGAGATTTGATAGAATTGTTCAAAATCATGAGGGGTCTAGACAGAGTAGAGAGAGAGAAACTGTTCCCATTGGCAGAAGGGTCGAGAACCAGAGGACACAGATTCAAGGTGATTGGCAGAAGAACCAAAGGCAACATGAGGAAAAACTTGTTTACGCAGCGAGTGGTTCGGATCATCGACCTGAAACGTTAACTCTGTTTCTCTCTCCACAGATGCTGCCTGACCTGCTGAGTATTTCCAGCATTTTCTGTTTTTATTTCAGACTCAGTGACACCTAGTTTAGCTGTACAATCATCCATTGAACCAGATTTTTGCCCATTTGCCTTTGCCGTAGTGAATTTAAACCAACCAGCCATTGTGTAAAACCGCTTTTTATAATCTCATCCCCTTCCTATAGCAGAGGAATAGTGTAGGACATATTTTTTTTCAAAACACAGAACGCTACCTTTAGACACTGATGCCAGTGCATGACGTGCTATGAGAAAACCATGGGTTCCATTCAGTTGTGGAACAGATGGCGTTTCCATGCTGAGTGGAATTGCGAGCACTCACTGTAGGAGCACACTAACCTTCCCCACCTGTGCAAAGCTAATCAGACCCTAATGAACACATTTGGAGCAGCCTGGGTTTCATTAATCCCAGTCGGAATTGGCCTGCAGGTACAAGACAGTCTCAAAGGACTGTGTAAGCAGTGAAAAAAACAAGAGACCTTTCGATACTATGCCTAATTAAATAACGCATTTCTTCTCTCTCTCGGAACCGCTTTTAGACTTTTAGAAGGTGTTTTATAACAATCACATTCAGCAAATAAATGGTGTGAAACATTTAATACTTAACACATGCTTAAAACTCACAAAACCCTCTCTTAAAATAAAATTGCACGTTTACATTCCTTAATTTGCATCCAACATCTCGGCTTGTTTGCCTATCCTTTTTTTGTTTGCTGATGTTATTCATTTTAGCGCAATACTTCATAGCCGGGGATTTCCGATGCTGATCCGACTGCTAATTGCTTGCGATATGCAATTTTACGTTTTAAAATGGAAATGCGTGCTCTCCGGAGATTACAGAGCGGGAATTTCCGTTGCTGGTAACAGTGAATGAATGCTTACTCTATTGTCGCTCCTCGGTCCAGTATATTAGCGGAGGTGCTAACCTAAAACAGGTTCAAATTTCCATTAAAAAATAGCAGACACAGAAATGTCACGTTAACACGCTAACTGTCCATCGGCTAAATTCGCCGGTGATCATTCCTAAATTCACATAAAAATACTTGGAAACAATCTTTCATACTTGCTGTTAACCATAATTTGTCTGAAATCAAAGGCACTGGACTGGTTTCATTTAAAAACCATTCTCAACTCTTGAAGGCAAAACACGTCTTTTTTTTAAGCCTTTCTCTTTAAAGGAAAGAGATTTGGAATTATGTTCCCTGCTCACACTTTGTGCCGTTGGTAAACTCTCCCGCAGGATCCTGCCTACGATTGTGGCCGTCAGCTTTAGGCTTTTTTTTGCAATTCTGGCCATTGCACTGATATCATTTAGACAGAAGCAAGATTGGCCAAAAACTGGCTCACATTTTCAGTTCTTTTATGTATAATGCAAGCCTGCTGCTAAAAATACTGCACAGTATAAAAATGCAGTACAAAGTATTCTCAGGTACTTATAAAGAAATTTTTATGATTTCTTTCAAACTTTGCCAATTCCAATAATTGTGTAAATGGGCAACTGGAACACAAAAATGGAAATTAATAAGCAATGTGGTACAATATTTACAACATTAGATCTGCCTTGGGCAATACTATTAAAGCTTAAAGTCCTATTAGCAGATCTGCTTGGGTCTAGTGCTGCAAAGGATGTCATTGGCTCCAATTCTTTGAACTTTTGAAAAAAATGTCCCGCCATCTTCTCTTTCTGAGAACTGAAGCACCTCCTTAACACTTTGATGTCCTCTTCAAAAGATTCGGTTAATGTTCTACTTCGGGAGGGAAGTGAAAGATTAACTTATGGTTGCCTTTAAACAAAGAGAATGTTGATTGTTTAATGGTCGGCAATGTATTAGTTTGTATTTTTAAATAGGAAGATAGGAACAGGAGGAGGCCATTCGGCCCCTCGAGCCTGTTCCGCCATTCAATGAGATCATGGCTGATCTGTTTCCCAACTCCATCCACCTGCCTTGGTTCTGTATCCATAGAAGGATGTTCTTGCCATGGAGGGAGTGCAGCGAAGATTCACCGGACTGATACCTGGGATGGCAGGAATGACGTATGAAGTGAGATTGGGTCGATTAGGCTTGTATTCGCTGGAGTTTAGAAGAATGAGAGGGGATCTCATTGAAACTTATAAAATTCTAACAGGACTAGACAGACTAGATGCAGGAAGGATGTTCCCGATGGCGGGGGAGTCCAGAACCAGGGGTCACAGTCTAAAGATAAGGGGTAAGCCATTTACGACAGAGATGACGAGGAATTTCTTCACCCAGAAAGTGGTGAACCTGTGGAATTCTCTGCCACAGAGGGCAGTAGAGGCCAATTCATTAAATATATTCAAGAAGGAGTTGGATATATTTCTTAAGGCTAAAGGGATCAAGGGATATGGGGAGAAGGCAGGGACAGGGTACTGAATTTGGATGATCAGCCATGATCTCATTGAATGGCGGAGCAGGCTCGAGGGGCCGAATGGCCTACTCCTGCTCCTATCTTCTATGTTTCTATGTTTCTATCCCTTAATACCCTTGCCTAACAAAAGTACTGCAAAAGAGAAAATGATAAATAATATACTGAACATTACATAGCAACAGTTTCAGGCCAGAGAAGACCTTCGGTCCATCGAGCCCGCCGAACCCCAATGTTCCCATGGTGCATTTCTAATCATCCCGAATCCCATTTGTTGGCCAGAACTTGTCTAAATCCTTTCTGAAACTCATTAAGGTTTCTTGTTCCACCGCTAGTGTGAGTAATCTGTTCCACAAACTCACTGCCCTTTTAGTAAGAAGGTTTGCTGCAATTCCTATTTTCTTTTGTTGGCCTTAAATTGTAAATACGACCCCTTGTGCTTAAAGTCTGTACACGGCAGAAAAGCTTAATAGGATCTGATATATCCAAACCTTTCCAAATTTTGGACAGTTTTATCATATTAAACATTAAATGGGAAAGACATTGCATATTATTACAAAGCAAACTATTCTCCATAATTTAGTTCTTTTTTAATTGAGATTCCAAGGCACCAGTGTGGGACACCAGCAAGATCATAGAATCATAGAATGATACAGCACAAAGGGAGGCCATTCGGCCCATCGTGCCTGTGCCGGCTCTTTGAACGAGCTCTCCAATTAGTCCCACTCCCCCGCTCTTTCCCCCGCAGCCCTGTGAATTTTTTCTTTTCAATTATTTTCAAGATGGAAAAGAATAAAAAAGACATGGCAAATCAGGAAGAAACGTACTTCAAACCTTGGCTTTAAGAGTCTGATGGCTGTAGGGAAGAAAGGCTGAGGGAAGGGAAGGGATTCCCAGTTTTGAGCAGGATCGTGAGGACTCCTGGCTTCAGCACAGTGAAGGTTTGGGAAGGAGACTGTTTTCTGAGCTTAGAAGGAGCAATAGAGAAAAATTCAAAGCGGCATTGTTTGACTAAATGGGATAATTTATTCTTCAGTAATCTTCTTGAAATGGATAAAAAATATTATGACAAGCCTCAAAGGCTGTCAAAGGAAGCCTTGTGTTTATACGGCACCTTGTCGCGCCACTCAGTGTCAGCTGTGCCTCCACGGGCAGCACCCTCGCCTCTCAGTTGGAAGGCTGTGGGTTCTTAGTCCCATTCCAGAGACTTGACCACAGAAATCGAGGCTGACACTCCCAGTGCGGTACTGAGGGAGCGCCGCACTGTCGGAGGTGCCGTCGTTCGGATGAGACGTTAAACCGAGGCCCCGTCTGCTCTCTCAGGTGGACGTAAAAGATCCCATGGCACTATCTCGAAGAAGAGCAGGGGGAGTTCTCCCCGGTGTCCTGGTCAATATTTATCCCTCAATCAGCATCACTAAAACTGATTATCTGGTCATTATCACATTGCTGTTTGTGGGAGCTTGCTGTGCGCAAAGTGGCTGCTGTGTTTCTTGCATTACAACAGTGACTCCTCTTCAAAAAGTGTTTCACTGGCTGTAAAGTGCTGGTGGTCGTGTGGTCTGGGAAGGCGCTACAGAAATGCAAGTCTTTTTTTCTTTCACTCAGACACATCTCCAAGCACGTCACGAATCACCCCCCCCCCCCCCCCCACCGTGTGGGAAAAACACCGGGGGCCATGTGCCACACAGCAAGATCCCAGAAACAACAATGAGATAAATGAGCAGATAATCTGATTTTGGTGGCGCTGGTTGAGGGGTGAATGTTGGCCCGGGGCACCGGGAGAACTTCCCCTGCTCTTCTTTGACCATTGCCGTGGGACCTTTAAGATCCACCTGAATGATGGGACTCGGCAGTCGGGGGCCTCGGCGTAACGTCTCGACCGAAGGATGGCACCTCTGACAATGCAGTGCACGCTCCCCGCTGCCCTGGAGTGTCAGCTTAGATTCTATGCTCAATTCCTGGGGTGCAGCCTGAGCTCACAACACTCTGACTAAGCGGTGAGAGTGCCCCCCGCTGAGAAAAAGATTAGCATGCGACCTAAATGGAGAGTCTGTTCATTTATTTTTAGTTTTTTTAACTTGCCAGTTGCCTCTCCTCTCATTCTTTCTGCGGGGCACAACCTTCTCTCTGCCATCCATCATCTGGTGTTACAACCAAGTGGCTATCGTTGATGGTGAACGTTGGCAGGCTATTCAACTGCAGGAGGAATTAGAACCAAGCCCACATTTGATATGTATGAGTTTTTAGTTAGTGATCAGATGCAGCAACCCCAGAAAACGTTCCCCTCCTTATCTAACGGGTGGGAAAAGCAATTGCAGTGTCCCACTGCCACCACCAGGGTGTCAGCCATGGATCACCGCGCGCATTCGTGCCTTTGAGCCAGAAGCTGGCAGTACAACAGCAACTTGCATTTATATAGCGCCTTTAATGCAGTAAGACGTCCCAGGGTGCTTCACAGGAGCGTTAGCAAACAACATTTGACACCGAGCCACATAAGGAGATACCTGGACAGGTGGCCAAACGCTTGGTCACAGAGTTAGGTTTTAAGGAGCGTCTTAAAGGAGGAAAGAGAGGCGGAGAGGTTTAGGGAGGGAATTCCAGAGCTTAGGGCCCAGGCAGCTGAAGGCACGGCCGCCAATGGTGGGGCGATTAAAATCGGGGAAGAGCGAGAGGCCAGAATTGGAGGAGCGCAGAGATCTCGGAGGGCAGTGCTGAGGGAATGCTGCGCTAACGATCAGTGGCACTGCAATGAATTGACAGAAGTTGAGCTTCCCCGGGCAGGACAGATCCCGTCAGTTTATCATCCATCTCTTGAGACAGAACATTTGATCCCAATGAAGTTTTCATCGAGCAGTCTTGTACTGACCTGGTTAAACATACCGAGGAGAGAATTACAACTCAAGCCCTATCGTTACAAGTTGCGGGCCCTCACAGTGCAGCGGTCAGCTCACTTGAGAAAATATTTAACATCCTCCCAGTAGCCAATTTGCGCACAGCAAGATCCCACAATCAGCAATGAGATAAATCACCAGATAATCTGTTTCAGTGATGTTAGTTGAGGGATAAATATTGGCCACAGGACACCGGGGAGAACTCCCCTGCTTTTCTTTGAAACAGTGCCACGGGATCTTTTACGTCCACCTGAGAGAGCAGACGGGGCCTCAGTTTAACGTCTCATCCGAAAGACGGCACCTCCGACAGTGCAGCACTCCACTGGAGTGTCAGCCTAGCTTTCTGTGCTCAAGTCCCTGGAGTGGGACATGAACCCACAACCGTCTGACTCAGAGGCGACTACTGAGCCACAAAGACACTTTGAATTGTCCTTTATCTCACGCAGTCTGAGGGAGGATCCAGTTGTTTTTTAATATATTTGTCTCTGATAAGCTGCAGCTATTTCTGTCCGGATGGTCACACAGCAAGAGGTCTGTACCAGGACCGGCTTCTGAGATGGTGGAGTCTTGCCTGCCAACCACAATTATCGGCAAATCACAGCCAACCTGCAGCACGGAGCGAACCTGGAAAATCAGCCCTCCTTTGTTCATCTGGAGGAAATCACTTTTCAAACCAGTGATTTTATGAAATAACAGCCAGTAATTTCCGATCGGAGGTTTCCTGCGTGCGGAGGCCTCCTATCAGAAAAAAATCTACGCTCTTACCCGAGGGCTCCCGATCCTGGGCCTCTCCACAGTCGAAATGCGCAGGGCCCAAGTATCCTGGGGGCGCAGGCGGTTCACAAGCGTCCCTGGGATCACGTGGGCCAGGCCAGCCAATAGGAGAAGGGAATCACCCTTCATACACTTGACAGATAGACCTGTCAAATATATGACTGGAGATCACCCCAACAACACATCAAAACATTAAATACGTTTTTTTTAAAACCATTACGTTTTTAAAATTAGTTAAAATTACATTAGATTAAATATTTTAAACAAAAATGTAATTTTTTGAAAAAAATAGTTCAAGTTTTTTACGGGGCTATAAATAAACTTTCCTTTTTAAAAGTACTTTTAAATGATAAAAGAGTGAAATTTAAAAAAAAACTTTTTTATACTCTTATGCTGGTAAAAGCAGGCCTTACGCTGCTTTTACCAGGCGTAAGATTTCTAAGGGTTTTGAGCGGGCGGAGGTTCTGCAGAAAGCGGAACTCTCCCCCTCCGCGGAGGCCCTTCTCCAGGGCAGCCGTCCGATCTGTCAAGGGGATTCTCGACAGATTGGAAATGCCGGTTTTCAGCGCATGTACTTCGCACAACTGAAACCGGCATTTCCGATGTCCCTACGGGTGTGTACATGGCCCGTACCCACCCGTAGGGATTGGAATATCCGGGCCATTCGTGTTGTTACTTTCACATTTTTATATGCTGCCCTTCCTGCCATATAGTTGAAAAGGAAACATTTTCAGGGCCTATGGGGAAAGAGCGGAACAGTGGGACTAATTGGAGAGCTCTTTCAAAGAGCTGGCACTGGCATGATGGGCCGAATGGCCTCCTCCTGTGCTGTGTGAGTCTACGATTCTAATTCTAATGCCCAACCAGCAACATTTTGAAGTGGTAATAAGCGAGTGATGGCAAATTCATGTATGGACGACACGTTCCAAACTCCAAGCTGCAGCAATACCTTCAGCTGTGCCACTAGTGCCATGGGAGTGTGATTCCATGACTCTATGTCAAGGTAGCAATTTTCAATCAACGACATTCGCTGCCAAGTACTCAACAGGCGAATGACTACAATAAAACAGCACACACACAGGTCTGCAGTGTGCGACCCCATCCTACACAAACTTCACCAATCAGAGTTGTTATGCTGTGCTCTGTCAGCCCATAGGTGAGGAGACAGGTGACCTCAGGAAGTGTAATGATCAATAACATGTCATTCTATAGTGGACACTAGGTGGAGCCGTAGAGCTGTGTAGAGCTGTATATAGCTGTATGTATAAGACTACACTACCCAGCGGTATGTATATTAAGACTACATTACCCATGAGGCACTAGGCTACCCACAAGGCAACAGTCAAGATGGAAGCCTCTACAGATACTGTACCTAGTCCACATGGGCTCAATAAAGTGTCTAGCAAAAGCTAGCTGTGTTCATAATAAGAATGTCTATTTATTAATGAACATAAGAGAAGTGCCAAAGGTTTTCCTGTCTCCAGACAGGAGGCAGTGTGCTTTACTGAGCAGTGATCTTCCTGCGCCCTGAAAGGATCAGTAACAGGATTGTTCGGCAGCACCTCCCAAACTCGCGACCTCTTCCACCTGGAAGGACAAGGGCAGCAGGCGCATGGGAACACCATCACCTCCAAGTTCCACCTCCAAGTCACACACCATCCTGACTTGGAAATATATCGGCCGATCCTTCATCGTCGCTGGGTCAAAATCCTGGAGCTCCCTCCCTAACAGCACTGTGGGAGTATCTTCACCACACGGACTGCAGCGGTTCAAGAAGGTGGCTCACCACCACCTTCTCGAGGGCAACTAGGGATGGGCAATAAATGCCGGCCTTGCCCGTATCCCATGAATACATTTTTTAAAATCACTTTCTAATTAGATCTCCAAAGCTCACAGCCACCGACCTACAATCAAAATATGACACTCACACATTCTCACACACACTCTCACACTCACTCACACTGACTCTCACACACACACTCACACTCACTTACACTGACTCTCACACACACACTCACACACACTCTCAGACCCTCTCACACACACACCCTCTCACACACACACTCTCTCACACACACACTCACACTCACACACACTCTCAGACCCTCTCACACACACACTCTCTCACACGCACACTCACACTCGCTTACACTGACTCTCACACACACACTCACACTCACACACCCTCTCACACCCTCTCACACCCACACTCTCTCACACACACAATCACACTCACTCACACTGATTCTCACATGCACCCACACTCACACACACACTCACACACACACACACACTCATACTGACTCTCTCACACACACACACTCACACACACTCTCACACTCACTCACACTGACTCTCACACACACTCTCACACACACACACAGATATCTAAAACCATTGCATCCAATGGTTTACTAGTGTTAAAGCTGTTGGAAAGGTGCAGTGTGATGAACCAGCCATCAGAGGGCAGCAGTTAGCTTCAGCAGTGCGCGACCGAACTAAAAACCACAAATACTGGAAAGATAATGGCCCGGATTTTGTATTAGGAAAAATGGTAAGGTGTCCAGGACAAAGCTGCCCACTTGATTGTCACCCCATCCAGCACCTTAAACATTCACTCCCTCCACCACCGGCGTACCGTGGCTACAGTGTGTACCATCTACAAGATGCACTGCAGCAACTCGCCAAGGCTCCTTCGGCAGCACCTCCCAAACCCGCGACCTCTTCCACCTAGAAGGACAAGGGCAGCAGGCGCATGGGAACACCACCACCTCCAAGTTCCCCTCCAAGTCACACACCATCCTGACTTGGAAATATATCGGTCATTCCTTCATCGTCGCTGGGTCAAAATCCTGGAACTCCCATCCCTAACAGCGCTGTGGGAGCACCTTCACCACACGGACTGCAGTGGTTCAAGAAGGCGGCTCACCACCACCTTCTCGAGGGGCAACTAGGGATGGGCAATAAATGCTGGCCTTGCCAGCGACGCCCACATCCCGTGAATGAATTAACAAGTGCATACAAAATGCTACTAAAAATAGGCAAAAACAATTATGAATGAAGGGCCCACCACTAAATAAGGCAAGTAAGAGAAATAATCTTCAGGTAATAATTGAGCAGAAAGGACTTGGCACAAAGTAGGAGGGTGAACGTTGCTTCCTGTCATTCTGGGCCAACAGCCATATTGAAACCTTCAGGCCCTCAAAATTTAAGAACAAACCAACAAATAATAAATATAACGACAAATGGCGCCGAGTTGCTTGGAATTTGAAGATTTGAGTTGCCAAGTGCTCAAGAGACACATATGGCAACAGTTGCAAAAGCAAGTAAAATATTAACCTGCTCAAAATTACAAAGGATTTGACGAGCAGAAAGCTATTGCCAGTGGCCAGTGTGTCGGCAACTAGAGAGGCACAACATCAGAGCTGGGGGAGAGGTTATGAGAGCTTTTTGATGCAGGGTCTTGTTAGGACAGAAACTGTAGGTGAAGCAGAATCTAGAACTGCTTTTAATAAGAATAGACGGGTATTTGAAAGAAACCTTTTAAAGGGTGTGAAGAAAAGGGCAGGAGATGATGGGTCTAAATGGATCGCTCGTTCACAGAATCAGCACAGGCGCGAAGGGCCGAATGGATCCTTGTGTGCTGCCAAATTCTGATTGATCAGAACACAAGGGAATACAAATTCAAGGTGAAAATGACACATTGTAAAGCATTAGCGAATCACACGACAGCTTGAGCTGTGGCTCAGTGGGTAGCACTCTCTCTCGGCTCTGAGTCAGAAGGTTGTGGGTTCAAGTCCCACTCCAGAGACTTGAGCAAACAAACCTAGGCTGACACTCCCAGTGCAGTACTGAGGGAGCGCTGCACTGTCGAAGGGGCAGTACTGAGGGAGCACCGCACTGTCGGAGGGGCAGTACTGAGGGAGAGCTGCACTGTCGGAGGGGCAGTACTGAGGGAGCGCTGCACTGTCGGAGGGGCAGTATTGAGGGAGAGCTGCACTGTCGGAGGGGCAGTACTGAGGGAGTGCTGCACTGTTGGAGGGGCAGTACTGAGGGAGCGCTGCAATGTCGAAGGGGCAGTACTGAGGGAGCGCTGCACTGTCGGAGGGGCAGTACTGAGGGAGTGCTGCACTGTTGGAGGGGCAGTACTGAGGGAGCGCCGCACTGTTGGAGGGGCAGTACTGAGGGAGCACTGCACTGTCGGAGGGGCAGTACTGAGGGAGCGCCGCACTGTCGGAGGGGCAGTACTGAGGGAGTGCTGCACTGTCAGAGGGGCAGTACTGAGGGAGTGCTGCACTGTTGGAGGGGCAGTACTGAGGGAGCACTGCACTGTCGGAGGGGCAGTACTGAGGGAGCGCTGCACCGTCGGAGGGGAAGTACTGAGGGAGCACTGCACTGTCAGACGGGCAGTACTGAGGGAGCACTGCACTGTCGGAGGGGCAGTACTGAAGGAGCACTGGACTGTCGGAGGGGCAGTACTGAGGGAGCGCTGCACCGTCGGAGGGGTAGTACTGAGGGAGCACTGCACTGTCAGACGGGCAGTACTGAGGGAGCACTGCACTGTCGGAGGGGCAGTACTGAAGGAGCACTGCACTGTCGGGGGGCAGTACTGAGGGAGCGCTGCACCGTCAGAGGGGTAGTACTGAGGGAGCACTGCACCGTCGGAGGGGTAGTACTGAGGGAGTGCTGCACCGTCGGAGGGGTAGTACTGAGGGAGTGCTGCACTGTCAGACGGGCAATACTGAGGGAGAGCTGCACTGTCGGAGGGGCAGTACTGAGGAAGTGCTGCACTGTTGGAGGGGCAGTACTGAGGGAGCGCTGCAGTGTCGGAGGGGCAGTGCTGAGGGAGCGCTGCACTGTCGGAGGGGCAGTACTGCGGGAGTGCTGCACTTTTGGAGGGGCAGTACTGAGGGAGCACTGCACTGTCGGAGGGGCAGTACTGAGGGAGCGCCGCACTGTCGGAGGGGCAGTACTGAGGGAGCGCTGCACTGTCGGAGGGGCAGTACTGAGGGAGCACTGCACTGTCGGAGGGGCAGTACTGAGGGAGCGCTGCAGTGTCGGAGGGGCAGTACTGAGGGAGCGCTGCACTGTCGGAGGGGCAGTACTGCGGGAGTGCTGCACTTTTGGAGGGCCAGTACTGAGGGAGCACTGCACTGTCGGAGGGGCAGTACTGAGGTATCGCCGCACTGTCGGAGGGGCAGTACTGAGGGATTGCTGCACTGTCGGAGGGGCAGTACTGAGGGAGTGCTGCGCTGTTGGAGGGGCAGTACTGAGGGAGCACTGCACTGTCGGAGGGGCAGAACTGAGGGAGCACTGCACTGTCGGAGGGGCATTACTGAGGGAGCGCCGCACTGTCGGAGGGGCAGTACTGAGGGAGCACTGCACTGTCGGAGGGGCAGTACTGAGGGAGCACTGCACTGTCGGAGGGGCAGTACTGAGGGAGCGCTGCACCGTCGGAGGGGCAGTACTGAAGGAGCACTGCACTGTCGGAGGGGCAGTACTGAGGGAGCACTGCACTGTCGGAGGGGCAGTACTGAGGGAGCGCCGCACTGTCGGAGGGGCAGTACTGAAGGAGCGCTGTACTGTTGGATGGGCAGTACTGAGGGAGCATCACATTGTCGGAGAGGCAGTACTGAGGGAGCGCCGCACTGTCGGAGGGGCAGTACTGAGGGAGCGCCGCACTGTCGGAGGGGCAGTACTGAGGGACACTGGGCTCCGCAAAACTTCCCTCCTTGTCCAGGCTTTGGGTCACGTGCCCCATTATCTCCTCATGTGGCTCGGTGTCACATTGTGTTATAGAAAGCAAGTTGTTGTTGTTGGTGCTGAAGGTGCTCTGGCCGAGGGCTGCTGCTGCAAGACAGGTGCAAAATCCACGAAAGGACAGTGAGATTTAAGAGACTTTGTCATTTCATACTTAACTTTCATACAACACTGAGGTCAGACACCAAAAGCAGTCCTGTGCCTTAGCTCCGAGGGGTGTAGAATGTGAGCAAGTAATGTGCTCCATGGGGCGAATTACTGCAATTAAAGGTGCTATATAAAGACAAGTTGTTGTTTTTGTTGTTGTACTGATCAGGGCTCTGTTCTACATTAAGATAAAGAAGTCAAAGTAATCAGTATTGGCGATCTTATCATTTAGCCATTAGCAGTTTCGCGATAGGACCACACAAAGATCACACGGGATTTCAGGAGGCTATTGATCAAACATGGACGCAATTAACAACAAGAATGGGTTTCCCCGACTTTTTCACACACCGTGCGGACACAAACCACATATATCATTAAATGGCACTTCGAAGCTTTGCACAAGCCTTCGTATAACAAACTGCGAAAGTCTTCTCACAGGCTGGCTCTTTCAGGCAAGGTACCGCTCTGTCAGTATTGCTGTTTGTGTGGCTCGAACCAGCAATTACCACCTTCCTCCAATCTGGCCACTTGCATTAATTTCTCTTTGCCCTCCGCTTGGGGTCGTAAGCTGTCGGTTTCTCTGGGGACCACACCTTGAGTATTGTGTGCAGTTTTGGTCGCCTTATCTGAGGAAGGATGTTCTTGCCATGAAAGGAGTGCAGCAAAGATTCACCAGGCTGATACCTGGGATGGTAGGAATGACGTATGAGGAGAGATTGGGTCGATTAGGCTTATACTCGCTGGAGTTTAGAAGAATGAGAGGGGATCTCATTGAAACTTATAAAATTCTAACAGGACTAGACAGACTAGATGCAGGAAAGATGTTCCCGATGGCGGGGGAGTCCAGAACCAGGGGTCACAGTCTAAGGATAAGGGGTAAGCCATTTAGGACAGAGATGAGGAGGAGGAGGCACGGTGGCATAGTGGTTAGCACTGTTGCCTCACAGCGCCAGGGACCCGGGTTCAAATCTGGCCTCGGGCGACTGTCTGTGTGGAGTTTGCACATTCTCCCTGTGTCTGCGTGGGTTTCCTCCGGGTGCTCCGGTTTCCTCCCACAGTCCAAAGATATGCAGGTTAGGTTGATTTGGCTATGATAAATTGACCTTAATGTTAGGGGGTTAAATACGTGGGGTTACAGGGATAGGGTGGGATATGTGTCGGTGCAGGCTCGATGGGCCGAAATGGCCTCTATCTGCACTGTGGGGATACTGTGTGTGTGTGTGTGTGTGAATTTCTTCACCCAGAGAGTGGTGAACCTGTGGAATTCTCTACCACAGAAGGCAGTTGAGGCCAATTCATTAAATATATTCAAGAAGGAGTTGGATATATTTCTTAAGGTTAAAGGGATCAAGGGATATGGGGAGAAAGCAGGGACAGGGTACTGAGTTTGGACGATCAGCCATGATCTCATTGAATGGCGGAGCAAGCTCGAGGGGCCGAATGGCCTACTCCTGCTCCTATCTTCTATATTTCTATAGGATTCTACAACCAGTGGATTATCACACTGGCACTAAACAATGCTCCAGTGATCACAACCTGCACATCACATTCCAACTGCAAGGAATAAGGGGAAACGTTTTTCCATTAAGTGTCAGCTGTAGCTCAGTGGGCAGCACTCTCTCTCACCTCTGAGTCAGAAGTTCGTGGGTTCAAGTCCCACTCCAGGGGCACAAAATATCTAGGCTGACACTCCGGGGCAGTACTGAGGGAGTGCCGCACTGTCAGAGGTGCCATCTTTTGGATGAGACATTAAACTGAGGCCCCGTCTGCTCTCTCAGGTGGATGTAAAAGATCCCATGGCACTATTTCGAAGAAGAGCAGGGGAGTTCTCCCCGGTGTCCTGGACAATATTTATCCCTCAACCAACATCACTAAAACAGATTATCTGGTCATTATCACCGATGTAAGAAAACTACTAGGCACTTGGTCTAAGCGTTAAGCAAAGCTTTAATCAACTGTTTTACAACATGGAGGTCTAGTTGTGTCCTTCACTGGTTCCTGTTAAGAATGTCCTGCGCAAGCTGGGCCCGTGCCAGAGTATTTATACTCTCCCTGGACAGCGCCACCCGCAGGCCGCTCAGTATTATTTCATACGTCTTTCTATCATGAATGACTGATTCATGTCATTATCACATTGCTGTTTGTGGGATCTTGCTGTGCGCAAATTGGCTGCCGCGTTTCCTACATTACAACAGTGGCTACACTCCAAAAAGTACTTCATTGGCTGTAAAGCGCTTTGGGACGTCTGGTGGTCGTGAAAGGTGCTATACAAATGCAAGTCTTTCCTTTTACAACTTCTAAAGCAGCAACGCCGAGGCCATTTTTAACTGCTCATGGATTTGAGTTGGATTCTGATCTCGATTTTAACTGCTGGGCCTGATTAACAGGCCACGCAGGTTGGGGTTAAAGTCACGTTCAGGGTCCCAAGACATCGAGAGGGCGCCTCGGTCGCCCGCTCAGGGAAGGAGAGGGCATCAGCGGGTAAGTCACCCGGTCGATTATAACTGCCCGACCGGTTACCGTCAGGGTGATAGGATTAAAATCATCGCCCGAGTGTTCTGAAGTATTTTCCCTAAGGATCCACCATGACAGATTCCAGCTCCGTTACCTTCAAAAGCTGAGTGCAGAGTTCAGAGGAAGGAAATTGCATTTCTATAGCGCCTATCACAACCCCAGGACATCCCAAAATGCTTCACAGACAATGAATTACTTTTTGAAGTGTAGTCACTGTTGTAATGTGCGTGTGTATGTGTGAGTGTGTGTGTGTGTGTGTGAGTGTGTCTGTGTGTGTGAGTGAGTGTGTGTGTGGGTGTGTGTGAGTGTGTCTGTGAGTGTGTCTGTGTGTGTATGTGTGTCTGTGTGTGTGTGTATGTGATTGTGTCTGTGTGTGTGTGAGTGTGTGTGAGTGTGTGTGAGTGTATGAGTGTGTGTGTGTCTGTGTGTGAGTGTGTCTGTGTGTGTGTGAGTGTGTGTCTATATGTGTGCGGTGTGTGTGTCTGTGTGTGTGTCTGTGTGTGTGTGCGTGTGTGTGTGTGAGTATGTGTGTGTGTGAGTGTGTGTGTGTGAGTGTGTGTGAGTGTGTCTGTGTGTGTGAGTGTGTGGTGAGTGTGTCTGTGTGTGTGAGTGTGTGGTGAGTGTGTGTGTGTGAGTGTGTGTGTGTGTATGTGTGTGAGTGGGGAGGGTGAGTGTGTGGTGAGAGTGAACTGTTTAATCAACCAATCTGTATAAAGTGAGAGCAGGTAAAAGAGAAAGTGTAAACTCTTGTTTCTGGCTCTCGTTTAACAAGTAGGTGTCAGTTATTCTCAGGATTCATGAATCCAGTTTGGTTGAAGTCGCTCTCAGCAGATCACGGCTCTTTCAGGAGCCCAGACTCTATTTGCACCAACCAAAACATGTTTGGCACAACGAGCGGAGGAGCCATTTGGCTGTGTGTGTAGCCCCATAGACGGTGTGAGGTATTTCGTTATACTGCCAAGGACACGCATTGTCCTCTGATCAGATCTCGCTGCCTTTCACAATATCCGAGCTTTCTAAGCACGGTACACTGACAACAGCCGTTGGTAGTTAATGAGTGGGAACAGTACGGGGCTGACGGGCTCGTTGAGATTTTCTACCGAGAGTAACGCTGCTTTTATATTCTGCTGCGAGCCCTGGTCTCCTGGTGAAAGGGTCTTGTGCAGCCGGCGTCAAAACCAGGATGGCTACAGCTGGGGCCTGGAGTGACTGCCCTTTACTGATCCTAACACCCAACTCAAAGCCAAGATAAAAGCAGTTCAGATCATCGTTACTTGCGTACATATAATTAATGAGAGAGGCTGAATAATTTTACAATTGTAAAGGAAACCACTGATTAAGTCATAATTTTGCCAGTAAATTGAGGTTTACTGAGTACAGACAGATTCACCAGCAGTTAGGAAAGGCTAGTCACCACCTTTAACTCTTTAGATACCCAAATACCTTTTAATCTTTCACAATGCAGAAGATTTTGCTTTGTTTACAATCATCAAAAACGCAAACTTCATAGAATCATAGAATCATAGAATAGTTCAGCACAGATGGAGGCCATTCGGCCCATCGAGTCTGAGCCGGCTCTCTCGTAGAGCAATCCAGTTACTCCTTCTAACGGGAATTCACCAAGTCAAAGAACAGTTTGAGATTTATGACGGTTTTGAATGTTAGGACAATGAGGCTTGAGGAAAGGGAGTGGTTGGTGGTGTCAGTGAGCTGGGCCAAGGAGAGATAGTTGTGTTGTTAGGTGGAGGGGGGAATCGCGCTGACGTAAGAAAACTACTGGGCACTTGGTCCGAGTATTAAACAAGGCTTTAATTGACTGTTTCACAACATGGAAGTCTAGTTATCCTTCATTAGTTCCTGTTTACAAAATGTCCCAGAGCAAGCTGGGCCCGTGCCCAAGTATTTATACTCTCCCTGGACAGCGCCACCAGCAGGCCGCCCAGTATATTTCATAAGTCATTCCTACATGAATGGCACGATTTATGTCACGCACGTTGTTGATTTATGGTTGGACAAGTTATGTTAGCTCATTAACAACCCATCATTAATCTTACAGGTGCCCCCAGTAAAACCCCAAGCCAGCCACCGAGCCAATTCCCCCTCCACCGTCCCCTCCACTGCTGGAGGTAGTCCAATGCCGAGCGGGGGAGGGTGGAGGGGGTTAGCAGCACAGACGGTCCGCAAGTGCTGAAGGATTTGAAAGGTCCACCATCAGTAGAACTGTTTTATGATGCCCGGGTAGGGGCTGCTAACACTCCACCATTGCCCTGGAATCTCCAGGAATTCATCCAGGAGGAAAATCACTGGGGCATGAAACAAAATTGTGTTTTTAATAAAAGATTTCTTTGAACACTTTTGTTTTTAGTTATGAAAATATTGGAGAGCAATGACTGCTTGACCGAGAGCCCAGAACCGCCCAATCGGGTAATGAAGAATCTGTTCATTTTCCGATTGGCTGTGGGAAGGGGGGAGCACCACGTGGATGGACCAATGGCGGGAGGGTGGGGGCGGGGCTGTTGGAGGCAGCAGGTCATGTGATGAAACCTCCAGCAATATGTTGGCGCCCAAACATAAGTTAATCCCCAAATAAGTCACATTGTTCAAGTTTTTTGCCGTTTTCAGGATCAATATCCACTGTTTTGCCCGCGAACACCACAAATCAGTGTCCTCAATTTGTGTGACCTTTGACAGTGAGTGACCACGTGCTGTTCGACCACAGGAGTATCCCAGCCGAGTGTGACCGCGTCCTTCCCTGGTGTCTGTGCACAAGCCCTTCCAGCTGGACCCAGTGATCCAGTGGCACTGAGGCAGGGGTGCGAGCCAGGACACTGGGGCTCATCTGTAAACCTCAATCAGCCCCCGAGATAAGGGAGCAGACTCCATTCATAAAGCAAACAAAACACTAGAAAGAATGAAAGACTTGCATTTCTATAGCGCCTTTCACGACCTCAGGACGTCCCAAACGCTTTCCAGCCAATGAAGTACTTTTTGAAGTGTAGTCACTGTGGTAATGTAGGAAACACAGCAGACAATTTACACACAGCAAGCTCCCACACTCAGCAATGTGATAATGACCAGACAATCTGTTTTTTTTTTGTAATTTTGATTGAGGGATAAATAATTGCCCTTGGACACCAGGGATATAGAGAAATGATTTCCTTTGGTGGGGAAGTCCCAAACAAGGGGACACAATCTAAAATAAGTGCCAGGCCATTCAGGGCAGATGTCAGGGCTCCCCTGATCTTCTTCGATATAGTGCCATGGGATCTTTTACATGCACCTGATAGAGCAGAGAGGACCTCGGTTTAACACATCATCCGAAAGATGGCACCTCCATACTGCCCCACCCACAGTGCAGCGCTCCCTCAGTACTGCCCCTCCGACAGTGCGCCGCTCCCTCAGTGCTGCGCCACCCACAGTGCAGCACTCCCTCAGTACTGCCCCTCCAACAGTGCGGTGCTCCCTCAGTACTGCCCCTCCCACAGTGCGGCGCTCCCTCAGTACTGCCCCTCCGACAGTGCAGCACTCCATCAGTACTGCCCCTCCGACTGTGCGGCAATCCCACACTACTGCCCCTCCGACAGTGCAACGCTCCCTCAGTACTGACCCACCATACTGACCCACCAACAATGCATCGCTCCCTCAGTACTACCCCTCCGACAGTGCAGCGCTCCTTCATTACTGCCCCTCCGACAGTGCGGCGCTTCCTCAGTAAGGCCCCTCCGACCGTGCCGCGCTCTCTCAGTACTGCCCCTCCGACAGTGCAGAGCTCCCTCAGCACTGACCCACCATACTGACCCACCAACAGTGCATCGCTCCCTCAGTACTAACCCTACAACAGTGCGGCGCTCCCTCAGTATTACCCCTCCGACAGTGCAGCGCTCCTTCATTACTGCCCCTCCGACAGTGCGGCGCTTCCTCAGTAATGCCCCTCCGACAGTGCAGAGCTCCCTCAGTACTGACCCACCATACTGACCCACCAACAGTGCATCGCTCCCTCAGTACTGACCCACCATACTGACCCACCAACAGTGCATCGCTCCCTCAGTACTACCCCACAACAGTGCGGTGCTCCCTCAGTACTGCCTCTCCGACAGTGCAGCACTCCCTCAGTACTGCCCCTCCGACAGTGCAGCGCTCCCTCAGTACTGCCCCTCCGACAGTGCAGCACTCCCTCAGTACTGCCCCTCCGACAGTGCAGCGCTCCTTCAGTACTGCCCTCCGACAGTGCAGCGCTCCCTCAGTACTGCCCCTCCGACAGTGTAGCACTCCCTCAGTACTGCCCCTCCGACAGTGCAGCGCTCCCTCAGTACTGCCCCTCCGACAGTGCAGCACTCCCTCAGTACTGCCCCTCCGACAGTGCAGAGCTCCCTCAGTACTGCCCCTCCGTCAGTGCAGAGCTCCCTCAGTACTGCCCCTCCGACAGTGCAGCGCTTCCTCAGTACTGCCCCTCCATCAGTGCAGCACTCCCTCAGTACTGCCCCTCCGACAGTGCAGCGCTCCCTTATTACTGCCCCTCCGACAGTGCAGCACTCCCTCAGTACTGCCCCTCCGACAGTGCAGCGCTCCTTCAGGACTGCCCTTCCGACAGTGCGGCGCTTACTCAGTAATGGTGGCATAGTGGTTAGCACTGTTGCCTCACAGCGCCAGGGACCCGGGTTCGAATCCGGCCTCGGGTGACTGTCTGTGTGGAGTTTGCACATTCTCCCCGTGTTTGCGTGGGTTTTCTCCGGGTGCTCCGGTTTCCTCCCACAGTCCAAAGATGTGCAGGTTAGGTTGATTGGCTATGATAAAAAATTGACCCTTAGTGTTAGGGGGATTAAATACGTGGGGATAGGGTGGGATACGTGTTGGTGTAGGGGTTACGGGGATCGGGTGGGATATGTGTCGGTGCAGGCTCGATGGGCCGAAATGGCCTCTATCTGTACTGTGAGGTTTCTGTGATTCTGTGATAATGCCCCTCCGACCGTGCCGCGCTCCCTTAGTACTGCCCCTCCGAATGTGCGGCACTCCCTCAGAACTACCCCTCCCACAGTGCAGAGCTCCCTCAGTACTGCCCCTCTGACAGTGCAGAGCTCCCTCAGTACTGCTCCTCGGAGAGCGCGGCATCCCTCAGTACTGCCCCTCCAACAGTGCAGCGCTCCCTCAGTACTGCCCCTCCCACAGTGCAGCGGTCCCTCAGTACTGCCCCTTCGACAGTGCAGCACACCCTCAGTACTGCCCCTCCCACAGTGCAGTGCTCCCTCAGTACTGCCCCTCCCACAGTGCAGTGCTCCCTCAGTACTGCCCCTTCGACAGTGCAGCACACCCTCAGTACTGCCACTCCGACAGTGAAGTGCTCCCTTGTACTGCCCCTCCGACAGTGCGGCGCTCCCTCAGTGCTGCTCCTCCCACAGTGCGGCGCTCCCTCAGTAATGCCCCTCCGACAGTGCAGCACTCCCTCAGTGCTGCCCCTCCCACAGTGCAGAGCTCCCTCAGTATTGCTCCTCCCACAGTGCAGAGCTCCCTCAGTAATGCCCCTCCGACAGTGCAGCGCTCCCTCAGTAATGCCCCTCTGACAGTGCGGCGCTCCCTCAGTAATGCCCCTCAAACAGTGCAGAGCTCCCTCAGTACTGCCCCTCCGACAGTGCGGCGCTCTCTCAGTAATGCCCCTCAAACAGTGCAGAGCTCCCTCAGTACTGCCCCTCCGACAGTGCGGTGCTCCCTCAGTAATGCCTCTCCGACAGTGCGGCGCTCCCTCAGTAATGCCCCTCCGACAGTGCAGAGCTCCCTCAGTACTGCCCCTCCGAGACTGCGGTGCTCCCTCAGTAATGCCCCTCTGACAGTGCGGCGCTCCCTCAGTAATGCCCCTCCGACAGTGCAGAGCTCCCTCAGTACTGCCCCTCTGACAGTGCGGCGCTCCCTCAGTAATGCCCCTCCGACAGTGCGGCGCTCCCTCAGTACTGCCCCTCCGACAGTGCGGCGCTCCCTCAGTACTGCCCCTCCGACAGTGCGGCGCTCCCTCAGTACTGCCCCTCCGACAGTGCGGCGCTCCCTCATTACTGTCCCTCCGACAGTGCAGCGCTCCCTCAGTACTGCCCCTGCGACAGTGCAGCACTCCCTCAGTACTGCACTGGAGTGTCAGCCTAGTTTTTGGGCTCAAATCTCTGGAGTGGGACTTGAACTCAAACTTCGACTCAGAAGCGAGAGTGCTACCCGTTGAGCCCCAGCGGACACATTAGAACAGGAGGAGACCATTCAGCCTTTTGAGCCTGTTCCACTATTCAGTGAGATCATGGCTGATCTGTAACCTAACTCCATTTAGTCACTTTTGCTCCATGTTCGTTGATACCCTAACACAACAAACATTTATCAATCTCAGTCTTGAAAGCTCCAATTGACCCACAACATCCACAGCTTTTTGGGGGAGAGAGTTCCAGATTTCCACCACCCTTTGTGTGAAGATGCGCTTCCTGACATCACCCCTGAGCGGCCTTGTAAAGTCTGTGGGTTGTGCAGTTAATAAAGACACAGACTTCAGAAGTAACAAACAAACAGGTCTTTATTATTCGAAGGTCAGGGCGAATCTGCCCCAGCAATCCTGCCACAACACTTATATACTGGTGTGGTCACTATCGGTATTACAGTATACAGAAGCCAACAAGTAGTGCCACCCCTAAAGTAGTTCTCTTAAAGGTGAACGGTTACTGTTAAGTATGTGTATTGTATTGAACAATTAACACAAAGACTTAAACGTATAACTCAAACAGGTCTTTACTGGTTGGAGGTAGGGACTATACATAGGTCTTTACTTCATGCCCACAGGCGGGAACTGAGGGGGATCAGTACCCACAGTACTATTTATACCCCTATGGCCAGGAGTGGTACTGCGTATCACTACGCCCAACAAGTAGTGCAGTCCTGTCCATAGGTTCAAAGTAGCACACATATTACATACACAACATTCCTCCCTTCCTAGCTTTACAGTCATCTCCCCATTGAATATAACGTAATAACATATATACATATATAACTTCAGGTTTACATAACAGAATAACATAGATACATAGATAACTTCATGTCAAAACAGATCACAGATTCAGTCTCTGCGGAAAACAGTTCACAGATTCAATCTCTGTGGTGGAGTCAGTTCACGTTGCTGGAGTGACTCATTCAATAGTCCTTCCATGGATTTAACAGTTTGAACTTCCGAACTGAATTGGCTCCGTTCGGAGGGACCACGTGTGTGATCTGGTAGAGGTAATAATGGTTCAGATGGGTCATCTTCTGTTTCGACTTTCCCTTTTCTGCTTCTTGGAGACTCTCTGGGCTCCACTGTCAGCTGCCAGCTGCATGCGCAGTTCCTCCTTCTCTCCCTCCTTTTTCCGTAGTAGAGCCAGCTTCTCCCGATGTTCCGTAGACTTTCGGTGCTCCTCCATGATTTCTGTATGGTGGGAGTCGAAGTTACAAGTTGGGCAGGACAGGACATAGTAATATTCGGTGTCGTCCTGATCTAGGCCAGCGAGAGGGTCTTCTATTTCCTCCATACCCAGCTGGGCGTTAGCCAGCTTTTGTTCCAAGTCCAGACATCTTTCCTGAAGAGACTTCTTCATGCGTACCTCTTCATCCAGCTTTTTCTGGGCTTTCAGCAAGTCGTTTACTAATGACCTCATTTGAGATTTTACTACTTCAACTTCTTTTGGAGATTGATTGATCGGACTATTCAATCCCTCTACCGGAGCAGCTGTTTCAGCGGTCTGTTGTTCTACGTTGACGTGAGTCAGCGTACTTTTGGCATCCAAGGACTGCTCTGTTGCAGTCATCTCAGTCTGTGTTGCCACCTCAGCTCTTCCAATAACCTTTGAGAGCTCCGAACCCCTTTCGTTTGAATATTGAAGTTCGTGTTCAAGTTTTTCCCATTTCAGAGTCCTGTCCTTCAGCATATGCAGGAGTTGGCTGACCGTTAACTCCTCTGACATCAGACGTTTTGTGTGCTCCTGCTCCATTTTCTCCATCAGCTGCTTCTGTTGTCTTTCCAGATTCTCCAACTCTATATCAAAGAACTCTTTCGTTGCATTCAACTCTTGCTCACAACGGCGAAGCATTTGTTCTAATTGCTGTTGTAGTTTGAAATGGAGTTGAGTTCGAGCCCGGTGTCCCTCAGAAATGGGCACATCAGTAGACTTGCCAGACTCAGAATCCACAGTTAAACTATGTTGTTGTTGCTCAGTGGAATTCTGTGCTGAAACTTTGTCTTTTGCACCTGAGTTGGGCTTACCATCATCCGTTCCAGAGTCTGGGCCGACTATCTTCACCGAGTTCTCACTCGTTATTGTTTGTAGGAAATGCCAGTCCATATTCATTTTCCTAATCCACTCCCGTCCTAGTAGTGGAGAACCTCCTTCAGATATCACATATAAGTCCATTATTTGACTGTCTTCGCCCTTGTGGACCACTGCAACCTCTATTTTCCCGATGGGGTACACTCTTTGCCCCGTGTATGTTTTCAATATAATCCCCGTATCCTGTAGGGGAATATGTTGGAATAACTTTCCGTAATCTTTCTTATTTATGACCGTCAATGCCGATCCAGTGTCCAATTCCAGTTTTACTTGGACTCCTTCTATCTGAAGAGTGACCCAAATTGTCTGGAGGTCTGCACCCTTACCAGCGTTGAGTACTCTTAAGCTAGCCAGTTCATTACTGCTAGCGTCTGAATCGGACTCCTGTTCGGTCACCTTGTGTACCTTTGCGTATTTTCCTTGCGGTGACTTCTTGTTGCTGGTCTTCTTCCCTGACCTGCATACTCTAGCTATATGTCCAAGCCTACCACAAGTTCTACATTCTTGGTTTTTAAACCAACACTGGTTCTGATCATGCGTTGTCTTTCCACAACGATAACATTTGCCAGAACTCACACCCAATTTGTGTGCACTGAGCTCCGGTGACCGTAGCTGCATTACTGCCGTGCCTCTCGCTGCGGCTTCGTGTGCTGCTGCCATAGTGACCGCCTTCTCAAGCGTCAGCTCATTCTCCTCGAGCAGTCGCTTTTGTGTATCCTGTTTAAATAAACCACACACAAATTTGTCTCAAAGTGCCTCTGTCAGTCCCGTTCCAAACTGGCAATATTTCGCTAATTTACGCAATTCCAGCAAATAATCAGCATTGCTTTCATGCTGTAGCTGCCTTCTGTCATAAAATTTAAATCGTTCCGCTAGCATCAGCGGCGTGGGGTTTAGATGATCTTTCAGGACAGTAACAATCTCATCGAACGTCTTATCCGCCGGTTCATCTGGTGATAACAGGTGTTTCAATTGCCCGTATGTCTTCGCACCCATTAAATTTAATAATGTTAGTGCTTTATCAGCCTCACGAATTTTATTGGCCTTACAATAATTTTTAACTCGTTCAACATATATGGCCCAATCTTCGATGTCACGATCAAAGTTGCTAATATTCCCGTGTTTAGGCATTGTAGTACTTTATCAGATTTGCAATTTCTCAGATTTTTTTTTTACTGTTATCCAAGCTGGCGGCTTCCCGCTCTTGCCGTCGTCCTCCGCCCACAAAATGGCGGTTTTCCCGCTTCTGCCTTCTTCCCCAGCGGTTTTCCCGCGAAAAATGGCGGCTTACCCGCGCTTCTCGCTCTCCCCGCCCACTTCAATGGCGGTTTTCCCGCGCTTCTCATCGCTGACTTTCAACCCGACTGCGGCTCTTATCTCCTGTGCGATCGCTGGTGCGCCGCCCACCCGAAACGGTTCTCAGCCCTTATCACCGGTGCGATCGCTGGCCCGCTAAGCGCCTCCCGCTTGAAGCGGCTCCCGGCCTCTGGCTCACCCGCTCGGCAGCTCTTGCTCGCTCCCTCCCGGGCTCTGGCTTACCCGCTCGCGCCCTCCCGGGCTCTGGCTTACCCACGAGGTTATGGAGGCTTCAGGGTCCTAATGCCTGTCGCTTCCAGTCGCTGGAAGCTGTCAGAATTTCTGCTGCCCTTCAGTTTTCAGTGGGGTGTTGAGGATTGGAACCTCTCTTCAACGTCCTGTCTTTGGACGAAGCCGCTGTGGAATAACTGCCGCAGGGTTCGAACCGACTCGTCGCCAGTGTTAAGTATGTGTATTGTATTGAACAATTAACACAAAGACTTAAACGTATAACTCAAACAGGTCTTTACTGGTTGGAGGTAGGGACTATACATAGGTCTTTACTTCATGCCCACAGGCGGGAACTGAGGGGGATCAGTACCCACAGTACTATTTATACCCCTATGGCCAGGAGTGGTACTGCGTATCACTACGCCCAACAAGTAGTGCAGTCCTGTCCATAGGTTCAAAGTAGCACACATATTACATACACAACAGTTACATACAATAGTTTCCTTAAAGGTAGACGGGTACATACACTACAATCCTCCCTTTTTAGCTTTCAACATACTAAGTCCATAGTGAACATACATTCTAACATATATACAGGTTTATGTGAGACAGTTCATAGATTCAGTCTTTCTGGGGGTTTCCGGATTCTGTCCGGATAACACCGCAGTGGTGTCGTCATTTCAGGCGGGCTAGGAGGTGCTTCTGGCAAGTTCGATTCGGCTTGAAAAGCCGTGTCAGGTTCAGCTGACTCCAGTATCACTAGATCGGAAGCAGGTGTTCTGGGTATCTCAGCCTCAACCTTACCCGGAGAAAGTGGTGAAGTCGGTTACCCATTTGTGGCGGACCCTATGATTTGGTCAACATGACGCCGTATTATATTGTCTCCAATGTCCACGGTGTACATCAACGGCCCCAGCCTTTTCCCAATATTTCCAGGCTGCCATTTCTCAGTACGGTAGTCCCGGGCCAACACTCGTTGACCGATCTGGAAAGATCTAGTGACCCTGTCATTCATGCCCTGGAATTGCCGGTTCTCTACGTCTCTTCTGACGTTTGGTTTTAGTAAATCCAGCCGGCATCTTAGGCGTCTATTACAAAACATCATTGCGGGAGTTTGATTTGTGACCGCATGTGTTGCATTTCGGTATGCCAACAAAAAGCTATCCACCTTATGTTGTAGACTTATATTTTCATTACTCATGGCCTTTACGGCCTTCTTGAAGGTCTGGACAAACCTGTCAGCCAATCCATTGGAGGCGGGATGGTATGGGGCTGACGTGTAATGTTTAACCCCAGAGGGGGTTTAACCACGGTTCCGGGCACCGCACCTTAGGAAGGATATAACAACAGAAAAAGCTGGAAAAACTCAGCAGGTCAGGCAACATCCGTGGAGAGAAAATAGAGTCAATGTTTCGGGTGAACCCTTTGTCAAGACTCAGGACGGATATATTGGCCTTGGAGGGAGTGCAGCGTAGGTTTACCAGAATGATACCCGGACTTCAAGGGTTAAGTTACGAGGAGAGATTATACAAACTAGGGTTGTATTCCCTGGAATTTAGAAGGTTAAGGATTGATCTGATCGAAGTTTTCAGGATATTAAGGGGAACAGATAGGGTCGATAGAGAGAAACTATTTCTGCTGGTTGGGGAGTCTAGGACTAGGGGGCAGAGTCTAAAAATTAGAGCCAGACCTTTCAGGGGTGAAATTAGGAAACACTTCTACACACAAAGGGTGGTAGAAGTTTGGAACTCTCTTCCATAAACGGCAATTGGTGCTAGATCAATTGTTAATCTGCCCCCGCCACACAGTGCTGCCCCCCGATTATCAAAATCCATGACAAGCCCTTGGACAACATGGACCACTTTCCATACCTCGGGAGCCTACTGTCAACAAGGGCAGACGTCGACGACGAAGTCCAACACCGCCTTCAGTGTGCCAGTGCAGCCTTCGGTCGCCTGAGGAAGAGAGTGTTTGAAGACCAGAACCTCAAACCCGGCACCAAGCTCATGGTCTACAGAGCAGCAGTGATACCCGCCCTGCTGTATGACTGAGAGACATGGACCATGTACAGCAGGCACCTCAAAGCACTGGAGAGGTACCACCAACGCTGCCTCCGCAAGATCCTGCAAATCCATTGGCAGGATAGGCGCACCAACGTCAGTGTTCTTGCTCAGGCCAACATCCCCAGCATCGAAGCTCTGACCACGCTCATTCAGCTCCGATGGACGGGTCACATTGTCCGCATGCCCGATACGAGACTCCCAAAAGAAGCGCTCTACTTGGAGCTCCGGTACGGCAAGAGAGCCCCAGGTGGGCAGAGGAAACGCTTCAAGGACACCCTCAAAGCCTCCTTGAAAAAGTGCAACATCCCCACCAACACCTGGGAATCCCTGACCCAAGACCGCACAAAGTGGAGGAGAAGCATCCGGGAAGGCGCCGAACACCTCGAGTCTCTTCGCCGGGAGCAAGCGGAGGCCAAGCGCAGGCAGCGCAAGGAGCGCACGTCAACCCAAGCACCCCACCCACCCGCCCCTTCAACCACTGTCTGCCCCACCTGTGACAGAGACTGTAGGTCCCGCATTGGACTCATCAGTCACCTGAGAACTCATTTTTAATGTGGAAGCAAGTCATCCTCGGTTCCGAGGGACTGCCTAAGAAGAAGGAGAAGAAGAAGAATTAAAAATCTGAGATCGATAGATTTTGTGTTAACCAACGGTATTAAGGGATATGGGCCAAAGGCGGGTATATGGAGTCAGGCCGCAGATCAGCCATGATCTCATCGAATGGTGGAACAGGCTCGAGGGGCTAAATGGCCTCCTCCTGTTCCTATTGTTCCTAAAGCATATGTTGATGAGGTGAGATGATGAGGGGTGAGAGGCACTCCTGTGGAGCAGAAACACCGGCACAGGGCAGTCGGGCCGAATGGCCTCTTTCTCTGCTGTAAATTCTATGTAATTCTGTGTAAAGCATAACTTTGTATTCCAGCCCCCTTGAGGTAAAGGCCAACTTTTTGTTGTGTGGTTGCAGAGGTATGACGGCAGTCTCCCAGACTGAACGCAGCACCATTAATATTCTCGGAAAATATGCTGAGTGCCATGGGGTATAATTTCAATGCAAAATATTTCTCACAGTTGCTCACAGCAGCCGCTGAGAAACAAGAGCATCGTAATACATTCCACCGATTGCTGCCTGCTGGGAGCAGTGTGACACAAGCAAAATCAGCTGGAAGAAAAACCCTCTACACCAGGGCAATGTAAGGCAAATCAACACCGAAGCTGGAGAGACGGTCCCACTGTAGCTGGCTGAGTGGGCGAGATATCGGCTCATTTCCTGCTCAGTCACGTGCTCAATGTCAAAAACAATTAACAGCTGCTCCTAATCGCCACAAGAATGCGGGCAATACTTCACTGATGATCTCTTCTTCGTGCTCAAGCCTCCCTCACCCGGGTGTTTATGTTGATGAGGAGACAGACTCCTGGTCTGACCTGTTTTTGGTGGTGTCTCTCCCGCATAAAAACACAGACAGCACACCTCCTGCTGACTGAAAGTAGGACTCCGAATGGCCAGCGCGTCATCATTTGCAGATCACGGTGGGGAGGGAGGGGGAAAGCAGTGAGGATCACCTATAATGTATCTGCAAAAACTTGCTTCAACACGTACTTCCTGTCAACATTATCAATTCCGTTGTCCGCAGTTACAATGAAAATTGACATGTAAACGTGTCACGTTGTAATGACACCCTCCCGCCAGTGAAGGCACTGCACAGTCAGCACTGGCAGGATGGTGTCGTTAACAATGTGATAAGCTTCAATTGGGTGGACTTCACACTTCAATTGTATAAAGCTCTGGTTAGACGGTATCTGGAGTATTGCGTTCAGTTTAAGTCGCCCACGTGATCGGCACCCCATCCACCACCTTAAACATTCACTCCCTCCACCACCGGCGTACCGTGGCTGCAGTGTGTACCATCTAAAAGATGCACTGCAGCATCTCACCAAGGCTTCTTTTACAGCAACTCCCATACCCGCAACCTCTTCCACCGAGAAGGACAAGGGCAGCAGGTGCATGGGAACTCAGGGGAATTTATAATGGGGAACAAAGAAATGGCTGACCAATTAAATACATATTTTGGTTCTGTCTTCACAAAGGAGGACACAAATAACCTCCCAGAGATGTCGGGGAACATAGGGTCTGATGAAAGGGAGGAACTGAAAGAAATCAATATTTGTAGGGAAATGGTGTTAGGGAAATTGACGGGATTGAATGCCGATAAATCCCCAGGGCCTGATAATCTACATCTTAGGTTACTTAAGCAAGTGGCCTTGAAATAGTAGATGCATTGCTGATCATCTTCCAACATTCGATGGAATCTGGAACAGTACCCATGGATTGGAGGGTAGCTAATGTTACCCCACTATTCAAAAAAGGTGGTAGAGAGAAAACGGGGAATTACAGACCGGTAAGCCTGACATCGGTAGTGGGGAAAATGCTAGAGTCCATTATAAAAGATGTAATAGCAGAGCACTTGGAAAACAGTGACAGGATCGTACAAAGTCAACATGGATTTACAGAAGGTAAATTGTGCTTGACTAATCTACTGGAATTTTTTGAGGATGTAACTGGTAAAATAGATAAGGGAGAACCAGTGGATGTGGTGTATTTGGACTTTCAAAAGGCTTTCGATAAGGTCCCGCAAATGAGATTAGCGTGTAATGTTAAGGCACATGGGATTGGGGGCAAGGTATTGACTTGGATAGAGAACTGGTTGGCAGACAGAAATCAAAGAGTTGGAATAAACGGGTCTTTTTCCAAGTGGCAGGCAGTGACTAGTAGGGTACCGCAGGGATCGGTACTTGGACCCCAGCTATTCACAAAATATATTAATGATCTAGACGAGGGAACTAGATGTAATATCTCCAAGTTTGCAGACGACACAAAGCTGGGTGGGTGTGTGTGCTGTGAGGAGGATGCCGAGAAACTCCAGGATGATTTGGACAGGTGGGGTGATTGGACAGAAGCATGGCAGATGCAATATAACGTGGATAAATGCGAGGTTATCCACTTTGGTGTCAAAAATAGGAAGGTAGATTATTATCTGAATGGCAATAGATTGGGAGAAGGGGAAGTGCAACGAGACCTGGCGTCCTTGTGCACCAGTCGCTGAAGTTAAGCATGCAGGTGCAGCAGGCGGTTAAGAAGGCAAATGGTATGTTGGCCTTCGTAGCGAGAGGATTCGAGTACAAGAACAAGGATGTCTTGCTGCAGTTGTACAGGGCCTTGGTGAGACCACATCTTGAGTATTGTGTGCAGTTTTGGTCGCCTTATCTGAGGAAGGACGTTCTTGCCATGGAGGGAGTGCAGCGAAGATTCACCAGACTGATACCTGGGATGGCAGGAATGACGTATGAGGAGAGATTGTGTCGATTGGGCTTATACTCGTTGGAGTTTAGAAGAATGAGAGGGGATCTCATTGAAACATATAAAATTCTGACAGGACTGGACAGACTAGATGCAGGAAGGATGTTCCTGATGGTCGGGGTGTCCAGAACCAGGGGTCACAGTCTAAGGATAAGGGGTAAGCCATTTAGGACAGAGAAGAGGAGGAATTTCTTCACCCAGAGAGTGGTGAACCTGTGGAATTCTCTACCACAGAAGGCAGTTGAGGCCAATTCATTAAATATATTCAAGAAGGAGTTGGATATATTTCTTAAGGCTAAAGGGATCAAGGGATATGGGGAGAAAGCAGGGACAGGGTACTGAATTTGGATGATCAGCCATGATCTCATTGAATGGCGGAGCAGGCTCGAGGAGCCGAATGGCCTACTCCTGCTCCTATCTTCTATGTTTCTATGTTTCTATGTAACACCACCACCTCCACATTCCCCTCCAAGCCACACACCATCCTGACTTGGAAGTATATCGCCGATCCTTCATCGTCGCTGGGTAAAAATCCTGGAACTCCCTCCCTAACAGCACTTTGGGAGCACCTTCACCACACGGACTGCAGCGGTTCAAGAAGGCGGCTCACCACCACCTTCTCAAGGGCAACTGGGGATGGGCAATAAATGCCGGCCTTGCCAGCGACGCCCACATCCCAGGAAGAAATAAATAAAATGTTCAAGAAGGATATCTTGGCCTTGGAGAGGGAGCAGTGCAGATTCACCAGAATGAAAGGGTTAAATTATAAGGACGGGTTGCACAGACTAGGCTTGTCTTCCTTTGAGCACAGATTTTTGAAGTATTTCAGATGATTAAATGATTTGATAGGGTAGACACAGAGAAACTATTTCCTCTGGTGGGGGGAGTCCAGGACAAGGGGGCATCACCTTAAAATTAGAGCCAGGCCGTTCAGGGGTGATGTCAGGAAGCACTTCTTCACACAAAGGGCGGGGGAAATCTGGAACTCTCTCCCCCAGAAAGCTGTTGAGGCTGGGGGTCAATTGAAAATTTCAAAGCTTAGATTGATAGATTTTTGTTAAGCAGGGTATTAAGGGTTATGGAACCAAGGCAGGTAGATGGAGTTAAGATACAGATCAGCTGTGATCTCATTGAATGGCGGAACAGGCTGGAGGGGCTGAATGGTCTTCTCCTGTTCCTGTGTTTCTATTAAAAATCAAAAGATCATTTCAAAAGGAATAATTAAGTAAATCCCTTTTGAATTTACAAACTAAAGTTATACTTTTAAATAAGGAAACCATCTGCATTTTTAAAAATGCCCAATTTAAAAATGTTGACATAGGAGTTTGTAATATGGATATATAAAAGCAAGGATAGAACTTCTGACTTTAGGATGGGACGGGATTGTGGCGGGCAGGGCGTTTCTCAACTTTCCAGAGTGTAAAGTCTGTGTGTTCTAGTTGTAATTAATAACACACAGACTACAAGATTAAAGTTCAACAGGTCTTTACTGGTTGGAGGTCAGGACTATACTAAATACAATCTTACTACACAGTGCTTATATACCGGTGGTCACCACCGGTATTACGTATACAGCAGCCAGAGAAAGTAGTACATCTCTTAAGGTGGAACAGGCTTAAGTTCTCTTAAGGTGGAACAGGTTACATACACCACACAGAGGCATCTCTCCCGGCCTCTTAATCTATTTCATTCCCTGTGCCTCTTTAGTCTTGATAAAGGGTTTGACCCGAAACGTTGACTCTATTTTCTCTCCACGGATGTAGCCTGGCCTGCTGAGTTTTTCCAGCATTTTCTGTTGTTATTTCTAATTATCCCTAACCGTGCGTCACCTGAAGAACCTCCCGGTGCAACGCCATGTGATCGACTATGTAATTGCCAGGGTTCTTATCCTGATATCTGACAGGTTAAGTGCCTTTATCGAAAAACACTTTATAAAGTGATGTTATACATTCCACGTGTAATATCAATGGTGTTGTTTTGTACGGTGGGAAAAGCTTGTAACTGGATGTGTAGTTTGGCTCTCCATTGGATGGCCTCCTGAGATATCGAGTGGAGAAATGAGGTGCCTCCGACAACAGATCTCAGTGGGCAGGATGATGTGATGTGTTTCGCGGTCTGGGGCTCATGGCCACAGTCACACTTCGGGTCATCCCTCATCTTCCCCTGGTGGAGCCGGTGGCCGCGTCGTCCGCGGATTGGGTTGAGGTAATATCAATAATGCAGAAAAATTTCCTTCGGGCATATGTGTCAGCTTGGCACAGTTGGTGACGCTCTCACCTCTTCATACGAACATATGGATTAGGAGCAGGAGTAGGCCATTCGGCCCCTCGAGCCCACTCCGCCATTCAATAAGATCATGGCTGATCCGATTACTCCACATTCCCTCCTACCCCCGATAACCTTTCAACCCTTTGCTTATCAAGAATCTATCTACCTCTGCCTTAAAAATATTCAAAGACTCTGCTTCCACCGCCCTCTGAGGAAGAGAGTTCCAAAGACTCAGGACCCTCTGTGAGAAAAATTTCTCCTCATCTCTGTCTTAAATGGGCGACCCCTTATTTTTAAACAGTGACCCCTAGTTCTCGATTCTCCCACAAGAGGAAACATCCTCTCCACACCCACCCTGTCCAGACCCCTCAGGATCTTATATGTTTCAGTCAGGATTCAAGCCCCATTCCAGGATTCGATCATTGATCCATTGTCAGCCATGGTGAGCGGTTAAACCAAGGCTCCACCTGCCTGTTCCAGAAGTTCAGGTAGTTACTGAAGATCCCACGGCACTATTCAAAGAAGAGCAGGAGAGTTCTCCCAGTGTCCTGGCCTGCATTCCTCTCTCAACCAAGGCTCAATAGCTGCTCATTCATCTCATTGGTGTTTGTGGGATCTTTCTTTTTGCGAATTATCACCTTTGCCGAAACAAGAGGCTATATTCAGGAAGAAAAGTTAGAGCTCACTGGAACAGAGAAGGTTAAATGAGAATCTAATAAAGGCCTCAAAGTTCTGAAAGGTTTTGAGAGGATAAACAATGAAAGATAGTTTCTATTGGCCTGGTGAATCAATAGCAAAGGAGGCACAGACTGAGGAGGATCACTAGAGTAATGAAGAGGGAAGTTAGAGAAATGGTTTCACACATCAGAGCACAGAATGCTTTCCCACAAGCGGCTATTGAGGCAGAGATTAGCACATCACTTAAAAGAAAACTGGATGAGAACCATCAAAGGAAACTGGGAAAGGGCAGTGAGATGGCAGCAAGGTGGCATAGTGGTTAGCACTGTTGCCTCACAGTGCCAGGGACCTGGGTTCAAATCCGGCCTCGGGTGACTGTCTGTGTGGAGTTTGCACATTCTCCCCGTGTTTGCGTGGGTTTCCTCCGGGTGCTCCGGTTTCCTCCCACAGTCCAAAGATGTGCGGGTTAGGTTGCTTGGCCATGATAAAAAATTGGCCCTTAGTGTTAGGGGGGATTAAATACGTGGGGTTACGGGGTTACGGGGATAGGGCTTGGGTGGGATGGCTGTCGGTGTAGGGACCGGGTGCTAGGGTTTGGGTGATCAGCCATGATCTCATTGAATGGCGGAGCAGGCTCGAAGGGCCGAATGGCCTACTCCTGCTCCTAGTTTCTATGTTTCTATGGGATTGGAATAGACAGCTCCAATAGAAGAGCTACAAAGATACGATTGGTCAAATGGCCTCCTTTGGTGCTGTAATTTCTATGAATCAATGATAATAAAAGTGACTTTTGTTCAATCATTCACAGGATGAGGGCGTCGCTGGCAAGGCCAGCATTTATTGCCCATCCCTAGTTGCCCCTTGAGAAGGTGGTGTAAAGCCGCCTTCTTGAACCGCTGCAGTCCGTGTTGTGAAGGTGCTCCCACAGTGCTGTTAGGGAGGGAGTTCCAGGATTTTGACCCAGCGACGATGAACTTCCAAAGCGGTTTCTGTGGTGTATGTGCCTTTAAGAGCCCCTGTGTACTGTAATGTCGGTAGTGGCCACTCGGGCTATATAAGCCTGTATAGTGTCTTGTATCTTTTAGTTCACCTCCAGACTTGTTCACTAAACACCTGTAAAACAACTCCTGCATTCCGTGTCTCCATTAACACACGGATACAACAGTGGCGACGAATTGGAAACGGACTTACCTGCAATTCAGCTGCACCTCAAGGAAATCGATTCCTCAGACGAAGGGCGAAGAAAAAAAAGAAAAAACTGGTTTCACCAGCTAGCCGGGCTGGTGGCAGGTACTGCACTAATCCTTCCTGGACGGCGGGCTGGGGCTTGATCGGGTGGCTCTGCAGCGGGGCCAAGCAGCGAGTCGGAAGGCGGAGGCAAACAGAGACGGAGAGTGGAGCACTCGGGAGATGGCCGGCGCTGCAAAGCAGGTCGGCGTTCGGAGCAGGCAGAGGGAGGGAAAAGTCCCAGAGAGTCCGGCGGGAACGAGTCTCCAACTATTAAAAATATCTGTGTAAATAAAAACCGCGGAGAACAGCGATGTCAGCAGCGGCAGCGGCGGGAAAGCGCGGGAGGTGCCTTTTTTTCTCGGCAGGGAAGAAAGGAAAGCGCGGGAGGCACCATTTTTGATTTTTAGGATGCCTAAGACTGGCAATATTACTGCTTTCGATAGTGATATAGAGGATTGGACCACATATGTGGAAAGAGTGGCGGTATATTGCACAGCGAATGAAGTAGAGGATGATAAAAAGGCATCGGTACTTCTAAATCTGATGGGCACGAGGACATACGGGCTGTTACAAAACATAATCACTCCAGCCAAACCGATGGACAAGAATTTTAAGGAGATTGTTGATACCCTACACTGCCAATTCGGGGCAGGACTGGCAGATTCTCTATGAGACAAATGCGTCTGCAGTCTCCTAAGTGAAGGAACACAGAAAGGGCTGCTTTCTGAGAAAGATTTGACACTGGACAAGGCTTTCAGTGTGGCTGTATCATGCGAAGCAGCAGCAAGAGGAGCTGCAGAGATACAGCAGAAGCCACAGGACTTCGGCACCCATGAAATGACACGGGGTTTTGAGAGATGTTATCGCTGCGGCAGATCCAACCATGACCAGAGGGACTGCTGGTTCAAGGCCAAAGCATGCAGGCAATGCAGAAAAATGGGACACATTACACGTATATGCCGATCAGGAAACAAAAAATCCACTGACAGAAAAACAATCAATAAGGAAAAGTACAGAAAGGTACAAATGATGACGGACAGTAGCTCCGAAGACCAGAAGAGCGATAGCGACTCCGGAAACAAGAGACTAAGCTCTCTCAAATTACATAATGTAATTGCCAAAGAAGATTACCAGACCATTTGGGTTCCCTCACGATAACGGGGACCACAGTTAAAATGGAGCTAGATACAGGATCGGCTCTGACCGTCATAAGTCGACGGGATTACCAGCGGCTATTTCTGCATATACCTTTGAAAGACACATCAATTATCTTGAAGACATATACGGGGCGGAAAGTATACCCCAGAGGGAAAATAAGGGTGCCTGTTGTATACAACAGCAAGGAAATACAGAAGTTGTATTTGTACGTTCTGCAAGATGGTGGTCCACCGCTGTTGGGACGTGAATAGATCAGGAAGATATGTTTAGACTGGCGCTCCATTCAGGCACTGACGGTGACCAGTGAGAAAAAAAATGATGATGACGTCAAACCTGAACGATTAAAAGACATCTTGGCCAACGCCAAAGAAGTGTTTCAACAGGAACTAGGAACCTTGAAAGGCATCACCACCTCAATAAAAGTGGAAGATGCGGCAATTCCCAAGTTTTTTAAGGCAAGGCCGGTGCCATACGCAATTTGTCCAGCAGTCGAAGCAGAGCTGGAGAATTTGGAAAAGGCAGGCGTGTTATCCAAGAAAGATTGGAACGAGTGGGCAACACCCATCGTCCCGGTCATGAAGAAAACGTTGAATAATGATAAATCTGAAGAACAAAGAAAAATTCGCATCTGTGGGGACTTCAAGGTAACTGTAAACCCGGTCCTTCACACGGTACAGTATCCTCTTCCGAGGACAGAAGATATTTTCGCCTCACTATCTGGAGGGAAACGTTTCACCAAAATTGACTTGGCACAGGCATATCTACAGATGGAGGTTGAGGAGGCCTCTAAAAAGTATCTCACGATAAACACACACAAAGGCCTGTACCAGTACAATCGGCTGGTTTTCGGAATAGCATCAGCTCCAGCTATCTGGCAAAGAGCTATGGAGCAAGTTCTCCAAGGGATTCCGGGGACTCAATGCTACCTAGACGACATCCTTGTAACAGGAGAAAATGACAACGAGCACCTTGCCAATTTGGAGCAGGTGCTCACTAGGCTGAGAGAACGGGGCCTACGAGCAAATCGCCGCAAGTGCGAATTTTTCCAGAAACAAATATCATATTGTGGCCATATAATTAACGAAGAAGGGTTGCATAAGTCACCTGAAAAATTTGAAGCGGTCATAAAAGCCCCAGCACCTGAAAATGTCTCACAATTAAGGTCGTTCCTGGGATTGATAAATTACTATCATAAATTTTTACCGAACTTGTCAACTGTTCTGCACCCTCTTAACGCACTGCTACAAACGGGAGTAATTTGGAAATGGAGCGAAGACTATGAACGTGCCTTCCATAAATGCAAAGGCTTGATCACGTCCAAGGAAGTGTTGGCTCATTACAACCAATCACTGCCAATCAGACTGGCATGTGATGCATCCCCTTATGGCGTAGGAGTGGTATTATTGCATAGATTCCCTGATGGCTCGGAGTGGCCGATAGCTTTTGCGTCACGCTCATTAAACTCAGCTGAGCGTAACTATGCCCAGATCGACAGGGAAGCACTCAGCCTGGTTTTGGGGAGTGAAGAAATTCAACCATTACCTACACGGACAAAAATTTACCTTGTTGACTGACCATCAACCCCTCGTCTCCAAATTCAACCCAGAAAGGGCGTTCCCATTATGACAGCGCAAAGGCTACAGAGGTGGTCCCTTTTCCTAGGGGCACACCAATATGACATAGAATACAAAAGATCAAAACAGCATGGGAATGCTGACGGTTTATTGCGCCTACCGTTGCCAATGGTAGAAGAGGCACCTACAGTGGACCCAGTGGAGATGTTCCACTCAACCATAGTGGAATGTCTACCAGTAACAAATTCTACCATTGAAAAGGAAACGAGAAATGACCCGACTCTCTCACGAGTCTACGATTTAACGGTGAAGGGATGGCCAGCACATGGCGAACCACTGTTGCCAGCATTCTCGCAAAGAAGAGAACAGCTGTCAGTGTGCCGAGGAACCTTGATGTGTGGACCCAGATGTGAGGGTGCCAGTCAGTTCCTTTTTGTAACCTCTAGATGGCACCTTCACTTGTCAGTCTCCTGTGTTAATTGTTTCTCGTTCTCTGGTGTTGATTGTTCCTAACCCTGTGTTAGTTTTTAATCAGCCTGTTAGCTGTTTATGGTTGGCACCTGGTTTTCTTGGTATATAAGTTCTGTTGTTGTTTCACTTAGTTCGCAGTCCTCACTAGGGTGAACCAGGGAGTTAGTCTTGACAATGTTCCTTGTCTTGACTAGGTTCTCTGTGTGACTAGCCTTTCCTCTATGGCAGCTTGCCTTCACAAGCTGGCTGCCATAGTTCTCTTGAGCTATGTATCTAAGTCTGTGTTCTAGTTCTCTCGAGTTATGTATCTAAGTCTGTGCCATAGTTCTCTCGAGTTATGTATCTAAGTCTGTGTTCTAGTTCTCTCGAGCTATGTACTTAAATCTGTGTTCTAGTTCTCTCGAGCTATGTATCTAAGTCTGTGTTCTTGTCTCTGGATTTAAGATGTATTTAAGTCTTGTTCTGTTGAGCTGCTTGTCTTGGTAAGGTGCTGTTTGGACTAGCGTGTTGCTATGTGGGAGCCGTTGGGATCTTGTCTTGAGTCTTGCATTGATAAGCCGATTACCCTCGGGGTAGCTTGTCTGGAGTTGTGCCTCGGCAAGCCGGTTGCCCCTTGTGGTAGCTTGTCGCAAGCTCAGTATAGACAAGTGGGCTTCCTCATGGAAGCTGTCCTGAGTTCCTATCTTGACTAGCTGTCTTGTAACTTGTCTCTAGTTCTCTTGTCTCTAGTTTGTATGTATATTGCTGTGTCCCTTGTGTTAATCTGGTTATGTGTGAATCTAGTAAAGTTCAAACAAAGTACTGTATATTTGTCTCTTGTCTGGTTTCTGCACTTGGGTCCAGATCCTACCTCGCCCGGAGAGCACGGCCTCGTATTTATACGGCCCCGTGGCTCCCCAACCCTGACACCCAGAGTGGTGATTCCACCCAAACTCCAGGATAAAGTGCTAAAGGAGCTTCACGAGGGGCATCTGGGTGGAGTGAAAATGAAGAACCTAGCCAGAGCGTTTGTGTGGTGGCCAGGTATCGACGGAGACATCAAAGAAATGACCAAGAGCTGTCTAGGATAAGAACATAAGAACATAAGAAATAGGAGCAGGAGTAGGCCAATTGGCCCCTCGAGCCTGCTCCACCATTCAATAAGATCATGGCTGATCTGATCCTAACCTCAAATCTTCTATCACTCTGCATCCACCCGAACCCATGTGATCTCCCAGGAGAGGCAAAAAACCAGATAAAGACCCAATGGCCAATTTGGGAGAAAAAAATCTGGGAAATTCCTCTCCGACCCATCTAGGCGATCGAAATTCTTCCAGGAGATCACTCTGTCCCTATATTTTCTACAGTACTTACCTTCTGTAAAGGCGATCTCCACCCCAGCCAGGAACAGGAATAAAACCATCTCCTGAAATCTAGCAGAATTAGAACACAGTAGGAGCAGAACAAGGCTACACGGCCCCTGGGCCCACTCCACTACCCACAGGGCCATGACCATTCCGAACCTAGACTCATGTCCAATTTCCTGCCCGCTCCCCGTAACCCTTAATTCCCTTTACTTCTAGGAAACTATCTATTTCTGTTTTAAATTTATTTAATGATGTAGCTTCCACAGCTTTCTGGGGCAGCAAATTCCACAAACCTACCACCCTCTGAGTGAAGAAGTTTCTCCTCATCTCAGTTTTGAATGAGCAGCCCCTTATTTTAAGATTATGCCCCCTAGTTCTAGTTTCACCCATCATTGGGAACATCCTCACCGCATCCACCCGATCAAGCCCCTTCACAATCTTATATGTTTCAATAAGATCGCCTCTCATTCTTCTGAACTCCAATGAGTAGAGTCCCAATCTACTCAACCTCTCCTCATACGACCACCCCCTCATCCCTGGGATTAACCGAGTGAACCTTCTTTGTACTGACTCGAGAGCAAGTATGTCTTTTCTTAAGTATGGACACCAAAACTGTATGCAGTATTCCAGGTGCGGCCTCACCAATACCTTGTACAACTGCAGCAATACCTCCCTATTTTTATATTCCACCCCCCTAGCAATAAAAGCCAACATTCCATTGGCCTTCTTAATCACTTGCTGCACCTGCATACTAACTTTTTGAGTTTCGTGCACCAGGACCCCCAGATCCCTTTCTACTACAGTACTTTCCAGTTTCTTGCCATTAAGATAATAACTTGCTCTATGATTTTTCCTGCCAAAGTGCATAACCTCACACTTTCCAGTATTGTATTCCATCTGCCAAATCTCTGCCCACTTACTTAGCCTGTCTATGTCCCTTTGCAGGTTTTTTATGTCCTCCTCACTCACTACTTTCCGTCCCATCTTTGTATCATCTGCAAACTTTGATATGTTACACTCGGTCCCCTCCTCCAAATCGTTAATATAGATTGTAAAGAGTTGGGGACCCAGCACTGACCCCTGCGGAACACCACTAGTTACTGGTTGCCAACCTGAGAACGAACCATTTATCCCAACTCTCTGCTTTCTGTTAGAGAGCCAATCCTCCACCCACGCCAGAATATTACCCCCAATCCCGTGATTTTTTATCTTGAGCAATAATCTTTTGTGTGGCACCTTGTCAAATGCCTTTTGGAAGTCTAAATACACTACGTCCACTGGTTCCCCTTTATCCACCCTGTATGTTACTTCCTCAAAAAACTCAAGCAAATTTGTTAAACATGACTTCCCCTTCATGAAACCATGCTGAGTTTGCCCTATTAAATTATGTTTATCCAAATGTCCCGTTACTGTCTCCTTAATAATGGACTCTAACATTTTACCAACCACAGATGTTAGGCTAACAGGTCTATAGTTTCCAGCCTTCTGCCTACTACCCTTTTTAAATAAGGGTGTTACATTAGCAGTTTTCCAATCTGCCGGGACCTTTGCTGAGTCCAGTGAGTTTTGGAAAATTATTACCAATGCATCCACAATCCCTACCGCTACTTCCCTCAAGACCCTAGGATGCAAGCCATCAGGTCCAGGGGATTTATCCGCCTTGAGTCCCATTATTTTACCAAGTACCACTTCCTTAGTGATTTTAATTGTATTTAGTTCCTCCCCCCCTAGAGCCCCCTGTTTGTCCAGTGTTGGGATATTCTTAGTGTCCTCTACTGTAAAGACTGATACAAAATAATTGTTCAGTGTTTTTGCCATCTCCATGTTTCCCACCATTAATTTCCCGGTCTCATCCTCTAAGGGACCAACATTTACTTTAGCCACCCTTTTTCTTTTTATATAACTATAGAAACTTTTACTGTCTGTTTTTATATTTTTTGCTAATTTACTTTCATAATCTACCTTCCCTTTCTTAATCAATCTTTTTGTTATTTTTTGCTGTCTTTTAAAGACTTCCCAATCTTCCATCCTCCCACTAGATTTGGCTACCTTATATGCCCTTGTTTTTAGTCGGATACTATCCTTAATTACTTTACTTAGCCACGGATGGCTATCTTTTCTTTTACACCCTTTTTTCCTCAGTGGAATATATTTTTTTTGGAAGTTGTAAAATAACTCCTTAAATGTACACCACTGGTCATGTACCGTCTTACCCTTTGATCTATTTTCCCAGTCCACTCTAATTAATTCCGCTCTCATACCTTCATAGTCTCCTTTATTCAAGCTCAGCACGCTTGTTTGAGATCCAACCTTCTCACCCTCTAATTGAATATGGAACTCAACCATGTTATGGTCACTCATTCCAAGGGGATCCTTTACTAGGACATTTTTAATTAATCCTGTCTCATTACACAGGACCAAATCTAAGGTTGCTTGCCCCCTGGTCGGTTCAGTTACATACTGCTCAAGAAACCCATCCCTAATACACTCAATGAACTCTTCCTCAAGGCTGCTCTGCCCAATTTGATTTGTCCAGTTAATATGATAATTAAAATCCCCCATAATTATAGCTGTTCCCTTATTACAAGCCTCAACTATTTCCTGATTAATACTCCGTCCAACAGATTTGCAACTGTTCGGAGGCCTATAGACTACACCCACTAGTGTTTTTTTCCCCTTATTATTCCTTACCTCCACCCAAACTGTTTCACTATCCTGCTCCTTTGACCCAATATCATTTCTCTGTATTATAGTGATTCCTTCCTTTATTAACATAGCCACCCCACCTCCTCTCCCTTCCTGCCTGTCCTTCCTGATTGTTAAATAACCTGGTATGTTTAATTCCCAGTCATGGTCACCCTGCAGCCATGTTTCTGTAATGGCCACAAGATCATACCCATATGTCATTATTTGTGCCGTTAACTCATTCATTTTGTTACGAATGCTACGTGCATTCAGATAAAGAACTTTCAAATATGTTTTGTAACACTTAGTTCCTGTTTTTTCCCTTTTTAGTACTTTACTTTTTACTCCATACCTTCTGTCCCTTCCTGACACATTCTGTTTTTTAATTCCCCCACTGCTACCTAAGTCTATGACCTTCTCTGTTGTCATTTCTATTATTTGCTCTCTAGAAACCTCCCCCCCACTAATTAGTTTAAAGCCCTCTCTACAGCCCGAGTTATATGATTCGCCAGGGCTCTAGTCCCAGCACTGGCCAAGTGGAGTCCGTCCCAACAGAACAGCTCCCTCCTGTCCCAGCACTGGTGCCAGTGTCCCAAGAAGCAAAACCCATTTCTCCCACACCAGTCTTTGAGCCACGCATTTAACTCTTTAATTTTATTTATCCTAGCCAAATTCGCTCGTGGCTCAGGTAATAACCCAGAGATTATTACCCTTGAGGTTCTGTTTTTTAATTTGACCCCTAGCTGCTCATACTCCTTTAACAGAACCGTCTTCTAGGATGCCAAAAGGTCCAAAACGCCCCACCACAAGCCCCTCTACATCCATGGGAGTGGCCCTCATCTCCATGGCAAAGGGTACACATCGACTTTGCTGGTCCATTTATGGACTCAATGTTCTTAATCGCGGTTGATGCACACTCCAAGTGGCTGGAGGTAATAAAGATGTCCTCCACCACCACGGAAAAAACCATCACAGTATTAAGGACCATATTCACCAGGAATGGGCTGCCTGAACAGATCTGTTCTGATAATGGACCGCAATTTGTGTCCGAAGAATTCAGGAAGTTCTTAAAAAACAATGGGGTTAAGCACTACACGTCCGCCCCATACCATTCTGCCACCAATGTGTGGTGTATGTAACCTGTTCCACCTTACGAGAACTACCTTAAGAGATGTACTACTTTCTCTTGGCTGCTGTATACTGTAGTACTGTAATACCGGTGGTGACCACACCGGTATATAAGTGTTGTGCAAGGATTTGCTGGGCAGTTCAGCCCTGACCTCCGAATAGTAAAGACCTGTTAAAAGTTATTCTTGTTGTCTGTGTCCAGTGATTGATCCTAAACATAACTGGGACACACAGACTCAACAGTGGCGACGAGGATGGGATCTTACCCTGCGGCAATTTTACATCCAAGGCAGCTTCGTCCTCAAAACGGGCGTCGAGAAGAGGCATCCGCCCTCATCATCCTGCTGAGCACCATCGCACGGGAGGCATCGAGAACCCGGGTTAAAAAAAAAGAAAAAGAATTCTGACCACGAAGCCCTCCATCAGCGACAGGCAGTGATCATCCCTTCTACCACAGTGGTGGGTAAGCCGATCAGCGACACGAGCAGAAAGTCGGCCGCGTTGACTGTGGAGTAGGGGAGGGAAAACGGAGGAATAAGGGCGGAGAGCTCTACCACGGCCGGTAGAAAGGGCCGGGCTGCAATCGAGGCCGAGAGGTGCAGCGACTGGGGCAGCTTAAGGCTCGAGAGCCACGGAGAACTCAAGCGCAGCCGGTGTACAGGACCGGGCTGCAAGCGGGGCTGCGAGGCAAAGCAGCGTCGGGGAGTTGAGAAGCTTAAGGCACAAGAGCCGCGGAGAATTCAAACGCAGCCGGTGTAAAGGACCGGGCTGCAAGCGGGGCTGTGAGGCAAAGCAGCGTTGGGGAGTGAGAACCGCTGGGGAGGCGAGAACGGCAGCAGCAAGGCAATCGCCATTGCAGCCAGCGGGGGAAGAAGGCAAACGCGGGAATCCGCCATTGTAGTCGGCGGGGGAAGAAGACCGCCAAGTGCGGGAAGCCGCCATTTTAGTAGGCGGGAGAAGAAGACAAGCGCGGGAAGCTGCCATTTTGAGAAAAAGAATTTTTTTTTAAAAAACTTGCAAGGATGCCTAAACATGGGAGCATTAATACCTTTGATAGTGATATCGAAGATTGGACCACATATGTAGAACGCATGGAAGTTTATTGTAAAGCAAATAAGGTACCAGATGATGAGAAAGCATTAACCTTATTAAGCTCAATGGGTGCGAAGACATACGGGCTATTGAAGCACCTTCTATCACCAAATAAACAGACGAATCAGACTTTCGCGAATATTGTTACTGTCCTGAAAAATCATTTAAACCCCACGCCGCTGATGATAGCGGAACGATTTAAATTTTACAGGAGAACGCAGTTGAAAGACGAAAGCAACGCTGAATTTTTAATTGAACTGCGTAAGCTATCGAAGTACTGTCAGTTTGGAACAGGACTAGCAGATGCGCTGAGAGATAAATTTGTGTGTGGATTGTTAAAAGAAGGAACACAAAAGCGGCTGCTTGAGGAGAATGATCTTACGCTTGATAAAGCTGTCACTATTGCAGCATCGCAAGAAGCCGCAGTGAGAGGCACTGCGGAAATGCAGCTACGGTCACCGGAACTCTGCACCAATCAAATGGTCTTGAGTACAGTAAAATGTTATCGTTGTGGAAAGACAACGCACGATCAGGACCAGTGCTGGTTCAAAAATCAGGAATGCAGAAAATGTGGCAGGCTTGGTCACATAGCTAAAGTATGCCGGTCAGGAAAGAAGACCAGCAACAAAAAGTCACCGCAGGAAAAGTACAGAAAGGTACACAAGGTGACAGAGAACAGTTCGAACGAACAGAAGTCAGATTCAGACTCCAGCAGTAATGAACTGGGTAGTCTAAGAGTACACAATGTTGGTGAGGAAGCAGACCTCCAAACAATTTGGGTCACACTTCAGATAGCAGGAGTCCAAGTGAAGATGGAATTGGACACTGGATCGGCATTGACGGTCATGAATAAGAAAGATTACAAAAGGTTATTCCCACATATTCCCCTACGGGATACGGAGATTGTATTGAAAACATACACGGGGCAAAGAGTATACCCCATCGGGAAGATAGAGGTAAAGGCGGTCCACAAGGGCAAAGAAAGCCGAGGAATGGACTTATATGTGCTACCTGAGGGAGGTCCACCACTACTGGGACGGGAGTGGATTAGGAAAATAAATATGGACTGGCATTCCTTAAAAGCACTAACGGTAGATTCCGGTACAAAAGATGTCAAACCTAAACGATTGTCCAGAATATTGGACGATGCTAAAGAGGTGTTCCAACAGGGACTGGGAACACTGAGAGGAATTACGGCAAACATCAAGGTTGAAGAACATGCAAACCCGAAATTTTTCAAAGCCAGACCGGTACCTTATGCAATACGACCTGCTGTGGAAGCTGAGCTGGAAGGGCTAGAACGTTCAGGAGTACTGTCTAAGGTAGACTGGAGTGAGTGGGCCACGCCCATTGTCCCCGTCATGAAGAGTTCATCAAGCAACAAGCCGGGGGAACCGGGGAAGGTTCGCATCTGTGGAGATTTCAAGATCACTGTTAATCCGGTGCTTCACACGGTGCAGTATCCGCTTCCGCGGAATGAGGATATCTTCGCTTCGTTGTCTGGTGGGAAACACTTCACCAAGATAGACCTGGCGCAGGCGTACTTACAGATGGAAGTTGAGGAAGAGTCACGCCAGTATCTCACGATCAACACGCATCGAGGCTTGTACCGGTATAATAGACTGGTTTTTGGAGTGGCATCGGTTCCAGCAATTTGGCAGAGGGCCATGGAGCAGGTATTACAGGGAATTCCAGGCACACAATGTTACCTGGACGATATTCTGATTACAGGAGATGATGACGAGGAACACCTTGCAAACTTGGAACTGGTGCTCACCAGATTGAAAGAATATGGACTTCGAGTTAATCGCCAGAAATGTGAGTTCTTTCAGAAGCGGATCTCGTACTGTGGTCATGTCATTGACCAGGAGGGGCTTCATAAGTCTCCTGACAAGATCGAAGCTGTTGTGAAGGCTCCCGCTCCGGATAATGTATCCCAATTGAGGTAGTTTCTATGGTTGATTAACTATTACCATAAGTTTCTGCCAAATTTATCCATGGTGCTGCACCCGCTGAATGCTCTTTTGCAGAAGGGAGTACCATGGAAGTGGAGCGAGGACTGTAAGAGGGCCTTTCGCGAAAGCAAGGCATTGATCACCTCAGAGGAAGTGTTGGCTCACTTCAACCCAACGCTGCCTATTCATTTGGCTTGTGATGCTTCTCCATATGGTATTGGGGCAGTACTCTCACACAAGTTGCCAAATGGCCAGGAGAGGCCAGTTGCGTTCGCATCCAGATCATTGACCTCTGCTGAGCGCAGCTATGCTCAGATAGATAGGGAGGCTCTCAGCCTTGTGTGGGGAGTAAAGAAGTTTAATCATTACCTGCAGGGCCAAAAGTTTACGCTTCTGACAGACCACCAGCCGTTGGTATCCATTTTTAACCCTAAGAAGGGTGTTTCGATGATGACAGCACAGAGACTCCAGAGATGGTCCCTTTTCCTAGGAGCACATCAATATCAGATAGAATTCAAAGGTACAAAGCAGCATGGTAATGCTGATGGGCTGTCGCGCCTGCCACTACCTACAGAGGAAGAGGCACCGATGGTTGACCCTGTTGAGTTATTTCACTCGACCATCATCGAATGTTTACCAGTCACCAATGCAAGTATTGAAAGAGAAACCAGGAACGACCCGACACTGTCCAGGGTCTACGAAGTGACAGTGAAGGGATGGCCAGCACATGGTGATCCACTGTTACCGGCATTCTCAGCAAGAGGAGAACAGCTGCCCGTCTGTCAAGGAACATTGATGTATGGAACAAGGGTGATTATTCCTCCTAAGTTAAGAGAGAGAGTTCTAAAGGAACTGCATGAAGGTCATCTGGGGGGAGTCAAGATGAACAGCCTTGCTAGGGCTTATGTGTGGTGGCCGGGTATCGACCAACAGATAGAGGATCTGACGAAAAGCTGCTCAGGGTGCCAAAAAGTGCAAAATGCACCTCCGATTGCAGCGCTGCATCCATGGGAATGGCCTTCAACCCCATGGCAACGTGTACATATTGACTTTGCTGGTCCATTCATGGACTCCATGTTTTTAATTGCGGTGGACGCACATTCTAAATGGCCAGAAGTGATTAAGATGACTACCACTACCTCGGAAAAGACGATCGCGGTGCTGAGAACGATATTTGCAAGAAATGGATTGCCAGAACAAATATGTTCAGACAACGGACCGCAGTTCGTGTCAGAAGAATTCCAGAAATTCATGAAGAAGAATGGGGTGAAGCATTATACCTCTGCCCCATATCATCCGGCTACAAACGGGTTGGCCGAGAGATTTGTACAAATGTTTAAAAAAGCAATAAAGGCCATGAGCGAAGATCAGATTCCACTACAACACAAGGTGGACAAATTCCTACTGGCATATCGAAACGCCACTCATGCAGTGACAAACCAAAGTCCTGCCATGATGTTCTATAACAGGAGGTTGCGGTCCAGGTTGGACTTGTTAAAACCAAATGTGCGGAGGGAGGTTGAAAACAAACAGTTCCAGCATATAAATAACAAGACCACTCGGAGCTTCGAAATAGGACAACCAGTGTTAGCCTGGGACTATAAAAACGAGAAATGGCAATCTGGAACAATTCGGGCCAGACAAGGACCCCTGATGTACACGGTAGATATTGGTGAAAATGTAATACGGCGTCATGCTGACCAACTGGTAGAATCGAGAACAAGGGTCGAACCCATGGTTACGGCAGAGACAACCGTGAAAGAAGTTAGTGAACCTGAAGCATCTACCTCAGAAGTGAATGTACCTGATGATGATGTCCAATCCATAAGAGACCAACTAGATGAGTCACCCCAGCAACGAGAATCAGAGACCCCTGAAAGGCGTTATCCAACTCGAATCAGGAGGCCTCCTCAGAGACTGAATCTTTGAACTGTTTTGCATCAACTTGTATATATATATATGTTATTATGTTATGTTAAATGGGGATATAACTGTTAAGCTAAAAAGGGAGGATTGTGGTGTATGTAACCTGTTCCACCTTAAGAGAACTACCTTAAGAGATGTACTACTTTCTCTTGGCTGCTGTATACTGTAATACTGTAATACCGGTGGTGACCACACCGGTATATAAGTGTTGTGCAAGGATTTGCTGGGCAGTTCAGCCCTGACCTCCGAATAGTAAAGACCTGTTAAAAGTTATTCTTGTTGTCTGTGTCCAGTGATTGATCCTAAACATAACTGGGACACACAGACTCAACACAATGGATTAGCTGAAAGGTTTGTCCAGACCTTCAAGAAGGCCATAAAGGCCATGGTTAATGAAGACATAAATCTACAACATAAGGTAGATAACTTCTTGTTTGCATACAGGAATGCAACACATGTGGTTACAAACCAAACTCCCGCCATGATGTTTTTCAATAGAAGACTAAGATGCTGGCTGGATTTGACCAAGCCAAACATCAGAAGGGACGTAGAGAACCGGCAATTTCAAGGCATGAATGAAAGGCCAACTAGAACCTTCCAGATAGGTCAACAAGTTTTGGCCCGGGACTACCGTACCGAGAAATGGCAGCCTGGAACTATTTGCACATGACTAGGACCGCTGATGTATACTGTGGACATTGGAGAAAGCATAATAAGGCACCATGCTGACCAGATCATAGAGTCATCCGAAAAGGGACAACCTACACCACAACTCTATACGCCTAATGATGAAGTAGAGATACCCATAGTATCTACCTCTGATCCGGTGATACTGGAACCGGATGAACCCGACACTGGCATTCAAGCCGAATCGACCTTGCCAAAAGAACCTACTACACCACCGAAACCTACTACACCACCGAGGCGTTATCCGGACCGAGTCAGGAAGCCTCCAGAGAGACTGACTTATAATTGATTAACTGCAGCAAATGTGTAGATTATTGTTCTTGTAAACATGTTAATTAATGATTACTTAAAATGTTATGTACTGGTTGTCTAAAAGGGGAGGAATTGTGGTGTATGTACCTTTAAGAGCCCCTGTGTACTGTAATGCCGGTAGTGGCCACTCGGGCTATATAAGGCTGTATAGTGTCTTGTATCTGTTAGTTCACCTCCAGACTTGTTCAATAAACACCTGTAAACCAACTCCTGCATTCCGTGTCTCCATTAACACACGGATACAACAGTTTGTGTGAAGCACTATGAAATATTTCTCAGAGACATGATATGGGGCCATATAATTGCATAATCTGTTTCAGTGATGTTGGTTGAGGGATAAATCTTGCCCAGGACACCGGGGAGAACCCACCTGCTCTTCTTTGAAATAGTGGCCATGGGATCTATTTCGCCCACCCGAGAGAGCAGACGGGGCCTCGGTTTAATGTCTCACCAGAGATCTGGTAAGTTCATGTCTGTTGCTGCTGATGGCTGTAAGGGACCGGGGTGTCAGGACCCAGAGGCAATGGCACAATGTGAAAGTGGCTTTAATTTGGCTTTCCTACAGTTCCACAGCTATTCCTTCAATGACAACACTGCCTTCAGATAATCAAGAACATTTATGGTTTGATAGAAAAAAACCTGCTTCTGACATTCCTGCATACCCGAGTCAAAAAACAATCCTCACAAATCTTTAAAAATAACACCTTATGTAAATGGGCAAGTAATGGAAGAAGATCACAAGAAGGTTGATTAACTTGCTGATTGCATTTGGTAATGTTTTATTAATCATCAGTCATAATCAGGAAGTGCTGCTATTTTTGTAACAGTGAAATGTGAGATGAAACTGACTGAAAGCAAAGATATTGCATGAGTTGAACAGTCCTCACACGGGCAGAAGAACCAAAGGGAGATGAGGAGAATTTTTTTTACGCAGCGAGTTGTTGTGATCTGGAATGCGCTGCCTGAAAGGGCGGTGGAAGCAGATTCAATAGGAACTTTCAAAAGGGAATTGGATAAATACTTGAAAAGGAGAAATTTGCAGGGCTGTGGGGAAAGAGCAGGGGGAGTGGGACTAATTGGAGAGCTCGTTCAAAGAGCCGGCACAGGCACGATGGGCCGAATGGCCTCCTTCTGTGCTGCATCATTCTATGAAATCTGAGACCAGAGCTGAAGACTTTTTTTGTGTTGTGTGAAAGTGAATTAGAGCAAAGTTAGAAGGATGTTCACAACTGGAGTCGTGATATTGCATTACAGTTTGGTGTCTTGGGACGATTCACTAGTTTAAAGGCACTGTCTAAATGCAAGTTGTTTTTAGCAGGACTTCCCAGGGAGCAAAAACCTAGTCCCTTTTTATTATTCCACTCAGGCAAAGGCTAGATTGGAAATTCATAGATAGCAGACAATAAATCTCCCAATGTCTAGGTTGTACTGGAAGGTACAGAATTGCTGAATTCAAACAAAATGTTTGTGCTCCCTTTTTTTGAGATGAAATTGTTTATACACGACACAGTCCAGGCGGCACGGTATGATGTAGTGATGTGTTGCTGTAGTTTATTGACAGTACCTCGAGGAACCGCAGTAAATGGAGACTTTGAATGGAAATGTAACAGAACAAGCCTTGTAACCGAGCTATACGTAGAACTCAGAATTCAGATCAAGGCTTAAGAATATGGGACAAGGGATTTAAGGGTACTGGGTTGGACAAGAAATGTTGTTTATTTTCAAAGAACATCAATATTAACTTTAAGATGAGCAGACTTCACTCGGTGCACAGATCGCAATGAAGGTTCCCGTCATTGACTGGCTTCCATACGTCCATGTAGAATGCCCAGGTGGACTTGATTGTGACTCAGTTGTAGCACGATGTCACTTCTGAAAGTATCTCTTCCCAGCTCACCTGCAGACTGGTGTTTAAAGTGAGGAACCATTTCACCAGAAGGAAGATGAAAACAAGGCCAAATAATAAACCTAAGTTCCATATTCCTTAATACCCTAGTCTAACAAAAATCTGTTGATCATGAAGTGTCACACCTGAAACTTGTTTTTTCTCCCAATGGAGAATATCTACAGTATAGTTCCAGCATTTTCTTATTTTTTGCAGCAAAAATGATGTCCGCCACCATCTTTGTGGTCCACTGTCTATGAACAACCCTCAGATAATACGCTAATGGCCAGAGGGAATTTTTTGATGATATTGGTTGAGGGGCAAATATTGACCAGGACAACGGGGAGAACTCCATTGCTCTTCTTCGAAACAGTGGCCGGGGGAACTTTCATGTTCACCTGAGAGAGCAGACGGGGCTTCGGTTTAACAATGAATCCGAAAGACGGCACCTCCGACAGTGCGACGCTCCCTCAGTACTGCCACTCTGATAGTGCGGCGCTCCCTCAGTACTGTCCATCCGACAGTGCGGCGCTCCCTCAGTACTGCCACTCTGACGGTGCAGCGCTCCCCCAGTACTGCCACTCTGAGAGTGCAGCGCACCCTCAGTTCTGCTCCTCTGACAGTACAGCGCGCCCCCAGTACTGCCCCTCCAACAGTGCGGCACTCCCTAAGTACTGCCACCCGACAGAGCAGCACTCCCTCAGTACATCCTCTCCGACGGTGCAGCTCTCCCTCAGTACTGCCCCTCTGGCAGTGCAGCACTCCCTCAGTACTGCCCCTCTGATAGTGCAGCACTCCCTCAGTACTGCCCCTCCGACAGTGCAGCACTACCTCAGTACTGACCCTCCGACAGTGCAGCACTCCCTCAGTGCTGCCCCTCTGATAGTGCAGCACTCCCTCAGTACTGACCCTCCGACAGTGCAGCACTCCCTCAGTACTGACCCTCCGACAGTGCAGCACTACCCCATTACTGCCCCTCGAACAGTGCAGTGCTCCCTCAGTGCTGCCCCTCTGACAGTGCGGAACTCTCTCAGTACTGCCCCTCTGACAGTGCAGCGCTCCCTCAGTACTACCCCTCCGACAGTGCAGCAAAACCTCAGTACAGCCCCTGCTGCATTGCAGTGCTCCCTCAGTGCTGCCCCTCCAACAGTGCGGCGCTCCCTCTGTACTGCTCCTCCAGCAGTGCAGTGCACCCTCAGCACTGCCCCGCCGACAGTGCAGTGCTCCCTCAGTACTGCCCCTCCAGCAGTGCAGTGCTCGCTCAGTACTGCCCCTCTGACAGTGCAGTGCTCCCTCAGTACTGCCCCTACGACAGTGCAGCGCTCCCTCAGTACTGCCCCTCCGACAGTGCAGCACTCCCTCAGTAATACCCCTTCGACAGTGCAGCACTCCCTCAGTACTGCTCCTCCGACAGTGCGGCGCTCCCTCAGTACTGCCCCTCCGACAGTGCGGCGCTCCCTCAGTAATGCCCCTTCGACAGTGCAGCACTCCCTCAGTACTGCCCCTCCAACAGTGCAGCGCTCCCTCAGTACTGCCCCTCCAACAGTGCAGCACTCCCTCAGTACTGCCCCTCCGACAGTGCAGCGCTCCCTCAGTACTGCCCCTCCGACAGTGCGGTGCTCCCTCAGTACTGCCCCTCCGACAGTGCGGCGCTCCCTCAGTACTGCCCCTCCAGCAGTGCAGCGCTCCCTCAGTATTGCCCCTCCGACAGTGCAGCGTTCCCTCAGTACTGCCCCCCCGACAGTGCGGCGCTCCCTCAGTACTCCCCCTCCGACAGTGCAGCGCTCCCTCAGTACTGCCCCTCCGACAGTGCGGAACTCTCTCAGTACTGCCCCTCCGACAGTGCGGAACTCTCTCAGTGCTGCCCCTCCGACAGTGCGGCGCTCCCTCAATACTGCCCCTCCGACAGTGCGGCGCTCCCTCAGTGTTGTATGAATGCATTCAAGCATAGAGTCAGGCAGACAGGCTTCTAACTACGATGTTCTTTTTATTCTCTAAAATGGCTGACTGATGCTTTCCCGGGTAATTCCCATAATGCAATGCACATTACATTACCGTATTTACTGGTGTTAAACTCGCACATTAAATTACCGTATTGACTGGTGTCAAACTCGCAATCAATACACGACATCCCCCTTTTCCTTGGAAACAAACTTGCAGTTTACAAACAGTTGCTTACAATAACATTGCATAACTTATTTGGTTTATAAACTTTTTACAAACTTGTGTCTTACCACACAACTAAATAATTCCCAGGTTTAAACATTTAACATCACCCATGCAGTTCTCGCACTGTTTATGTTGTGACATAATCAGACAGTCTTTGGGGTTTTCTTTTAACCCTTTGATGTCTGGCTGTATTGGGTATGTCTGGCATATTGGTGTCAGTGGGTATTGCCTGTGTCACAGTGGTATGTGTGTCAGGGTCTATTATACTGTCCTCAGTCCCTTGTGTTTCCTCCTGCTCATGGAATGTCTCCTTTGGTCCATTGGTTCTGTATTTCTTCACAAACGTAGTGTTTCTCGAGTAGCGTGCTCCGTCTGGAGATTCTACTACTACTTGACTCCCTGTTTTACTCAAAACTTTGTGCGGTGTGGCATTAAAAGGAGTGGTGAACTTGTCCACTTTGTCCTGCCATACCAGCACCGTGTCGCCAACTTCCACCTCTGAGTATTGTATTCTCCGCTGTTCATCTGCGTACAGTTTGGACGTGCCTTTTTGTTCTGCGTCCCGGTCACATACTTCCATGTCTGTGCGCGACTCTGTGATGTCTGGCAGCTTTCCTCTCATTTTCCATTTAAAAAGCAGCTCTGCTGGGCTCTTTCCTGTCGTGGCATGATCAATGCTCCTGTACACAGTCACATATTTTCTAAGTTCACGTTTCCAATCTAGTCCTTCTGACTGAGCAATTCTGATTCTCTTCATCAGCGATGCATTCTGGCGCTCGACTTCTCCATTAGCCTGAGCCCATTTTGCTGTCGTTATCAGGTGTTTGATCCCGTTGTTTCAACAGTATTCTTTGAATAATTCAGATATTAATTGGGGACCATTATCAGATTTGCAGGTGATTGGCAAACCATGATGGCTGAAGATTGACTCTAAACTATCAATAACCTTCTCTGTTGTTGTGGAGGTCATGACGTCGTATTCATAGTAGCGACTATAATAATCAACTACCACAAGAATGGAGTGGTTGGATGGCAAGGGTCCCAGTAAGTCTATAGCTACATCCTGCCAGGGGCCCTCCGGTAATGGTGTTGGTCTCAACGGTTCAGGTGGGTCAGGTCTGGCTACTATCTGACAGCCGTGACACGCTTTACAGTGTTTTTCAGCTGCCTTGTCCATGCCAGGCCACCAAACCTTGGTTCTGAGATGTTGCTTTGTTCCAACTATTCCCAAGTGTCCTTCATGTGCCAACACCAGGGCTCGTGCGTGTAACACTGTGGGTAGCACGATGTGTGTTCCCCGAAGAACTAGGTACCCCACTACGCACAGCTCACTTGCAATTGCTGCATAAGCTTTACAGTTCTCAAAATGTCCATTTGTGATTGCCTTCCGTACCTCAATCAGCTCTGGGTCGGTAGCAGAGGCTTCCTCCACCTCTCTAGTAGTGAGTGCTTTTGGTGTCGCTACAAATCTCATGTATTCATCTGAGCCATGAGAATGTCTCTCCTGTTTTGCTGTCTCCCCCAGCAATCGTGACAGTGGGTCTGCAATGTTTTGCTTGCCTGGAATGTGTATCACCTTAAAATCGTACGGCTGTAATCTAAGTACCCATCTCTCTATACGGGCACAGGGTTTAGAGTGTGGGCCGTATATCACTTGTAATGGCTTATGGTCAGTTACCAAGTTAAATTTTCGGCCATACACATATGGATGCAGCCTCTCACAAGCCCATACAAGAGCTAAGGCCTCTCTCTCTGTTTGAGTGTATTTCCTCTCACAGTCTGTTAAACTACGACTTACATCGCATATTGGCACCTCTTGTCCCTGTTGGTTCTGAACTAGTACTGCGCCTAAACCTACAGGACTGGTATCTGCTATCACTTTGGTTGGTGCGTCCTTATCAAAATATGCTAAAGTGCCGGCTCTGGCCAACTCTTCCTTGAGTGCACTGAATGACTGTCTCTGTTGTGATCCAAATTTAAATGGTGTGTCTTTTCTCGTCAGGCGTCACAGTGGCTCGGATAGCGTTGCAAACTGCGGGATGAATCTGCTACTGTACCCAACGAGTCCCAAGAAACTCCTCACCTCTGTGGCATTCTCTGGTTCCCGAGCTTCTGCCACCACTCGCACTCTCTCTGCTGTTGGTCCGATGCCCTTTTCAGACAACAGGATTCCCATGAAAATCAATCGGTCCATGTTCAATTGGCACTTCTCTGAGTTTAGTGTCAGTCCACTTTCCATTAGTCTGGTTATGACAGCGTGCAGGCGTCTGTCGTGCGTTCCCTGGTTGTGTGCATGCACGATAATGTCGTCTGAGATGTTTTCAACACCCTCTATTCCAGCTAAGGCATTAGCTGTCTCGTGCTGATATTGCTCACTAGCTGAAGATACACCGAATATCAGCCTCTTGTACCTGTATACTCCGTTATGTACTGCAAACGTTGTGCTTTCTCGTGACTCAGGGGTCAGTTCTAGCTGGTGATAACCCCATTTCAGGTCTAGCTTACTAAGCACCGTCGAGCCATTCATACCTTGGAGTATCTCATCAACAGTGGGGATTGGATATCGTTGCCTCACTATTGCCTGGTTTGCTCGTCTCATGTCTAGGCATAACCTTACATCCTTATCCGCTTTTGGTACAATAACCACAGGATTTACCCATGGGGTGGGACCAGTTACAGGTTCAATAATGTCCATGTCCCTCAATTGTTTTATTTTGGCCTCTACTGCCCCCCTTAAGTTGAATGGTATACGCCTGACTGGCTGGGCCACAGGCTTCACTTGTGGGTCGATATACAAACTGATCTGTTTTGTGTTCAGCCTTCCTACTTCCTGGAACACCTTTGGATACCGCTGTTCTAGTAGCTGTCTTACATCTACCACAGCTGAGACATCTGCGCCTATTTTTAAAACTCCCATTTTCATAGCTGTCTCCCTTCCTAGCAACGGCTCTCCATGGCCTTTAACCACAATGAACTCCGCCTGCTCAGTTCTCTTACCTATTGTAATCCCACATGTGAATACACCTTTAACTGACAGTGGTCGGCTAGAAGCATAAGAGAATAACTTTCTCTCTGTCTTAGGGACATGTGACTGACACTTAATGTGTTCTGACTTTAATCCTTCCCATGTATTCTCATCTATCACATTATTAGTTGCACCCGAATCAATTAACATTCTCAGGTTTACTCCCCCCACACAAAAGGTAAGTCTCTATGTCACGTTATTTCCAGTAACAGCAAATGCACAGTTATTTTGTTCCTCTACATTGTTCACACTGTGTTTCTTTGTACCCTTTGTGCAGCATACTTTGGAGAAGTGATCCTTTCCCTTGCACTTATGACATGTTTGTCCGCGTGCTGGGCATTTCGGATCGCTGCCCATGTGGTCTGTGTGTCCACATCGGTAACATTTCCTTTAGTTCCTATCGCCATTTCCCTTTGGTTTCTCTGTCGAGCTTTTCACATAATACCCTCCTTTCTGTGTAACACGACGAACAGTATCTGTCTCCGCCTTCTCTATACATGACATGGCTGACATCTGCTCCTCGACGTTTTCACATTGTGAGGCCAATTGTAACGTGCGGGCGAGCGTTAGACCATACCCTTCCTCTAGCAATTTCCTCTGTACATAGGCTGACATGCACCTACTCAGGATAGCGTCTCTTATTTGATTATCCACATCCCCCCCAAAAGCACAGTCTTTAGCAGCCTGCCGCAAGCGAGTAGCAAATTGTTGCACAGTCTCACCTGTCTTCTGGGACAACTTATGAAAAGTCTGTCTAGCAAATGCTGCGTTGACCTGGGGCACGAAGTAGTGATTCAAAGCACTAACCACCGCCGTGTAGTCTGCTGGCTCTCCTGTGTCTGGTAGAGTCGAAAAGATATCCTGGACATCTGGTCCTGCTAGGTGTAGAAGTAGAGCTCTTCTCCTCTGCTTTGTGGCAGCTGTAGAGGTATCGTCGATAATGAGTCCTTTGCCGTCGGCATAAAGCTCAAAAGACGTTAACCACCTCGTCCATCTTGGACCCAACGTGGCTGGCTCGGCGAAGCATGCAAAATTTTGAATGCCGGTCTTCTCCATCCTAGCTAACTAAAACTTGGGCAACTACCTATTTAAAATGATTCCGTTCGTTATCCTCATCGCCAATGTTGTATGAACGCATTAAAGCATAGAATCAGGCAGACAGGTTCATAACTGCGATGTTCACTTTATTCAGTGAAAATGGCTGACTGCTGCTTTCCTGGGTATTTCCCATAATGCAATGCACATTACATTACCGTATTGACTGGTATCAAACTCGCAATCAATACACGACACTCAGTGCTGCCCCTCCGACAGTGCGGCACTCCCTCTGTACTGCCCCTCCAGCAGTGCAGTACTCGCTCAGTACTGCCCCTCCAACAGTGCAGCACTCCCACAGTAATAACTCTCCGACAGTGCGGCGCTCCCTCAGTACTTCCCCTCTGACAGTGCAGCTCTCCCTCAGTAATGACCCTTCAACAGTGCAGCACACCCTCAGTACTGCTCCTCCGAAAGTGCGGTGCTCTCTCAGTATTGCCCCTCCGACAGTGCAGCACTCCCTGAGCACTGCCCCTCTGACAGTGCAGCACTCCCTCAGTACTGCCCCTCCGACAGTGCAGCGATCCCTCAGTACTGCCCCTCCAAAAGTGCGGCGCTCGCTCAGAACTGCCCCTCTGACAGTGCAGCACTCCCTCAGTACTGCCCCTCCGACACTGCAGCACTCCCTCAGTACTGCCCCTCCGACAGTGCAACGCTCCCTCAGTAAAACCCCTCTGACAGTGCAGCACTCCCTCAGTACTGCCCCTCTGACAGTGCAGCACTCCCTCAGTACTGCCCCTCCGAAAGTGCAGCGCTTTCTCAGTACTGCCCCTCCGAATGTGCAGCGCTCCCTCAGTACTGCCCCTGCAACAGTGCGGTGCTCCCTAAGTACTGCCACTCCGACAGTGCAGCGCTCCCTCAGTACTGACCCTCCGACAGCGTTGCGCTCCCTCAGTTACATAGAAACATAGAAGATAGGAGCAGGAGTAGACCATTCGGCCTCTCGAGCCTGCTCCGCCATTCAATGAGATCATGGCTGATCATTCAAACTCATTACCCTGTCCCTGCCTTCTCCCCATATCCCTTGATCCCTTTAGCTTTAAGAAATATATCTAACTCCTTCTTGAATATATTTAATGAATTGGCCTTAACTGCCTTCTGTGGTAGAGAATTCCACAGGTTCACCACTCTCTGGGTGAAGAAATTCCTCCTCATCTCTGTCCTAAATGGCTTACCCCTTATCCTTAGACTGTGACCCCTGGTTCTGGACTCCCCGACCATTGGGAACATCCTTCCTGCATCCAGTCTGTCCAGTCCTGTCAGAATTTTAAAAGTTTCAATGAAATCCCCTCTCATTCTTCTAAACTCCAGCGAGTACAAGCCCAATCGACCCAATCTCTCCTCATATGTCATTCCTGCCATCCCAAGTATCAGCCTGGTGAATCTTCGCTGCACTCCCTCCATGGCAAGAACATCCTTCCTCAGATAAGGCGACCAAAACTGCACGCAATACTCAAGGTGTGGTCACGCCAAGGCCCTGTACAACTGCAGCAAGACATCCTTGCTCCTGTACTCGAACCCTCTCGCTACAAAGGCCAACATACCATTTGCCTTCTTAACCGCCTGCTGCACCTGCATGCTTACCTTCAGCGACTGGTGCACAAGGACGCCCAGGTCTCGTTGCACTTCCCCTTCTCCCAATCTATTGCTATTCAGATAATAATCTGCCTTCTTGTTTTTGCCACCAAAGTGGATCACCTCACATTTATCCACATTATACTGCATCTGCCATGCATCTGCCCAATCACCCAACCTGTCCAAATCATACTGGAGTTTCTCAGCATCCTCCTCACAGCACACACACCCACCCAGCTTTGTGTCGTCTGCAAACTTGGAGATATTACATCTAGTTCCCTCGCCTAGATCATTAATATATATTGTGAATAGCTGGGGTCCTAGGAACGATCCCTGCGGTACCCCACTAGTCACTGCCTGCCACTCGGAAAAGGAGCCGTTTATTCCAACTCTTTGCTTCCTGTCTGCCAACCAGTTCTCTATCCAAGTCAGTACCTTGCCCCCAATCCCATGTGCCTTAACTTTACACGCTAATCTCTTATGCGGGACCTTTTCGAAAGCCTTCTGAAAGTCCAAATACACCACATCCACTGGTTCTCCCTTATCTATTCTACCAGTTACATCCTCAAAAAATTCCAGTAGATTAGTCAAGCACGATTTACCTTTTGTGAATCCATGTTGACTTTGTCCGATCCTGTCACTGTTTTCCAAGTGCTCTGCTATTACATCTTTTATAATGGACTCCAGCATTTTCCCCACTGCCGATGTCAGGCTTACCGGTCTATAATTCCCCATTTTCTCTCTACCACCTTTTTTGTATATTGCGGTAACATTAGCTACCCTCCAATCCATGGGAACTGTTCCAAAATCTATAAAATTTTGGATGATGACCAGCAATGCATCTACTCTTTCTAGGGCCACTCCCTTAAGTACCCTAGGATGTAGATTATCAGGCCCTGGGGATTTATCGGCCTTCAATCCCATCAATTTCCTTAACACTATTTCCCTACAAATACTGCTTTCATTCAGTTCCTCACTCTTATTAGACCTTATGTTCCACGACATCTCTGCGAGGTTGTTTGTGTCCTACTTTGTGAAGACAGAACCAAAATATGTATTTAATTGGTCTGCCATTTCTTTGTTCCCCATTATAAATTCCCCTGATTCTGACTGCAAGGGACCTACGCTTGACTTCACCAATCTTTTTCTCTTCACATATCTATAGAAGCTTTAACAGCCAGTTTTTATGTTCTCTGCAAGCTTACTCTCATACTCTATTTCCCCCCTCTTAATTAATCCCTTTGTCCTCCTTTGCTGAATCCTAAACTGCTACCAACCCTCAGGTTTGCTGCTTTTTCTGGCCAATTTATATGCCCTCTCCTTGGATCTTATGCTGTCCCTAATTTCCCTTGTTAGCCACGGTTGAGTCACCTTTTTTGTTTTTTTTTGCCAAACTGGGATGAACAAATTCTGTAGTTCATCCATGCGATCTTTAAATGTTTGCCATTGCCTATCCACCGTCAACCCTCCGACAGTGCAGCACTCCCTCAGTACTGCCCCTCCGACAGTGCAGCGATCCCTCAGTACTGACCCTCCAACAGTGCATCACTCCCTCATTACTGCCCTCTGACAGTGCAGCACTCCCTCAGTACTGCCCCTCCGACAGTGCAGCGCTCCCTCAATAACATGAATGCACATGGTGCTATCTTGGATGATGCAGCAGTGGGGAGAAATCGTTGAATGGAAAGTGCTCCGCCCGCCTTGCCAGCTGATGTGAACACAAAGTCGGACTTGCTATAATTTGGCTGATATTGAATTTTGCCAAATCGTTTGCCTTCTGGCTTTTCTGATCTGGGTACCAATTGATAGGATTTGTTGGAGCTGCTCTTTAGCTATATTTATTGCTGATATGAATGCTGTATTTCCTAGCCCTGCCTGTGTCTATACGTGTGCATGTGTGTGTCTGTCAGTGCATGTGTACACGGGCACATGCGTGTGTGCGCACGTATGTTTGTGTGTCTGTGTATATTTAAAAATGGTGGATTTCCATTGGAGACGAAGGAATAATTGGTGCCTGCTGCCAGTAATCGGAATAATGTCAGGCTTCCATCCTTTCAAAGCGTGTAGTGGACTATTTACTAATTGAACTGTTGTGAGTTTAATAACCATGCAATTACTGTCCTCAACATTACACAAGCATCGATATCACTTAAGGCAGAAAACATCTCACACCAACAAGCTCCAAAGGTTCGCTTTTCCCGCTGGGAATTTCCTTGGGAGGTTACTCCCGATCGAGCGGCGTAACTTTGGCAGTAGATCGGCGGAAACCCTGCTTTAGTATCTCACCGGGGGGGTTTCTGTCGATCTTGCGGTCGGGGAGCCGTCCCCGGGGAAATTTGTGTGTATTTACACATCAGTCCGGACTGACGGTGCACCCGGACTGATCAAGGAAAGATCACCCACGCACACAACCCCAGCGTCTCTTCACTTCTCTCTTGTTCTCTCCCAGCCTGGCCTCTCAATCTGTTTCATTTCCTCTGCTTTTCCAGTCTTGACAAAAGGGTTCGACCCGAAACATTGACTCTATTTTCTCTCCACGGATGTTGCCTGGCCTGAGTTTTTCCAGCATTTTCTGTTGCTATTTTGGATTTCCAGCATCTGCAGTATTTTGCTGTCGTCCCAGGGTTAGTGATTTCCTTCTGTTCCAGGAGCGCTCCTGTAGAGCGAGAGCATTCACCGGGGCTCTCCTCGCTGAGGATTCCTGCACTATCAGGAGTTGTCTTGTAATGAAGCTGAATTCCAATCTGATCCAGCACTTCCTATGCCTGTAATTTGGCCGAATATCTTTATCGGAGGCTGTCAGAACCTCAGAAACCAAATTAAGGATTTTGTGAATTAGCAGAAAGCATTTTGACATTATAATAAGGCCAAACAATGCGGAGATTACCTGAGGGTTGCAGTTCATCCCCATACAATTCTTAAATGTCTTCATTGTAATTAATCAAGCTAGCAGTGGGTTAGTGACAAGCTGTCGGAGGTGAGGCAGGAAACTCCTGCTCTATTCTTGGTTCACTTCTCTGCACAGCCTCGCTTCCCCTTCTGCCACTTCTCGCTGACAACTGATGGCTTAAACGAGTGCAAAGACGCAGACTTGCTGGTCTCCATGACAGGGCCAGACGTGATCACCATAACGATGTATAATTACGGCTGTCACAGGCACCGTGTGTAATTGATGCAATCGCTCGCATCATCAGGAGCAGGATTGGCCGCTGTGCAGACTGAGTGCTCGGCTTCCACACAGACACTTGCTCAACAGGCAAAAGCGCCGACAGGGTGAAGCCTTTGTCGTGACTTTCTCCAGCGTCACTGCCACCGATATTCTAAACCAACAGATTAACAGGGTTTTGCAAGCGATGTGCCTGTTTCCTGGAACATGCTCTAAGTCTTAACGCGCTGTACAACATCGCTTCTGTGCGGTGTCATTATAGACCCCAGGGCAGAAATTCCCCGGCGTGTGTGTGAGTGTATGAGAATGTGTGTGAGTGTGAGCGTGTGTGCGTGTAAGAGTGTGAGTGTGTGTGAGTGTGCATGAGTGTGTGTGAGTGTGTGTGTGTGAGTATGTGTGTGAATGTGTGAGTGTGTGTGAGTGTGAGCGAGTGTGAGCATGTGTGTATGTGTGTGAGAGTGTGTGAGTGTGAGTGTGTGTGAGTGTGTGTGTGAGTGTGTGTGAGTGTGAGAGTGTGTGAGTGTGTGTGTGTGTGAGTGTGTGTGAGTGTGTGTGTGAGCGTGTGTGTGTGTGTGAGTGTGTGTGTGTGTGTGAGGTGTGAGTGTGTGCGTGTGTGTGTGAGGGTGTGAGTGTGTGTGTGTGTGAGTGTGTGCGAGGGTGTGTGAGGGTGTGAGTGTGTGTGTGTGTGTGTGTGTGTGAGTGTGTGTGAGGGTGTGAGTGTGTGTGTGTGTGTGAGTGTGTGTGAGGGTGTGAGTGTGTATGAGTGTGAGAGTGCGTGTGAGGGTGTGTGAGTGTGTGTGTGTGAGTGTGTGAGTGTGTGTTCTTGCTCAGGCCAACATCCCCAGCATCGAAGCTTTGACCATGCTCAATCAGCTCCGATGGACGGGTCACATTGTCCGCATGCCCGATACGAGACTCCCAAAACAAGCGCTCTACTCGGAGCTCCGGCACGGCAAGAGAGCCCCAGGTGGGCAGAGGAAACGCTTCAAGGACACCCTCAAAGCCTCCTTGAAAAAGTGTAACATCCCCACCGACACCTGGGAATCCCTGGCCCAAGACCGCACAAAGTGGAGGAGAAGCATCAGAGAAGGCGCCGAACACCTCGAGTCTCTTCGCCGGGAGCAAGCGGAAGCCAAGCGCAGGCAGCGCAAGGAGCGCACGTCAACCCAAGCACCCCACCCATCCACCCCTTCAACCACCGTCTGCCCCACCTGTGACAGAGACTGTAGGTCCCGCATTGGACTCATCAGTCACCTGAGAACTCATTTTTAATGTGGAAGCAAGTCATCCTCGGTTCCGAGGGACTGCCTAAGAAGAAGAAGGGAAGTGTGTGTGAGTGTGAGTGTGTGTGTGTGTGTGAGTGTGTGCGTCTGTGAGTGTGTATGTGTTTGCGGATGTTGTTGCGTATGTGTGGGTGTGAGTGTGTGTGTGTCTGAGTGTGTGTGTGTGTGTGTGGGTGTGTGAGTGTGTGTGTATTAGGGCAGGTGTGTGGGGTGTGTGTATGTGAGTGTGTGTGAGTATTTGTGCGGGTGTGAGTGTGGGGGTTTGTGTGTGGGAGTGTGTGTCTGTCTGCTGTCTGTGGTGGGTGTTTGAGTGTGAGTGTGAATGTGAATGTGTGGTTGTGTCTGTGGGTGTGTGTTTGTGTGTAAGTGTAGGTGAGTGTGTGTGTGTCTGTGGGTGTGTGTGTGTTTACGTGAATCTCTGTGTGTGTGTGTGAGTGAGTGTGTGAGTGTGTGGGTCTGTGAGTGTGTACGGGGGAGAAATTCGGTTGGCAGCACCTCCAATTAGCGCCTAAAGAGGCCGAGAAGTGGGGCATTAGCCAATTTTCGGCCAGGCGCAGTGAACCTAGCGCCTCCTCCCATATTGAGTGGGCATTTTGCGCCGGCGCTAAACCTTAGCGCCCGCTCGCGGGCGCAGGCAGATCATGACGTCATTTCAGTGTGCAACGCCTTTTGGGCGCCCCGGACCGGAAATTCAGTGTTGCACCCCTCCGTTCCGCCTGGCGCTAATAAGGACTGCTTACCTGGAACGTTCCCCAGTCGCTCTCGGGCTAGGGGGGCACTCTTTAAAGGGGACTGCACTGGTATAAAAGCGGCAGCCATTTTGGGAGCACAACTTCCTCGAGACTTTCACAGAGTTGCTGAGCTGCACTCTGAGAGCCATTGCACCAGTGAGCCAGCGCTGGCCAGAGGAACTTCAGCCTTCTGACCATCACCTTGCTGCTGGTGAGCATTTACAACGTTAACAATTTCTTGTGCGCTATTATTATGGGGGCTGCATTGGAGGGGAACGTCCTGCTGCTGAACCATCTGGAAAGGGCACAGAGACGCAAGGAGAGAGGGGCAGGAATGGCCAGATGGAGGAGGGCCAACAGATGTCGCCACACCAGACCTTACGCTGCCAGGGTTTTCCGACAGCAGTTCTGTTACTTGAACATGTCAGAGGAGCAGTGTCTTAGAAGGCTGCGCTTCAGAAAGGAAGTGGTGACTGAGCTGT